>NW_008342713.1:214206-252379 GCF_000622305.1 Nannospalax galili | reverse complement strand
AAAACAATTAGCAACGGGGTTAACCTTAGTCATCTATACCATCGCCACTCCACCTCAGTCCTTTAACATCAAGAGAGAGAGAGAGAGAGAGAGAGAGAGAGAGAGAGAGAGAGAGAGAGAGAGAGAGCTTTAACGTTTTCACGAACGAGATCCTGCTTTACACACGGTGCTGCATCTTACTCTTTTATGTAATAGGGTATCTAGTAGCTCTTCCCATGTTGGCACAGATTGAGCCCAATAGCTGTAGTGGTTTGAGATTATAGTGCATGGCTCTAAGACTACAGGAGTGTGTGTGTGTGTGTGTGTGTGTGTGTGTGTGTGTGTGTACATGTCTGTGTATCTATGTGTAAGGATTCCTTCCCACTTTTCTCTCCTGCCACATTTCCTTGATGTTTTACTTTGAGGCCAAGAGGGCTGCATATGCCAGTGACACTGGTCACCAGTGAGCCACAGAGCCTTCAGAAAGGCACTGGTTAGTATAAATAACCAGTAGAAAAAAATTATATAAAACATTTTTCCAAAGAGCTTACCTTAGACAGTTAAAGATTCATTTCCCCCATGTGGTTCCTTCCCAAGTTGAGTCTTAAAGAAATCACAGTGTTTTAGAGAAACAAGTTTCCAGCAACATAAAATCAAGAGTTCATTTTACGTCACATCTGGAGGTTTCAGAATTCATGGCTTCAGAAGTTATCCCAAGTGCTGAGATGCCAAAACAGAAATCTGCAGTATGTGTAGTAGAAATCCACAAATCCAACCAAAGGCTTTCACAGGGGCTAGGCTGGTATGATTGGAACTTCCCTTCAAAGACAATCTATAGTTGTTCCCAGCTATAGCAGCGAGAGTCACACTACAGGAGAAAGTCACCCCTTTGCTCAGAATCCTTTCACTGAGCCTGACTTGTGAGGTTTGTCCTATGGAGATGGCAGGTGAGAGTTTGTTTTCTTTGTTGCTATGGAAATAGAACAATAGCAGCCCATTGGTTCAAAGCACTCAGTTCCTAACATCAGAAGGTTGGAGAAGCAGGCAGTTAAGTTCTCCCAGACTCAAATCAGTGTCCACCTTCTCAACATCAAGGAATTCATGCAAGATTTATATTTCATCATCAGACATGAGACTCTGCTTTCCAGAGCAAGAGAATTAAACTGCATTCCTAAGCTTAAGTGAGTGACATAATGGTAATATTTGCCAGGAATTTGTAACTGATTCTAACTTCCTCTGTCATTTGCTCACAGAAACCAAGAACTCTGCAGCAGGCACTTCCTTCCTTGAACTTAAGCCTTTGAAAGCCGTGAAAGCGCACCAAGGGCAGTTGTTTCCTTCCAACAACCAGTGGTTTCAGATTTTTTTTTCCCCTAAACAAAGCTGATCTTGCCAAATAAAGCAAAAACAAGACAAAGGCAAACTAAAAAGTATTTGCCTATTTTTACTTTACTGCAACTCATTATAAGATATACATTTCATAATAAAGCTACATGAAAACAATACACTATTACTTGCTATTGTATCTTCCTTTTCGAAATGAAAGCTGATTCTAAATCACTAGATTGGTTGGCTGGTCCCTGATGAGTCACAACCCACAGTTTACAAAAGGCTGCTATGAGTTTAACACATCTCTTCAATTGCCTATGTTCTGCATTCCAGGTTCTGTGGTTAGGCACAGGATGGGGAGCAGGGGCAGTAGTTCAGTTCTTGAGCTCAACGGAGCTGAAAGCTAATAGGAAAATCAGTTCGATAAAAACACAATGAATCTTACTTTATCTCCCAATGCAGTGAGAGTTTACAGCAAGAATTGCTCTGCTATCCTCATGAGTTAAGAATTTTAACCAGAGTAGGGATATGACCAGATCTACACATGAGAAAGTTATCATTGTGACTGCAAGGTAGAGAAACAGATGGAAAGCCATAACAAGAGGTAGAGAGACTGTGCAGGAGTGCCTCAGAGGTCAGATGAGCCCTAGAAGTGTTCCCCAAGTACAACAGTGAGGATGACCTTTTGGTCATCTTTTGACACAGTAGGCGTGGTCATGACTGGGATGTCAGAGGGGAGGGAGAAGAGAGGCATGAGGATTCCTGGCCTTCTAGTTCCAGTGACTGAGTTGGTGGCAGTGCCATTCACTCATAGGAAGGTGTAGGGGATAGACAGGCTCAGGAAGTGACAATGCATTCAGATTTGGGCATATCGGGGTGCCAGGGGGACACCCAAGTGGTGGTGTCTGCTGGAGAATTCGTTACAGGCTTCATAAGTTCAAAGAAGAGTCTGGGCTAGAAATAGATTTAGTGTTAAAATGAGGAAGAGGGTGAACACATAGGGAATAGTATCTTTAAGATGATGGCCTGGGGATGGAGAGATGGCTCAACAGTTAAGAGCACTGACTGCTCCTGCAGAGGACCTGGGTTCTGTTCCCAGAACAGAACCGAGGTAGCTAACAACTGTCTGTAGTTCCAGGGGATCCGATGCCCTCTTCTGACCTCCATGGGCATTGCACAACATGGATGCACTTACACACATGCAGGCAATACACTCATACACAAGAAACAAAAATAATAAATCAAATACTAAAAAAAAGAAGATGGCCTCGGACCTAGCCTTAAGCAACAACAGTAGTAACAACAACTACTTCTCAAATTGGGGTCATACAAACACATTCAGTTGTTAGTTAAGTTAAAGGGATTGATCAGTTTCAGGCAATTGGAAGGCTGGAGGCAGTGCAGTAAGTCAGTTGGAGGTCCAGCTCTGTCCCTAGAGAACTAGGCTCCACTCTGCTAGCCTCTGTAAGTCGACTGAGGGAAACCTCAAGATTGTGGCTGCCACAGTTCCAAGGGCCATACACAGACAAGCTGGAGACAGTCAAAACTTCAAAGGAGGGAAGAAATTAAAAAGAAGAACACTGATATACTCAACTAGCTATCTAGTCAAATCCATCTCCATTTGCATTATGCTATTCACTCTGAGTCTGTTTATCATTTAATTTTACATTTAAACCATTTCTTATGATTTATACAAAGAAGAATTTGGGTTTTGAATGAACAGTAGCCGAAAACAAAGGTACAAGGAAAGCAGAGGCTGAGGAAAATTAGTCACTTGGCCAAGGCTTAGCTATGATTACCATTTTTTATCTTGTGTTGGGATAGTGAGGCCCTGTGTATGCTAGGTGAGCTCTCTATTACTAAGCTACACATCCAGATTTTTACCACTGTTTGGGGATTTTCCCCCCAACACATCTACAACATTGACAACTCCAAAACAGAAGAGGGGAAAGATATGCAGGCTTTTAGGGTTAACAATGTTCTCAGTACCTCCCCTCAAGGCATGGAGAGGGGCCAGAATGCCACCAGTGTAACAGAGTACAAGAAATGAAACTGACTCAACAATCCGGACAGCTTCTTTGCTATCAGAATCAGTCTACACACGGGTGGGGGGGGGGGGAGGGACAACATCCCGTGTGACATTGCCGCCCTCATGAGGTGGCAAATGTAATCAGCCGTGAGCAGCCAGAGGCTTTCCATTTGCTGTCCCCCAGCCCCCACCCCTCAGCAAGACTGTTCTCTTAGGGAGCTTGGCAGTTATCTCCAATGTGCTCAGTCTTCTTCGTCCATTTCTTGACTTTACAGTTCTAACGTTAGATTGCTCACACTTAATTTCTTAGAAATAATTTTTAAATAGCTATGAGTGTGAACTACAGGAAATTACTTCACTTTCCAAACTTCCCCACATTTATTATCTGCTTAGCAATGATTTTTATTTTTGTTGCTTTTTTATTTTAAAAAGTGGTAGAGCGCTTGCCTAGCAAGTGCAAGGACCTGGGTTCGGTCCTCAGCTCCAAAAAAAAAAAATATTTTATGTGTAAAATGCCTACATGAAGGTAGGTGCACCCATGCTGTGCAATGCCTGCGGAGGTCAGGAGAGGGTGTCTGATCCCCTGGAACTGGAGTTACGGACAGTTGTTAGCCATCATGTGGGTGCTGGGAATCAAACCCAGGTCCTCTGCAAGAGCAGCCAGTGCTTTTACTTCTGAGCCATCTCTCCAGCCTCTGCTATTATTTTGTTAAGGAGATATTATAATAGCTATATACACTGTCTTAGTTTTAAAAAATATCTAAGAGGGAGGCTGGAGAGAAGGCTCAGTGCCTCCTGCTCTTCCAGAGGACTCAAGTTCTGTTCACAGCACCCATGTGGGGAACTTCACAACCACCTCTAGTAACTCCAGGTCCAGAGGATCTGATGCTTTCTTCTCTCTTCTGCCCTACACAGGTACCCAGATAATCACACACACACACACCAAACAAAAAATCTTTTTTCAAAAATATCTGAGGGCCAGCAAGATGGCTCAGTAGGTAAAAGCACTTGCCACCAAGTGGGACAACCTGAGTTCAATCCTCAGAACCCTCGTGGTGGAGAGAACTGACTCCTGCAAGCTGTCCTCTGATCTCCTCTCCAATAACAATTTTTAAGTAAAAAAAAATTGTGAACTATACCAAGCTCTGTTTACTCTTTGTGACTATTAGTGATCTATTTTTTTGTGTTAGTTTGACAAATAGAGGTTGTTTTCTAATCCAAAACAGCATAAAGACTTCAAGCAGGCTTATCTGTGTAGTGCTGAAACAAAATCACAGGGAGACACAGGGAAATTTAAGCTACTGTGTTTATTATCTAATTTACATTTGACAAAGCATAGGAAGGTGCACAAAGAGCTGTTTGACAAAGTTGAGCTCCAGACTTCACACAATGGAACTTCCTAAGCTGCAGAGGGACCTATGCCATGCCTGGGCTAGCTCTGCAGTGGGCCTAGTTATAGCACTGCTTTCTGCTTCGTGCTTGTGGACCACAGATCCCTGTGCATCGGACAGCAGAGAAGGCCGCTAGACACTGACAGCCCCATTCCAGATGTCCGAAGTTGATGTTAAAACCACCTACTACTGTGTGCTAGAAGCTCTGAATACTGTGTAAAATATGCCTTCTTCAGAGAACTGGCTCTCGTGACCCACCTGTTAACTTCCTTGCCAAAGTCTGATCATTTGTCAGATCAGGGGCAAGTATAAAACTAAAAAACAAAAGCTACCTAACGGAGGTCATTAACTTCTCTCTAAAGATTCAAACCTAAGGCTATTTACATAAGTTTAGGATCTTCATAATTCAGGATAATTTTAATTCTGAGCTCAAGAAGATTCTCCTACTAGATAACAGGATATTCAGAAATACCTGAGAAATAATCGCAAAAATCTTGATAAAGTAGGAAAAAAATTGTGCTTTCCCATGCAAGCATAAAAGTACATACCCAACTGATACCGTAAAAGAAACAACATGGACGGTAGTGAAGCTTAAGAGAAACTGCAGATGAAGTTGCTGCAAGACTCCAGTTCTTACTGTATTTTGCAGACAGTTTGATAAAACAGATTCTCAGGCTGTACCAAAAATAATTTTAGGTGAAAACTTCAAAACCAGCAAACCCCAGTTTTTAAGACAGGATTCATTTGTAAAGACAAGCATGCACCAGGACACAATTACTGTGTTGCCAACAAACATCAAAATGAACTTGATTTTTAAAAACCCAAGTCTGGTTTCTTTAACCAGATGTGCTTATCTGACTGCTAACACACACTTACCTCCAGGCATCATGGAGGCATCGACTATGAAGTACAGAAGTGATACTCCACACAGAACACCATAAAACCCAGCAATTTAAGAGCGATTTATATAACACATAAACCTGTTCATTTAGCAGGCATTACTACTTCCTTGACTCTGTATCTTCCTACTTCTTGAAGTTTCCTGGAAACTGTAAATGTCCAAGTAACAGGGAGATTACTTTCTTTGAGAATGAAAAGCTTCAAGTTCGCTAAGGAGTTACTCCAGAGCTGATTATAAAATGTAAATTCAAATGCTTTTTTTTAATTTAAACATCAGGAATTCTTGTTTTGATGCCTGTTTCATGTAGGGTTGCTTCATATGTGTGTATGCTCTGTGGACAGCAGCATGATTGGGCAAAGGGTGAGAGGCTGAGAATGCAGCTCTAGCCTTTGTTTTTGAAAAAAAAATGTATTTAGAAAAGTTTTATTAAAAAGATTCTAGAAAGTATAGAAAAGCTATATATTCTTACCATTGCATGGATGTTGATTTCTCTAACCTTTTGGGCACATATCTCTTTCTTCTAGGGGACGTGGGTCAAGAGAAAGGAAGGAACTCTCAGGCAGAAATTAATAATTCTTCTCAGGACAAAGAGGCAAAATATTTGCAAATTAAGCACCAAAATGACCAAGCAATATACTTCCTATTTCCATAAACAAAATGGGTAGTCCCCTCCTCATCCTTTCCCCATCCTGCCTTCCATGTACGGCATTTCTTCCTCAACAGCCCTGTGTAGACAAAGCCATCTGATGAGACAGACCTGACCCATCACCTCAGAAGCAGAGCTGTTTCAGCCCAGTTCACAGTCTGCGTCACACTGCTGAACGCCGAAACCTAATCTTAGGGTCTCATTTGTCATTTCAGCTTGAAAAAAAGAATCCCACAGGAAAAGAAGTCTCAACTCCCCCATGAAGAAGTTCTCTAATTCTACAGAAGCTAAGAACTGGGCAGATGTTTTAATTTACAAGAGGAAAACAACAAAATTCAAACAAAAACACTTTCAAAGCAAGCACCTGGGTTTTACTTCAGTCATAATTTAATGTGCCTGAGAATTTTTGTGCAAATACATGTCATCTTTCATTAAAATATGCATAGCACACTTTGGAAAAAGTTAGCTGCAACTAACTTTTCTTAAAAATTTACATATATAAATATACAACATAATCTAATTCCTATTGATTGCACTTCTAGTTTCACCCCTTCCGGCCTCCAAGGAAATTTGAGAAACATGCAATTTTGTTTGTATTCCTTGGCCACTGTATTATCCAGAAGAAATACTCTAAAAACTTTCCTTGATCCAACTTATCCCTATTTTCTTTTTTAAATCCCTCTCAATCTTGCTCATATTGTTATTTAAAATTTTTTGTTATGTTGTACAAAAATACAAATTTAAAAAATGAAGCTTTAGTAATCATAAATACAAAGGAAAGTGGGTGGTGTTTGGGCTCCCAGTGCCTCAATGGCCTGAAAACAGAAAGTCTCCACTTCTGATGTAATGAAAAGATAGTTTCTTGTTTTGCTAATGCTGTGAGCACACCATAGGACGGATGCATAATTTGACCAGGTATTAGCAGGGACTCAAATGAGCAGTCTCAGTACCAGCTCACTGTACCAACCCTTTGAAACAGCAACAGCGGTGCTGCTCCTTCGCTTCCCAGCCTTCCAGGCAGGCTCTTCCTACTGTGCTCACTAGAGATCAAGGTGTCAGAGGTTCAGCATCTCTGGCAGGATTCAATAGGACTGAATTTACTTATCTTTCTGTTCACTTTATTTTCAAGGCAAGAAAACTTAGCTGAAGCCTTCTTTCCCTTTCTGCCTCCAAACTATTCATGACCTTCTTCATTTACACTGTTTCTTAGACTCCATCCTGGAGGAACTAATCTCAAATGTTTCCATTCCTCCGCCACACCCTCTCCACATTCACAACCCTTCTGCAACGTTCCTTTTCTCTCAAGTTAGGCCATTTCCCAGGTTCCCATTTATCAGTGCATATCTATCCTTCATATGCTAACTTAAACAAGAGGTCAGTTAATGCTGAGCCTCAGTTTTCCTTCAGGATACCCATTTTGGGTGAGGATGTGCAAGCTGGGGCACCAAAGCTACCCATGAGGACTGGAAGACTCTGATTCCTCCTCAGTCCGCTCAGTAAAGTGCCACCTGAATTTAAATAGACAGCAGAGTCTGATTTTTGAAAACCCATTTCTGCCTCTTGGCTTTTTCCATTCTCCTGGGTGTCAGGGTTCTTGACCACTCTGGCTAGCCCCAGTCTCTTCAGCCTGTCTACTAAGTTCATCTTCAACTGGCTAATATCAGGAGGGTTCCGGGAGGGTCTCAAGCCATACATTTCTTGGAGGAATGTTTCAGCTGGTCGGGAAGCCAAAAAATTCTCAGAGACATGTACTCGGGACTCAAATGGCAAGGGAGAAGGGCACGGTGACTGTGATGGGGAGTTTGGTGGTGTGGAAGGGGTAGCCAGGGCCTTGGGGAGAGGCTGCAGCAGGGGGTTCTCTGAACTAGGGCTATGGTACACTTTAGCAGAGATGCCTCGCTCCTGCAAAAGCTTGGCCAAGCTCCTGGTGCTACTGAAGGTTGTGGTAGAATCTCGTCGGTTTGTGATGGATTCACCAATGCTGAGTCTGTAGGACATGGCAGGAGAATTCACAGCTGTGTTTGATGAGCTGCTCCCACTACTTCCACAGGACAGTGAAGGGAACACAGAGCTTTAAGAAAAAAGGGAGTGTTTAAGAATCAAGAACACCAAGCTGGTGTTTAATTTTTATTAATAGCTCCATTCCACACAGCAAAATATATGAAGAAGCAAAACCATCAATAATCCATGGGTAAGCAACTGCTCCAACTTTCAGAAAATGTAATCTTTCATTTGCATGACAATGACCAATGAAACATGAGCTCTTAAGGACAGTTTTCAGAATCTTATTTCACTGGAAAACAATAAATCTTTAATTATTAAATTTCCATTTTCTCAAGAAATCTTAATCCTAAACAATAGTAATATATGAATATCCATGAAATCAACTTGTCCACCTTGATTTGGAGCAACCTTGATTTGTATTTTTAGGAAATGAAAAGCTCTGACAGCCATGAGATCTGTTGCTTATCCTATGCTTCATTAAGAAGAAAAGCTAAAGAAGAAATCATGCACATAGGGAAAGGGTGGTGGAATAAAGAGGGGTCTCTAGCCAGCCTTCCTCCCTGAACATATGCTGCCAGAATTTAACAAGGTTTCACATCAGTACAAAATGATCAAGCACATTACAATATCAAGAGTTTTCAAGATTATGAACAAAAGGCAAGTATATGATTAATATATAAATTTTCTAGAGCATCAATTTATATAAAGAAAGTATCAACATTTATACAAGTCTGACTTATTGGTCAAACCAATTCAAATAAGAACTGATCTGGTACAGTCTGGTCTGTATGTCCGGCCTCTAAAACCCCTATTCCCACTTCACTGTATGATTTTCTGTTCTTCTAACTAAACAGTCCCTTTAAGAATCAATTTTTTTTTTTTTTTTGAGACAGGGTCTCTTTGTAGGCCCAGCTGGCCTGAACTCACAGAGATCTACCTGCCTCTTCCTCCCGAGTGCTGGGATTAAAGGTATGTGCCACCATGCTTGGCTTAAGAATCAAGTACTTCAGAGGCAGAGGCAGAGGCAGAGGCAGGTGAACCTCTGTGAGTGTCCTCTTTTTTTTTTTTTTTTTTTTTTTTAAAAAAAAAAAAAAAAAAAAAAAAAAAAAAAAAAAAAAGAGAATGGATTTTATAAAACTTAACTTGGCATCTAAAGAATAACGTAGAAAACCTGCAAATATGTTCATCAAAGTCTTTACTTAGCTCTTGACTGGATTTCATCTAAATGCTTCCCAAACAGTGATCTACTTTTATCTTACACACTTGAATCATTATTTTATTCCCTCCACACTTGTAGCTAGAAAGCGAGACTCTAATGCAGTGATCACTGTGGCAAGTACACAAGCCTTTTTGGTAGGATTCATGACTGGGTCTTTTCCTCTACCCACAGCATACCCTAACTCCTGTTCCCCTTCAGATCATCTTTGTTTTCTATTTCTGATTACTACAACAACCAATGTATCTCTGAATATTGAGTTAGATTCTTTTGGGACTCAGCAGTCTAGGAACAGCCTCAATATAGTTTTTTTTTTTTTTTTTTTTCCTTCAGTCTTTTTGAGACAGGGTCTCCCTGTAGCCCCAGCTGTCCTGGAACTCACTATGTAGACCAGATTGGCTGTAGACTCACAGAGGTCCACCTGCCTCTGCCTCCCGAGTGCTGGGATCAAAGGCATGCGTCACCACTCCCGGCCCAAGTCTACATAGCAAAATTTGGCATTGGACAGAGAGGTCTGGCCTTTGTCTTCAGCTTCTGGGAGGCAAATGATGTAGTAGCTGACAGAACTATCTTTGGTCAGAGTTGTGTGAGCTAGACAGTCTTAGGGTGAGGGCTGGTCATGCCAGAAAGAGTAACAAAGTGCTTAGGGTGGGGGTTTGGGTCATGTAGCATTAGCTGATGTGGAGACTGGAGCTCTACCCTGAGGGTGACCAACCAGTTATGCCTACACAACCTACACAATGAAGCCCTGGTAAAAACTTTGGATACTGACGCCTGGGTGAATTTTTCTGGTTGTCAATACTCCATGTGCACTGTCACAAACTGATAAGAGTAATAAATCCTAAGAACAAGACAAGTGTCATGTAGAGAGTCCCAGTACCTTCATCTAAAGCATTTGTTTGGATCTTTAACCTATATCTCTTTCCTTGTAATAAACATCAGTCACAGGTATACAGGTATACCAACTTTCTGTGAGTCTTTCTAGTAAGGTATTAAAATTGAAAGAGTTTTGGGAACTGTTTGAACATATAGGTAGTGTCAGAAATGCAGGTGTTGTGTTGAGGGTGGATCCTAAGCTTTGCTGCCTTTCTAACTTTGGGTACAAACAGCCTCTGTTGGGTCATTTATTAGCTGCTCTTGGATCAGTTACTTCAACTTTTTATGCCTCAATTTCTTCATTTCACTCAGTATAAACTCACTTACTCTGTCTATTACAAAGAGTTAATATGATCAAATGAGAAAATACAATGTCAAAATATTCTAAAGTCAAATAGTCACAGAACACTATCAAAATTCTGGAAATTAAAAATGAAGGTAACTTAAAAAGGAAATGTGTTGGGGCCCCAGACTTCCCAGGCCCTCTTACCTAGGGGTAACCTGAGTGATGTCGGAAGGATGTAAGATCCTACAGGTGGTGAAGGTGAATGTTGAGTTCGTGCATGACAGACACTTTCCTGGGTTTGAGGTTGCAACTGAAATAGAGATTTTTAGGAAGCCAAACACAGAATTGAAAGACCAGGTTAATAAAAATAAAAGAAAAACAGACTCTGAAAAACACATTAAAAAAAAAAAATCAAGAACTAGTCACCCCAAGTACCTAGCCAAACTACTCCTCTGGCTTTAAAGTAGCATGTGCCAATGACTTTCAGAGTAATGATACAACAGGGCCTTTTCTTTTTGATGAGGTTGACATTTGCATGTTATAAAAAGCAAAGGTGGGTAACAAATGTGGCTCCTTAGCATAAATCAAGGCAACATCACCAAATTATAATCTTCTTTGTTCCATATTCACAGTATTAAAAAAAGCCAGATTTACTGAAGCTCCTTGACAAAGTATTAAAATTATCCATTAAATCTTGAATCTTTTTACTATGCTGGGCATGGAAACAGGAAGTGTCCACTAAGTACTCCTTCTGTCTACAATGCAGCAGATACAACAGTGGTTATCTAGAGAAAAGCATTTGTGTAGTTATGTTGAAACTGTATCAGGGAACACCATTTACTCAAAGAACAACTAGCATACAGGCTATAATTATTCAGACTTGGGAATCTGGCAGACATTGCCTTGACAAACAGCAATGAAGTTAAGTCCTTTTTTTCAAGAAAAACAGCTGCCAATACTTTTTGCCAGTGAAAATGTGAGCTTTCAATGTGAAAAATCAGTTTCTGAAAACTTGTATTCACTACTGAGAGGCCGAAAATTTCTTAATGCCTAAAGCCTTTTATGTTGAGGTAGGAGGTGATAGTGATATTAATAAATTAGCTAATGAAATACCCCAACATTTGGAATATCTGCATAACTTAGTGAGTCAGTACTGCCTTAATGACCAAGACATATTACCAAACCACGCATGAGTGAAAGGTACATTTAAAGTGTAGGACAGACAAATACACTTTAATGTACAAAGTGTGAAAATTCATTGATGGAGTTTCAGATTCCACATCGCTATAAATAAATATTCAAGAAACTACCATTTACTGAGTTTTGGTCTAATATATAAAAAAAATGCATGACACTTGAAAAGGCTATTAAAATATTCTTTTCTTTCTCAACTACATACTTGTGTGAGGTACATTTTCTTCATATTGTTCAACTAAAACACTATTGTGCAACAGACTGAATGCACAGTTTCATAATGAGAGTCCAGCTATCTTCTATTAAGTCAGAACTTAGAGACTTTCAAAATTATAAAACAAAACCATTTTTTACTACTTAAACAATAGTTATTTTCCAGAAAATATAACATTTGTATAACTTTCATTTTAAATGAGTTAATATTTTATAATTTCTCAGTTTTTATTTCTAATATAATAAATATCAATAGGTATAATCCATACAGAAAAGCCCTTTGGAATTCTAAAGGATTTTTAAGAGTATCAAGGAATCCTGAGACCAAAAGGCTTGCAAACCACTGACTGAATTGGTCTATCTCTCTGTCCAATCTACTTATGAAGGCTGGTAGATTAAAGTGGACAGAATTAGAAATGTAGTCATGCTATGGACTTTTATTATCTTCCTTCCAATAATGGGTATACCCTTGTGAAATTTGGGCAGAGGCAGCCAGCTCACCATACAGTAAGACAGAATACAAAGTCCTGGCTACAAGGTCACGTTCAACCAAGCACTCTTCTCACCTGCAGCTGGCCCACCTGCTGAAGTAATGGGTGGGAGGAAGATCCCTGTCACCGGTATGGACACTGCAGGCTTCTGCTCCACTTGAAGAGGCTGCTGAACCTGAAAAGTGATTCCCTCTTCTTCATCCTCCTCTAAATCTGAGATGTGATAGACAACATCGTTGGGCATCTGGGTAAAGCCTTTAGTAATGACGCCTGGTCTTGGATCAAGAATGGTTCCCAAGTTTGGTTGAGCAAGCTGCTGCCAATGATGGAGAGTTTGTGATCCTGAACATACAAGTAAAAGAGGTGTGTATCATATTCCTATGAATCATAAATATTAAAACAGAAGAAAGAATGATGAGAGTAATAGCAAGAATGAGGGAGATATAATACTACTTGCTTTTGACATTGTGTTAAAATTTGCAAATACATTAATTTTATGTGTACGAATATATTGTCTGCATGTGTGCAAGTGCACTTGTGTCATGCTATGCCCAAAGAGGTCAGAAGGCATCAGATCCCCTGGAACTGGTACAGGCAGTTGTTAGCTGCCATGTGGGTGCTAGGAACCAAACCTGGGTCCTCTGCAAGAGCAGTCAGTGCTCTTAACTGCTGAGTCATCTCTAGTCCCTAAATTTGCAAATTTAAGTTCTTTGTGGAAGACTTGACATGATGTTGAAGGTATGAAAAATAATCTATTTCCAAAAGTAATCTTTAGAAAGGACATCTAAAAAGAGGAGAATAAAACACTCTTACCAGGAACCAGGTTCACAGGCAGGAAGAGAAGGACAAAACTCACTTCAAAGGTGGGGTGCATTTTCCCAGGTGGAAAACCCCAATATTCATCTGGTTTGGTTTATCAACTTGAAAGCCAAAAGCAGGCTCTTAGGTTGAAAGGAAACTTCAAGTTCTAGAAGCTTCTCTGTGCACCTCTCTAATTGTTCATGACTGTCCTTTCTCTGGGCTCACAGGGAGAATAGGAAAAAGGTACTAGAGAAGAGTGACACATCCTCTTGTGTAGCCTATGGGACTCTGATGAATGACCATCCCACAAGCTTGTACTAGATGGAACATCTAATTGTGTCACTATGGTCATTTTAGCATAAAAACTGCAACTCTCCAATACTTCCATCAAACTAAGTTATAGAATCATTGAGTTTGATAAGACCTTGGGCAACCTATTCAAGAATTATTCAAAGATCATCAATATTCTATAAATCAAGACATTTATTTTGAATTCAAGTTTAATTTTAGAATAAAAACTGAACTGAAGGGGCTTAAGAGATGGCTCAGCAGTTAAAGAGCACTGGCTGCTCTTGCAGAGGCCCTGTTCCCAACACCTCAATGGGCACTGTACAAACATGGTACACTTATGTACATGCAGGCAAAGCACAGGTATACATGTGTGTGTGTCTAAGTCAACACTTCTCAGGTAGAGTTCTTTTTAGGTGGAGAAGTACTCTAGGTCATTTTCATTTATCACACTCTATTTATCTTACCATGGAAACTACTATCAATGACATTCCTTAGAAAAGTTAGGAAAAGGTTCTTCCCTTCCCTCTTCTATTGTTATTAAGATATCAGAAGAGAATAAATGGCTAACGACAGACAATGCAGAGCTCATCATTCATTACTCTATACAGCACTATCGCACAAACAGTCAATACGAGGATGACAAAGTTCTTGTACACACAATTGCAATTCCAGGAAAGGAAGTCTAATAAGCCACATGGCAAGGGGCTCTTCCCGACTTATTACCTTCCAGGGGCTTGACAATTTGTAATTTTTCTGGCATAAAGCCTCGAAGGCAACTGGTGCTGCTGAGGTCCGTGATCTCTGACTGGTCAGTGCAGAGAGAAGCAAGGCTCTCCGTGGGAGTGTCACAACTACTAACTCCTCCTTTCTGGTTGGCCAGAATCTGGATCTTTCGTTCCCATTCTTCGGCGAAGAACTGCTTCTCACTTAAGTAGTTCTGTCTCCGCAGGTTAAGGCGATGCAATGCTGCAGCCAAATCACTGTCTCCAGCGGGTCCTGGGAGGCTCATGGCCAGAGAGCTCCTATGAGAATCATACTCAATGATTAGACTGTAAGGCTGTGAGCATAGTCTAGACCTTTGCATTCCACAATGGCAAATATTCGAGTGAATATCCAAGAAAATAAAATGAAGTATTTTGTTAGTATTTTATTTTATTCTCTATTAAATGAAATACAGAAATATTAACAAAATCATCAATACTACATGCCATTTTTATAGGTCATCCATCTCAAATTACTTCCAGAGAGGAAAAAACTGTATTTTGTAGCTATGTTGTGTTTGCTAACTTTTCTATTTCATTTAATTTATGCAACTACAGATGTGTTCACTTTTGTGTTTGGGTGAGGTAGTCACAAAAGGAAATATACTGTATTTCACTGAATCTGTCATTGATTGCAAGAAGTACCATTGTTTTGTGTACTATGAAGGAAGAGAAAATGCTATCCATCAGGCTATTATTTGCCATTAGTCACAAAATGTAATTACTTAAAAAATATGAAAGTGTGATCATGGTGTGGTAGCACATGCCAGTAATTTCAGGAGGCTGAGGCAGGAGGAGCATGAGTTGTTGCCAGCCTCTGCTACATAGAAAGATCAAGGCAGCCTGGGTACATATCGAAACTGTCTCAACAAACAAACCACCTTCCTCCCCCACCAAAAGAAACCTAAAACAAACAAAAAAAAGGTGGAAAAAAATTTGTTTTGGTACACAAATTTCTGCACAAATGTGCAGAACACCTAAAGGAAAATCAGAATTATGTAGTATTGCATTTTCAGAGCTCTCTGATGCACTTTTTTCACTTTCTGACACTTTACAGCTCATATAAAAGGAGTGATTATAGTTGCCCTTAGCCCTGTAAATGAATGCACATAGACCTCTCTTAACCCAACTGTGTGAGGATGTAGGTATCACCACTGCATGACAACTGCCAGAAGCAGAACCGCCATGGGCACTGTGGCATCATGCTGGGATGTGAGTATGTGAATTTGCTATGCTAGCACCACAAGAAGTGCAGAACCATGGCCATGACCTGTGTTTCTCACCCTGGAACTTCTGCCATGTCGCTCCTCTGGTTCAGGAGTGTTTTGTCCTCTGTTTGCTGTACACCAGATTCAAAGGGCTTTGCTGTCATGATGACGCTTGAGCGGTTGGAACCTGGGATGGGTAGCAGGGTTGGGACTGTGACAGAGCGGACCCGTGTGTCATTGGCAACTTTGACAGTATCAAATACCCGTTTCTGTTGGGCCCTGTCAAAAGGGAAGAATTCATTACTGTCACTGCCAGCCACTAGAGTACTTCAGAAGAGTTGTGTATGTACAGAATTAGAAATAAAGCCACCCTGAACTAGTCACCAAAGTCTGGGAGAAACTGGAAACACACTTTAAGAGAACTGTCTAGTGAAAGAAGGCAATCTGAACAGGAAGCAGATTTACTACTGAACCTCACAATACTTACCATTTGGATTGTGGTTTTGTCTTCTCTCTCCCCCTGAGTACTGAGGGAGCAAACGCAGGATCTCACCCTGCTAAGCAAGTGCTCCACCACTGAAGCACTACACTCTTGGCCCTGTTCCTTTTCAATTTCCAGTCCAGTGGTTCAATAATAACACTTGTGATGTGTACTTACTTTTGTTTAAAGACAGATTCTTCATCCAAACTTAGCTTTTTACGCATGGTCCCTTCAATCTCAGCTGCCAAAGATTCCTAAGAAAAAAAGTTTGCTATTCATAATTATCTTTAAATTAACTAAAAGTCTCTATAAACCTGTATTTTTTGTTATAAGAAAATGAAATGTGGGGCTGGTGAGATGGCCCAGTGTGTAAGAGCACTGACTGCTCTTGCAAAGGACTCAGGTTAGGGTTCCAGCACCCTCACATGGAGGCTAACAACCATCTGGCAACTCTAGTTCCAGGGGATCCAACACCCTCTTCTGGCCTCTGCAGGCACTCCATGACATGAGTATACTTACATACAAAACACTCACAGACATAAAATAAAAATATATAAATCTTTTAAAGGCAGCAATGGACAAAAGCAACATGATAAAGAGACAATATTACATGTGTAGAGACTCAAAAGTATGATGGGTTACAGATCAAGGGGAATAGGTGAATCTGTAAAACATTTTCTTCTTTGCAATTTCTAACCTATCAATCTCTGTGAATTCAAGGCCAGCCTGGTCTACATAGTGAGTTCCAGGCTAGCTGGGACTACAGGGAGACCCTGTCTCAAAAAGACCAACAAAACAAAACAAAACTAATTAAAAAACCAAAATGCTGGGGATGTAACTCAGTGGTACAGCACTTGCATAATATGTATGAGGCCCTGAGTTCAATCTCCTACATTGCTAAATAACTTAAAACAAACAAACAAGGGCTGTATGAGATGGCTCAGTGGGTATAAAGGCATTGGCTGCCAAGTCTGCTGACCCAAGTTTGATCCTTGGAAGCCAAAGAATGGAAAGAGAAAATTGATTTCTACATATAAGTACACACACACACACACACACACACACACACACACACACTAAGTAAATGGAAAAAAAATCTTGGTAAGTGGCACATGGTGGGCCTAAGAAAGAATAATCCAACTGAAGTAGTGCTATGGAACACAGATCAAAATCCAATTTCCTTAGAGTTCATCTAGCACATTGCAGTAAGTTTAGAAGGTCATCTGTTAAAATAAGTAAGAGTGCTAAAGATGTAGATATACAAATTAAGGCCCAATCTTGAACCCAGAGACAACAGCAAACCATGTTCTCTTTTTTAAGATATTTTATGCCATCATAAGCCAAATCACACTCAGGAAAATAGAATCTAAACTTTTTTTTCCTTCTTTCCTTCTGTGGTGGTTTGAATGAAAATGTCTCCCACAGGCTCCAAGTATTGGGACATTTTGTCCCCAGATGGTGGCGCTGTTTTGGGAGGTTTCAGAAGGTGTGGCTATCCTGGAGGAAGCATGTCACTGGGGGTAGGCTTAGAGAATTCTTTAAGCCTTGCCAATCTCCAGTTGCTCTCTTGTTTCCTGTGACTGCTGGAAGATGTGGCACTTAGCTTCCACTCCTCCTCCAGCCACCTCGGCCGCAGTGATAGACTGTAATTCCCCTGGAACTGTAAGCTCAAATAAACTCTTCCTTTTATAAATTGCTTTGGTTAGTGTTTCTATCATAGCAACAGAAAAGTGACTAATATTCCCTCCCTCCCTCCCTCCCTCCCTCCCTCCCCTTTCTTTAAATACATGGCATCGCTCCCTGTTTCTTACCCCAGTAAAAGCTCCATAAGACTGAGAGAAGTAGAGATGAGCAGCAGGGCCAGATCTGCTACGAAGTTCTTTTATTTCTTCTTGGGATTCATGCAACATGCCCAGACACTCCATGTTTCTGTCTTGTAACTCATGCAGCTAAAAGAAAGTAGTGCACTTTATCATCTTCAAGACAACACTTGTTCATGGTTTTTGAAAAGGTATTAATTTTATTCAGGAGGCTAGCAGACTGTATGAACATCATTTCAACAATACAAAGATTCTGAAACAAACTAAGCAAAGAGTATATTTATTTCAAGTTACCAGGATTTGAGATATTTTGGCCAAAACTATATAAAAACATGACTTCCCCAAACCTAACATGTGTCAGAGACAACCAGAACTGTTAACTCAACATTTAATGCCTCATATCCAAAAACACTGCAGAATAATACAGTAGCTATGGTCAAGTTGAGTTAGTACAATAGCAGTTTTTTCCTCTTGGGCATCACTCTGAAGTCTTTAAGTGACAAGTTCAAGAGTCTAGAAATGGATATATTTGATGTTCTCCCCCTCTTGTCTGAAAACCTTTTATAGCAGATACACACGTTTGGGAAAAGAGGATATAAAGTTCAGAATCTATTTTAACTGAAAACTTTCCTCAAGTCTAGCATGTTGTAGCAGTCTTTAGAATCACAGGGTTAGTCATGGTCATTTAAAAAGTGAATTCTAAACTGGGGTAGAGGGGCACACACCTGCCATCTCGGACTCAGAAGGTGAAGGCAGGATAATCTCAAGTTTGAGAATAGCCTGTGCTACACATGGTTTTTCAGGTCAGCCCTAGACACATAGTAGGGCCTTGTCTCAAAATTTAAGAGATAATAAAATAAGAATGTACATTCTAGGCCCTCACTTGACCAACTGAATTAGAAACTTTGGGTGGTACCTTGAAATCTCCATTTAAAATCTGCTATTCTAGTGAATCTTCTGAATGCTAAACTATCATTGAGTTATATCTAGAATATTTAGGTAGACAGAAAGAGATTTTTATTATTTCTCCTGACACATTTGGACAAACACTTTCCATTAGAAATGATCATGTTTCAAAAACTGCTGGGTTAGTGAACATATGCTGTTAAACATATCCAATGCTGAATTGAAGACCTAGATACAAACCTACATAGCTACAGTCACCTGATTTTTAATAAAGATGCCAACAATACATACTGATGGAAGAAAAACAGCCTCTTCAACAAATGATGCTGGGAAAATAGATATCTAGATACAGAACACTGAAACCAGACCTTTATCTCTAACGCTGCACAAAAATCTACTCCAAATAGATCAAAGATCCTAATGTAAGACCTGAAATTCTGAAACTGTTCAAGTGAAAAGTAGAGAAAACACTTCAAGGTACAGGCACAGGCATGGACTTCCTGAATAGGATTCCAGTCACTCAGGACACTGACAGGTTGGACCTCATGTACTTAGAAAGCTTCCTCACAGCAAAGGAAATAACTGAATGAGGAGACAGCATAGAGAAAAGAAAAAAATCTCACAGAGGACTAATATCTAGAACATAGAAAGAACTAAAAAAAAAAAATCCCTAGACAACAAGGAATCAAACAACCTAATCATTAAAAGGGCTAATAAAAGATTTAGCAAAAATGGCCAACAAACAAAAAATATTCAATGTCCCCAGCAAACAGAGAGATGTAAACTTAAACTACATTGAGATTCTATCTCACCCCAGTCAGGATGGCAGTCATTAAGGAAACAAAGAACAAATGCTGATATGAATGCAGACAAAAGTGAACCCTTATACACTGCTGATGGGAATGTACACTAGTCCAGTCACTATGGATGGAAATCAGAATGGAGGTTTCACAAAATACTAAAACTAAATCTATCATATGACCCAGCTCTACCACACCTAAGTATTTACCTAAAGGACTCCAAGTCAGTCTATCACAGAAATCCTTGCAAATCAATGCTTATTACAGCACTACTCATAATAGCTAAATTATGGAATTAATCTAAGTGCCCAAAAATAAAGGAATGGATTAGAAAATTTGGTATATACACACAATGGAAATTTTTTCAGCCAATAAAGAACAAATTTATGTTGTTTACAGAAAATGGCAGCAACTGGAGATGATATTAAGTGAAGTAAGCCATTTCAGAAGACAAATATGGATTTTTCTCTCATTTGTGGTTCCTGATGGTGTACAGATATGTAAAATCATGTGTGACATGTAAGTGAAAATGTCTAGGGATGAAGGGGACTCATGGGGAGAAGGCAGAGGTACAAGTGGGAAAATGCCAATGTAAAATATACACCTGTACAGGACACATTTAAAAAAAAGTATATATTTTTATTTTATGCATATGAGTGTTATGCCTCCATGTGTGTAAGTGCACCTGTGTTGTGCAGTGCTGTGGAGGACAGAAATGGGTGTGGATCCCCTGGAACCAAAGTTACAGATGGTTGTTAGCTGCCATGTGGGTGCTGAGATTTGAACCTGGGTCTTCTGCAAGAACAGCCAGTGCTCTTAACCACTGAGCCATCTCTACAACCCCAACAGAACTCTTTTGAGAAGTTCTATATTTTTATTTAAAAAAACATTTTATTCATTATTATTTTTTTGTGTGAGTGTATTGCCTGCATGTATGTAGGTGCACCCATGTTATGCAATGCCTGAGGAGGTCAAAAGAGGGTGTCTGATTCCCCTGGAATTGGTATTATCTGGGCACTGGGACTTGAGCCTGGGTCCTTTGTAGGATCAGCCAGTGCTCTTAACTGTTGAGCCAGTTAAGAGTCCTGAATTTTTAAAGAATCTTATAAAAGTCAAAAGTTTTTCTCTATTGATCAAGAGGGATGCTGCCATTATTATCTTTAGAGACAGGACTTGTAAAATGCTTTATTTCTTAGATCTCATAATTTCATCTCCATTTTTTTCTGTTATTGTTTGCTGTTATTTTACAAATCTGCTAATTCCCCTTTCATGATTCTTGCAAAGATGAAAGAAACTCTTCCCTCTCCACCCTACCCTCTGCCTCTGAATTACAGAAGATAAAGGAAGATTTCACTACCTCCATTGTCAGCTGTCGCTGGGCATCTTTGGAAGCTTGTAGGTGAAGTCTTAGTTCTTCCTTCTCAATAACATGCTGACAACATATTAAAAGAGACATGTAAAACATTCCCATATACAGCGTAATTATTGCCTTTCTTTTAAAGACACACTGAGTTCCTCTCTGGAGAAAAGTCTTAGGGCCTATAAAAGTGAATCTTTCAGAAGCCAATTAAGAGTAATAATATAAGCAGAAAACAATATCCACACAATGTTCAGAGGGTAATGAACATGAATTAGACAAAGACACCAAAACTTTCTTAGGAAAATTTGGCCTATTCACAAAGAAAAAGTGACTTGAAAGTAATTATTAACGACATTTTAGCAAAATAAGAACATTAGAACAGCGAACATTAGAACAGCAATCAGAACACAAAACAAGGCATTTAAAAGGGGCAGAGACCAGGTTTACTTTCCTCAGTGCACTGGCACCTAGCAGAGTACAGTACATCAGACCAGTACTTAACAAATATTGTATGAACCTACTTCTTTAAGCTTGTGCTGAAGGTCTACAATCTGAGATAACAAGGAAGAGATCTCTTCTTGGTATCGAAGCAGTTCATCACTCT
The DNA here is from genome assembly GCF_000622305.1 of Nannospalax galili. Taxonomy (NCBI): domain Eukaryota; kingdom Metazoa; phylum Chordata; class Mammalia; order Rodentia; family Spalacidae; genus Nannospalax; species Nannospalax galili. Next base: position 230,792 of record NW_008342713.1, on the reverse strand, counting down.
TTCCTGACAATTCTTCAGTCATTCTAGACATCTGAGCATTTGTTTCACCTTGGAAGCAAAGTAAAAATTTAAAAATCAATATAAAAGTAGGACAAGATAGCAATGATAGCTTGTAGGTCAAGTTCTGATTCATAGTAAGCACTGGGTGACTATGAATAGATTAATCTTGAACATAAATTAGAAAAATAAAGATTTCCCTAAGATAACCTAATACTGGGAATTGAATAGGAAACAAGGATGCTAATGAAATATGAGATAGAGCTAGACAGAGATAGAGGTAGAAAAAGAGAGACAGAGGGGGACTCACAAAGACAAACTTGGTAACAATTTTCTTCAAACTTCTTTGTAAAAATATATTTGTGTCAATCTTTATGAAGGACAAAAGAATAAAATGAGAGCTAGGTGCAAATGTTAAGAGGTAATTTTACATATGTCATTAAGAACTCTTCAGGGACATAAAGTTCCACAAGCAATAAAAATCAATCTTAAATCTAACAAAGGAACACTTTCATAATGGAACAGTCACATCTATGACAGAAGCAGATGAAGCCAGTGAGATGTTTCTGTGGGAGAGAGGCTTTCAGGGATATCTAGCAAAGTAAGCAGGGCCTTACTCACTCTAGACTCACTCTTACAGCACACAAACACACACAAAACAGATCCTTTAGAATCTGATTTGGGAAATCTGTATTATAGAAGGCAAATTGGACATCCAGACATAAGCAGAAAAACTATTTTTCACTGTCACATAAAACGTTTAAAACTGACAGAAAGCCTCCTGCATTTCAGAGATGGCAGGAAGGGGAGGAAGGGGGCAGGAGATGGGACCCGAGTCAGTTCTTTATTAGAGTGTAGAAGGCAGATAATAGAGATGGAGAAGATTCAATCATATTCCTCTGGTTCTCTACTACTCTGTTGCTCTAAGTATCCCATTTTGAGACCCACAGATAAATTCAATTGATGTGACATTATCATACTGTCTCTTTCATCATAAAAGGCTATACATTTATAGAATAATTCAGTATCTTCTAGTGAAACCAATCTTTTTTTCTTGATTTGATAAGAGCTAACATTACTTAAAATCAAAATATATTCCTAACTTTGGCATATCACCTCTTCTCATTGACTACTTCTTCAGCAACAAAATGAGAGCTTCATTTTCTTTTTCTCTAAAATGCCATAGCTTATTTGTAAACATTCAGGTCTTTCCTTAATGATTATGGCAATTTGAAGCAGATAACTATCTTAAAAATAGCCATAGTGCCTTAAAACTTTTGGGGGTGGGTTATTTATTTCTATTTTATGTGTATGAATATTTTGCCTGGATGTATGTAAGTGCACTGCAGGCATGCAATGCCTGTGGAGGCAAGAAGAGGGCGCTGGGTCCCCTGGAACAGGAGTTAAGGACAGTTGTTAGCTGCCATATGGGTGCTGGTCCTCTTCAAGAGCAGCCAGCGCTCTTAACCGCTGAGCCTCCTCTCTAGTCCCTAAATATGGTATCTTAATTAGGGTTGTGGGCCCAATGTGATATTCTGATTTTCAGGAACAGTTATGGTTTGACCCTCAAAGCTTGATTTCTGGAGTGGTGGTGCTGAAGTGGCGGAAGCTCTTTCAGGTGGAGCATAGTGGAAGGTATTGGGTCACTGGGCATTGCCTTTGAAAGAATTAATGCTGGTCTCCCCAAGTGGGCCAGTTCTCTAGACAGCAAGTTGTGGTAAGCAAGCCTATTCCATGCATTTGGCCCCTTATGCACATACTCAGCTCCTCTTCTGTTTCTCTATTGTGTTGTAAATCATCCAGGGGACCTCACCAGGATGCCAGCACTATACTGTTTGGACCCTCTATCCACAGAATTGTGAGCCAAATAAACTGTTTTATTTTATAAGTTACTCAGTTGCCCCATTGGCAAAGCTGATGCCAGAAAAAAAGTTACCCAGTTGCAGATACTTTTAGTGGCACAAAAACAGACTAAGACAATAATCATTTAAAATTGTTTCTATTGAAACACTGATCTAATTTCTGAGTTGGAGATATCCTACCAAACTACTCAAAAGCAGAACTGTTACTTACGAAGTTCTTTAACACAGTCATTGACAAGCTGCTGTTCCTTCTCTTCATAGGTAAAAGTTTCTGTCTTTATATGACAAGCCTTCAAGAAAAAAAAAAATCAACGTGATAATACCGTCTAATGACTCTGAAGTAAAAACTACAAAAAGCTTTGCCATTAAAGATTAAAGTTCATCACTTACAATGGAAACAAAACAAAACATAACTAGAAAACTCAACAACCTGTCAAACTTTATCTGTCATAATAAATGCCACTTGCTTAAGTAGGATTTCCTTGATTCACTCCACTTTTAAGCTCATAGAAATTTGTAGTTTTGACATAACTAATTTCACAGTTGAGTTTCCGTGTAACCCCACAAGCTGTACATGCTATCCTGTGGCTATTCTGTCAGTCAATGTGCTGTTATCATTTCTCAGCAGGCCTTGGTAACAATGGAAGGCACATATGTAATTGGAATGTTAAGCTATATTTCATCTCAGTATTACCTAGACTTGACCATACAGTGTTAAAGAAAATGAGGAGGAAGCTGAATGTACCTTGGATCGCAGAGCCATATTCTCTTCTTCCAGTTCCTTGAGTTTTTCCTGCAGCATGTCCAGTTGCAGCAAACCTTGAGACAAGCTGAAGGACTCATTGAAGCGAAGAGGTGTTGAACAGTTGGAATCTGTTTCACTCTCCTCAGAAGCAATGGAGACAATTCGAAGCAATTCGTCCTTCTTGGACAGCTCATGCTGAAGCTGATTAACCTATATATAAAGTACCAATGAAAACATTTTGCATTGCTTACATGCAATAGAGCTTCTAATTCATGGAACAACTGCTTTTTTTTTTGGTCAGGAAACAGATTTTATTAATTAATATCTTGACAAAAATAAATAATATTTCAATGTTGGGATCATTAGTAATTTCTTCAAAAAATGAGTCTGAGTCAGTATATTTATATAATATAGCCACACTAAGTACTGCATTGAAGACATGACCCTAAGAATATAGTTATTTTATTCTTTTTAAAAATATTTTTTATTATTTTTATGTGTATGCATGTATTGCCTGCATGTAGGTAAGTACACTAGTGTCGTGCAATACCCGTGGAGGTCAGAAGAGGGGGAACAACTGCTTTTTGACCTTAAAAATTTCCCACAAAATCAGCTGCTGAATTTGAATGTCTACAGTAACAAGTGCTAAAAAGAGAGTAACAAACTCTAGGTATTTCCTAAACTATCCTCAACAAATATGGCTTTTTCTAGAGTAGGAATGACAAAAGCCAAGCTTCATACTCTAAAGAATTTTATTTATTATTTATTTCATGTGTATGAGTATATTGCCTGTATGTAAGTGAACCTATATCGTGCAATGCCTGCGGAGGTCAGAAGAGGGTGTCAGAGCCTCTAAAACTGGAGATATGAACACTTGTTAGCTACCATGTGGGTGCTGGGAACCAAACCTGGGTCCTCTGCAAGAGCAGCCATTGCTTCTTAACTGCTGAGCCAACTCTCCAGCCCCCAATTTTTATATTTTATAAAATAGTAATATAAGAAGAACAATTTGGGGCTGGAGAGATGGCTCAATGGTTAAGAACACTGGTTGTTCTTGCAGAAGACCTGGGTTTGAATCCCAGCACCCACATGGCAGGCCAACAACTGTCCGTAACTCCAGTCCCAAGGGATCTGACAGCCTCTTCTGACCTCCGCAGGCATTGCATGACACGGGTGCACTTACCTACATGCAGGCAGTACACACATATACATTAAAAAAAAAAAAAAGATAATGATATACTTGCAATATGAAACCAAACAAAATGGAAGAATCTTCACAGTTTTACAGCAGAACCCACTTCAAACACCCAATGGCTTGAGCTCAATGGCTTGAACTTTTTCTCTGTCCCCAGTAATGGGGACTGAATAGGGGCTTCTCTAGGTCTCTGTCTTCCTTGAATTCACAGAGATCCACAGACCTCTGCCTCCCAAGTGCTGGGATTAAAGGCATATGCCACCACTCCCAGCTTTAAAAAAATTTTTGAGATAGGGTCTCTCAATGATTTGTCCAGGCAGGCCTTGAACTTGCAATCCTCCTGACTCAGCCTCCAAAGTAGCTGGGATTACAGGCCTGTGCCACCAGGCCTGGCAATGACTTGTGTTTTTAACCTAAAATTATGCATATCTTCCCAGCAGGGATGAATGTATTTCTAGAAAATAAACATTTTCAACACAACGGACCAAATATATTCATAAAATAGAAACAGTATCAGATAGAAAACAAGCTATAGAAAATTTGAAATTTAACCATTCAATATGACAATAAATTAGTTCTTATTACAAACATTTATTGATAATGGAATAAATATATCAAAAATGTTTTTTCTTTGCCTTTTGGTTTCTAAGATGTCTGTATATATACAAATATATTTGAAAATTTTTTTCTTTGACTTTTGGTTTCTGAGTAAGATGCATTTGTACATACATCTATATTAATACATATTAATATATATTTAAACATTTAAGCTGGGTGTGGTAGCACATGCCTTTAATCCAAGCACTCAGGAGGCAGAGGCCAGCCTGGCCTACATATTGAGTTCCAGGTCATCTGGGCCTACAGGGAGACCCTATCTCAAAAAACCCACCAAACAATATAGCCACACACAAATGGTAAAAAAATTAGACTCTCAGTAGGGTTCCAAAGATACAGACATTGAATATAGGCTTTAAGGTGACTAAGAGTCACACAAGCGCTCTTCTGTATATAACCTTTCATTGCTCTACTGCTTAGTTCAGTGGCTGCCAACAAAGTTAATAGATACTGGTGCTATTTACCTATTATCGACATTTTAGGGATATCCAAGAAAATAAGTTTCTCCACTACATAAAAATTATTTCCCACTGTGATACTAGGTCAAAGGCTTACTTGATCAAAGGCTTGTCCCAATTGTTCCTCCAGAGCTTCATTCTGCTCAGACAAGACATGGTTCCGCTTTAAGAGAGCTTGTCCAATTCGAGCAGCTAGCTCCAGATCCCGATCTCTCTGTTAAAACACCAAATATACCTTTTAAATATAAACAAAATTCGATAGCATATTAGACTTTCTACAGTGAATTTCCCTAAAGTTAAAAGCAATCTCCTATAAAGCATGGATATTAATTTGATTGCCCAGATACCACAAATAAACACTGGGCCAGGCACAGAGGTAGTGTTTAATAAATATTGGTCAAATGGATGACTACAATAGTTCTAAATGCAACTTTAAAAAAAGTGACTTTTTCCTAGGAGAGGGAAGTCAATTAGCATTATATCCACTCACCCACCCACCCACCAAAAACTTCAAAACAACGAGCTTCAGGAACCATTCTACTTTGGGATGTCAGCTGGTATGTCACTTGTTCAGCTGTAACAACCTTACACAAAACAATCCAGAGTACAGATTGGTCATCATGTTTTACCTGATAGTCAATCCAGATACATTCCAAATGCTCCTCAAGTTTTAGATTTTCATACTGAAGAAAGAGAAGAGCTATTCATACCTCTGCCAGGAGATGTGTGACCATGTCAATGTCATTGTAGGTTCTGGTCATCTGCTCCACCCTGTCTGTGCCTAGAACTAAGACAATTAACTTTTTATAGACTTTAAACACATCAGAAAATTTAAAATACTCATAAAAATGAAAAAATACTAATGCCCTACCCCTAAATTCTTATCGAACTTATTCAGGAGAGTAAAAATATATGTGAAAACAGAGAAAGGATAATTATGTATATGAGGTTCAAGATATGTATCAACCATTATAAACAAAATGCACAGTTAATACAATAAATTAAGGTATCAAGTGATCACAAGTCACTCATGTTTTGACTATTTCCTTTGCCCTGGGAAGATAAGAAGTTTGGTGTACTCTAACTGGGAGCTGGGAGGAAGGATTAAGTTACCTATTTCTTTTAAATGTGCTAAAGTTACTGAGGAGTTATGCTGCTATAAAGGAATTTAATAAGAATTGTCTTGTGATTGACTGTAGATAATCTCTACCACGTAACCTAATGTAAAAAAGGAACAGGACTTATAGAGATTTTTGTAAATCTGCTTTGAATAATAAAAAAAATCCCTTTAATCTGGCAGTTTCTTGTTATGTAGCTTTCAGCTCTACACATAGACTCATGTTGAGATAGTGTATGTGTAATGTGTACAGGAGAGACCTAACTGTGAGGTGTTGGTCAGGATAGTCCAAGAGACTCCCCCAAATACACAGGCTATAGCCATAGTCCTTGACTGCCTCCTAGAACTTACAGGCAAGACCCCATTGTTGAAGACAGGACATACTTCTGATACAGGATTGGGAGCAATGAAACTAGAACTGACCTGGAAGCCACCTCCCCTGAAGGTTAGCTCTCATAGATTTGCAGAGTACTACACAAACTGCTAAGGGAGAGCATCAATTGATGGTCCAACCCCAGCTTTAATGCCTAATAACCACATTAATGACCAGCACAACAAACAACACTGGTGTAGTAGTGGCACTTTTACCTTAGGGGTAATCAACAGCTACTTAATTGGACTTACAGCCTCTGTGTGAGGAAACTCTTGAGTTAGGTACTGTAAACCTAGTTGGAGAGGTCATAAATCTTAGAGAAAACTCCAAGGCTGTCACATCCCTAGGCAAATGTAATTTCTTACTATGTGTAAAATATGGATCCTTATATTTACAGACAAGTATCTGAGTCACTATTCACCAAAGAAGCTTCTTTCATAACAGATGGAGATTATTACAGAGTTCCACAACTGGTCATACACAAAGATTGTCTGTGAATTGCCCAAGCCTAAGAGGCACATCTACTGTGTAACCTCTATACCCAAGGCTCGTGGAGCATAGAACAAGAGGTAAAAAAGATACTAATGCAGTTCTCAAGCCTCATCAATGAAGCTCCCTCATGCAACAGAGGGCCAGGAACACAAAAGATCGTAAATGGCCAAAGCATAGAGAATAAGAGTCTGCAGAGTGTGGGTCCTTAGACAGGACTCCTGTATTAAACTCCACCCACCCAGAGCTTAGGGACCATTGTGGAAGAGGGGGTAGAAAGATTGGAAGAGACAAAGAGGAGGTACATGACAATATGAAAATCAGGAGAGGTTCCTGGAACCTTGCTCGTATGAACCTACAGCAATGGCATCAGCATGCACAAGACCCATGCAAACTCAAGGAGACAGAAACCCAGCACAGAACTGTGGAAATGGACAGCAGGCCCCAATCTTAGTCAAAGAATTATTAGCAGCTGATTACTGCTGGGTGAGGAAGAGCTGATCTTCTTTTTTTAAAAAAATATTTTATTTATTATTTTTGTTTTATGTGTATGTGTATTGCCTGCATGTGTGTAAGTGCACCCGTGTCATGCAATGCCTGTGGGTGTCAGAAGAGGGCATCGAATCCCCTGGAACTGGAGTTACGGACAGCTGTTAGCTGCCATGTTGGTGCTACGATTCGAATCCGGGTCTTCTGCAAGAACATTCAGTGTTCTCAACTGCTGAGATATCTCTCCAGCCCAAGAGCTGATCTTCTTAAAGGGAGGGGTTCTAGATAGGCTAACAGGATCCCAGTGGATGAATCTGCACCAAGGGATGTCTGGGGACACTAACTTGACATGATAGGCCTTAACACAAATGACAGAATATATGAATTCCAGTTGTTGGGGGGTGGCTATAGGACAGTGCCAGTGGAGAAGGGGGTAAAAAGATGATTAAGATGTTCTGTATGAAATACACAAAATTTCAATTAAAAATTTACAAAAATAGAGGAAAAAATTCCTTTAAGCTTAATTGAAAATCCTTTACTTAATAAAATAACCATCACAACAAAATCTCTAAAACACATTGTATGTCATATTATTACTTGCATAATTCAAGCCCAGTATTTCTGTGCTTCATACATTCAGGAATCATCAATGTGGAAAGGAAAGGGATAGTTCAGTATAGCGTGCTTGCCTGGCATGTGTAAGGTTCTGGGTTCAGTCCCCAGCATTGTCCAAAAACAAAAAAAGGGGAGGTGGGCAAATATGACTCAGATGATTCCACACTCACACTAATGATGCCTAAAAAAGAGGGATGGGGCTTGAGAGATGGCTTAGTGGTTAAGAACACTGGTTGTTCTTACAGAAGACCTGGGTTTGAATCCCAGCACCCATATGGCAGCTAAGAACTGTCCGTAACTCCAGTTCCAGGGGATCCGACAGCCTCTTCTGTCCTCTGCAGGCATTGCACGACACAGGTGCACTTACCTGCACACAGGCAATACACACATACACATAAAATAAAAATAATAAATAAAATATTTAAAAAAGAGGGATCATTGATTTTTAAGCATATTATATTAAATGCTATCTAGCACATGGATTTGTGTTTGACCAAGGCTGACTTTGTTTGCTTGAACTGTGAAAAGATAAGAGGCTCTGAAGGAAAAAAGTTGAATTCATGTGTTTTTAGTAACTTTCAACAAACCCTCTTATCCTCCCCGCTCCATCTTTTTTTTTAGCTGAAGATCAAACTTAGGGTCTCATGCTTTTGAGGTAAGCTTTGTCTTTTTTGAGATTCAAATTTCATATTTATATCATGGAGGTGATAAGATGATCTCACACCACTGTTAAAAGATTTCAAATGTAAGAATCATATTGAATAAGAAAGTATTCAGTAGACAATATCACATGACTGTTTATAGCTACTTCTTATGTATACATACATGAAATGGTTTGATTTTTACATTCCCTGTAAAGATTCACAGAAGTTATCAGTAGCTATTATGATTTAAATCATTTACAGGGAAACCATTGGCTTCCCTTTTATCTAAGCCTTTGATGTTCCTTCCTAGCACAACTGCCTAAAACAAACCTGGGAATAACCTACAGCTTAATTATTAATAAAGGCCTTATTCCTCATTAAAAGTAAGACAAAATGCTGGGTTAGGAAATAGTTGGAACAAGGTTTAAAGTGAAAAATACAAATATTAAAAAAAATCCAGAGGTAAACGTTTTACTCAAAAAGAATTTATAAGTAGAGAAACTATCTCCATCATTTAACCATAGTGATAAAGAAAGCAGGCATTTGGGTCTAAGAAACAGACACAATTTAAGTGAGTAGCATAGCAAGGACAAAGATGAGAAGATTAAGGAGGATCCTAAGGTGAGAGGGTCACGTATACTTCTGGTCTCAGTAACACATTTGGGAGAAAATCAAACCATTATATGTGATCTAAACTAATTATACAAAACCAGCAGTGGCTGCAAAACAAAGTGTAATCCAGAGCAGTAGTTCTCAGGTCTGGATTTTGACTCAATCAATAAGGAGACGCACTAAGACTCTGGCAGATTTCTAGGCATTCCTTGGTGCCAAGGATGAAAATTACCAATCTGGGCCTAGTAAATACCCAATTTGTTAGGGAAACCAAGAAACTTAGGTAAAATCAGTTTTTACATAGATAATTTAAAAGATACATGACAGTTTATATTACATGGCAGATCAGAGTTGAAGATGAAGTAGAAGATTCAGCTTCCAAAAAACTATGTTAAGGATGTATTAAGCAACTATAAACTGTAAGTCACGATGAAAGGGAAAGAAAAACAGAGCACTCAAACAATTAGGAAATGTTCAGAATAAAATAGGTTTTTGAGGAAATATAAATGCTTATCATTTGTTTTACTACATAAATTTAAAGCTGAAACTTAAGAAGTTATCTAGCTTAAGGAATTTTTAAAATATTATTTATTTAATATAGCTTAAGGAATTTTTATTAAAAGAAATTATCTGTTGTGTCCAAGACCACAAAGCCAGCTATTAATGTCAAAGTTGAGATTTTAATATATAAGTAAACTTAAAAACACTTAATTATAAGAAATAGGTAAAACTATAACTCTCTGGTTCTTACGATTAATGTGAAATAGTGTATATACTACCAAGCCCCAAAGACTGGGCCAATTAAAAGAAAGCATCTATCAGGGTGAATGGGGTGGCACACACTTGCAACCCCAGCACTTGGGACAGGATAGAAGAGGTTAAAGGCCAGCTTGGGTGGCATAGCAAAACACTGTCTCAAGCAAAACAAAATACATATTTATGCATCAGGGAGCTGGTGAACATTTGTGTGTGTGTATGTGTGTGCACGTGCGTGCATGTATGTGTGGGTTCATACATGTACATGTGTGTGCAGGTGCACATGGAGGCCAATGGGCAATCTTGGCTCATATGTCATCTGTTGGGTAGATGTGTCCTAGGAAGCTAGAACTGAACTCACAGAGACTCAGAGGGGGCAGGTCTAAAGCTGAGAGATATTGAGAAACGCTGAGTGCACTGGGTAAAAGGGGAAGGGTAGTCACCATTTTGGAAACAGAGTGGGTGAACGGGGGAGGGGGGGCACGCGGACCAAGCATCGTTGGTGGCAGGGATCTCAAAGCTTAGTCAAAATATAGAAAATGGACAGTGAGAGTTTATGCCTTTGTAAGCTACCCTTTCCTGGATGTTATAAACCATGCTAAAACCCAAGTAGACTGTATTATGTCAGTTTTGTCATTCCGCATTAGGACTGCGAAACCTAGGAGTCCCAGAGAGCATGAGGGTCTCTCAGGAGTGAGAGGAATTTGGCATGACACCATCCACCTCTCATTGGCCTGGTAGGCTAGACTAGCTGGCCACTGAGGTACAAGGATCCACCTGTTTTCACCTCTCCAACTGTGGGTTTACAGGCATCACCACACCATACCTGGCTGCTTTTTAATGTGGATCCTGGGGGGCTGAACTCAGGTTCTCATGCTGGCAGGACATATACTTTACCGACTAAGCTATCATCCCAGTCCCTGGGAAACATTTTTTAAGAGATCACTTATTTTTATTTTATGTGTATGTGTGAGTGCCTGCATATATGAAGGGATACCACGTGTGTCCCTGTGGAAGACAGAAAAGGGTTTCAGATTCCCTAAAACTGGAGTTATGGATGGTTGTTAGCCACCACATAGGTGCTGGGAACCAAACCTGGGCCTCTGCAAGAACAGCAAATGCTTTTAACCACTGAGCCATTACTTCAGTCTCGCTAGCAAACATTAAAAAAATTATTTATTATATTTATTTTATGTGCATGAGTATTTTGCCTGTGTGCATGTAAGTGCACCCATGTCATGCAATGCCCACAGAGGCCAGAAGAGGGTGTTGGATCCCCTGGAACTGGAGTTACAGAAGGCTGTTGGCCACCATGTGGGCGCTAAGAATTGAATCTAGCTCCTCTGCAAGAGGAGCCAGTGCTCTTAACCGCTAAGCCATCTCTCCAACCCCCTTGGTAAACATTTTTATAGAATAAGTTTGCAATGTGATTTCTAATATTTTATTACAATGTACCTGAACAATCTAATGTTTCTGAAAATATGGGGGCATTAATATATATAAGCAGTTCCCTACCCTTTACTGTATGTTCTATATTACAAAATTTTACATCAAATACCTCAATCTCACATTATCATGAGGATAAGAAACATCAATGTTAAGTATCTCAATGGTACACGATTATTCTGTAATATGACTTTTCTAAAATTTAGAAAACCACAACTTCTGAATTTTAAAAAGAATTCTAAGGGCAGAGTGCTTACCTAACATGCACAAGACCCTGGGTTCAATCCCCAGCACAGCATTAATCAGGTGTACATGTCTACAACCCCAGCACTTGGGGGGGGTGGGGGGAAGGCAGGGGGATCAAAGTTTAAAGTCAGCTTAGATATATGAGACCTTGTCACAAAAGACAAAAAAATACTGTAATAGCGAGTGACAACTACAGGCAGGTCACATAGTTTCAACTCTGAGGATGTGGCTGCAGCCCCAGCAATATAATACAGAGAACATTTCTATAAAAACTGCCTTAAAAGAACTGAGATGGCACAAAAGGAGACTGATGTCACACAGCACCCAGGGCAGACTTTCTAAGGGGAAAATCTTTCGAAGGACAATTTTCTCAATTCTCCCAAAGACAATACAAAGGTAGTGTATAATACACAGTTCATAAGATACTCTATTATTAGGGTATATGGCATTATTCTCATGGAAATGGTTGGAGGTGTGAAGTGGTAGATTGTAAGCTAATGCTTTCTAAACACTATCAGTGATATTTCTTTTCCTGCCAGTACAAGTTAATGATTTCTGAGGGCTGAGTTTCAGAAAATCCATACTTATCAATGCAAAGTAATTTCTTCCAAGTGAATTCTCTGTAAAACTGTATACTTTCCCTAATTCTCCTTGATTCTTCAATTCCTGTCACTGTCAATGACAATTCTAAAACTTGAATGTGCATCAGCACCATCAGGAATGTTAAAACAGAGTGCTGTGCGCTATCCTTGAAGATTCTGATTCCACAGGTGGAATGGGGAAGGAGCCAAGAATTCATACTTCTAACAGCATCATGAAAACAAGCACCTTAAATAAAATGTATATAGTTAATCACCCTCACCCTTTCCTTCCTGTGTCTCAAGTTTAGAGAGTAGTATAGGTAATCTTTTATTCTCAAAACCTTCTGAAAGGCAAATTCAGGTTTCTATTTTTAACCTTTACATAAACTAAAGGTTCTGATTGTATGGTTTATGTGGTGCTTCTAACAGCATCATGAAAACAAGCACCTTAAATAAAATGTATATAGTTAATCACCCTCACCCTTTCCTTCCTGTGTCTCAAGTTTAGAGAGTAGTATAGGTAATCTTTTATTCTCAAAACCTTCTGAAAGGCAAATTCAGGTTTCTATTTTTAACCTTTACATAAACTAAAGGTTCTGATTGTATGGTTTATGTGGTGCTGACACATACCTTTAATCCCAGCACTTGGCCAGGACTTGGGAGGCTGAAGCAGGAAAGTGATGTCAGTCCAGGCCAGCATGGGCTGCAAAGTGAGCTTGAGGCTAGCCTAGAATAAACAGAAAAAAAAAAAAAAAAAAAAAAAAAAAAAAAAAAAAGAAAAAGAAAGAAAAAAAGAGAAAAGCCTTGGAATGACTTGTTCTGCATGTTAAGACACACTTTTTGAGTATTTGTGTGTGTGTTAAGGACAGAATTGGAATTAGTTTTTGTACCCACTCACTGTTTTCATGTTCATTCATGTGAGATGGGCTCTTAATCTCAAATGCCATCAATGATTCCCTCCCAAACATATTTTCTTTGCCAAAGCTCTTTCAATATCTTTGTGTTCCATAAGGAGAAGAGCCTCTATTGGTGCCACCTTTTGTTTTTTGTTGAAATTAACTTTAGTGAGCCCAAGTATCTACTAACTTGCAAGGGAAATAGAGATAGGAGGGGCTGAAAGTAGCAGCAGGGAGCTGAACCCCAAGACAGCTTGCCCAGAGGATGTAATGCTTGTTCAAGGCCAGAAACCTCAAGGTCTTGGGGGATTTAAAACCAACAAACAACAACAACAACAACAACAACAACCACAACAACAACAAACGTCTACATAGTAAGTTCCAGGACAGCTGGGGCTACAGGGAGACCCTGTCTCAAAAAGACCAGAAACAAAACAAAAAGAAAAAAACAAACAAAAACAACAACAACAACAACAACAACAAACCCCACAAGTATAGGCAAAGGTGAATGCTTTCACTTTTTTTTAATTGTTGAAGTAAAAAATAATACCATTAGATGAAAAAAATAAGATAGTTTTCCAGAGCCTCTAAGAATGGACCTGCATTAAGTTTTAGATGTTTCCCTTGAACACTGTGGTTTATTTTACAAGAAGTCTTCTGGAATATTTCTGCCCTTCCTCTCTAGTCCTTTCTTTAAAATCCATCCTAGTGACCCTTCTTTGAGAAGCTCATGCTCACATCCCTGGTTGTATCTTTCTTTCTGAACACATTTCTCTTAACCCTTGTGCTTAAAATTTATATGAAAAATCTCTTAATATACTCTAACTCCGCTTTTAAAAAAATCCATCCTAAAAGTGGCTCCATTTAAACCATGATCCTAAAACATTTATTTAGCTATTGTTCCACACCCTGCCATAGCAGCCTACAGGACAAACAAGGGACACAATATCAGTTTATCAAGTTAAATTTAATCTGACAAAATTTCCATTTGTAAGTCAGGGGTGGTGGTCTACACCTTTAAACCTTTAATCCCAGCACTCAGGAGGCAGAGGCAGGTGGATATCTGGCAAGGGAGTGAGCCAGGGCTACACAGTGAGACCTTATCTCAAGCAACCCAAAAACAAACAAAAAAATCCAACTTCAGTTTGATAGTTCTCACAAATTTTTAAATTTCAGGAATAAAAAGAAATGATAGTACAAATGGTTTTTCTTCTAAAATAATTTTCCAGAAATTATTCTTTTAGTTTCTATTTAGTTTTAGTTTCTTTTTAGAAATTATTTTTTATTTATTTTGATTTTATGTGTTTGAGTATTTTGCCTGCATGAGGGGCACCCTTGAGTGAAATGCCTGGAGAGGCCAAAAGAGGGCAGAAGATCCCCTGGAACTGGAGTTAAGGATGGTTGTTAGCTACCATGTGGGTGCTGGAAACTGAACCTGGATCCTCTTCAACCACAGCTAGTGCTCTTAACCACTGAGTCATCTCTCTAGCCCCATAACAATCAGTTTCTCAAACTAAAATCTTAAAGACAATCTTGAGAGCCTTAACTTAATTCAGCTATTTAAATCATTAAGGGCAGAAATACACCTTTATTTGAGCATGTACAGGTTGGCAAGATGGCTCAAAGGGTTAAAGGACTTGAAGCCAAGCCTGATGACCCGAGTTCTGTCTCTAGAACCCACACGTTGGAAGGAGGAAACCAACTTCAACAAGTTATCCTCTGACCTCCACATATACTATGGTGCAAGTATTTCCCCTCCCCCAACATAAATTAATAAATGTAATTTTAAAGAAGCCACAGAAATGCTCACTGGGAAAATTATAAAAATTTCACACATATATCAATGTTGAATCCAGAGACTTTTATTACATATTCTAACAGCTACTAGGTACACAACATTTTTATACTGAATAGGTAAATGAATGAAATAAAAAAAGTTCAGAAAGCAAGAACAAATAAAACTCAGCCTTAATGCAGATTTTGAAGTAAAATCAAATGGAAATATGTCTCTATATTTTGAAGTTTAAAAATTCTTTAATTTAATTTTGTCATTTCTGACAGCCTGGAATAAAACAGATCTACTTCAGGACAAACCTGGCACAGCCTTTCATTCTTTATGGATCCTTGAGTAAGAAGTAAAGATTGCTACATAATGCATTTTGTCTTGCATGATTATGTGTACGCATACCTGCAACAGCTGGTGCTCAGGTAGGGGAGGCAGCATGATCAGGAGTTCAGGCCAGTTACATAGTGAGTTTGAAGTGGACTGGGCTACATAAACACCCTGTCTTTAAAACAGAAGAAAAGCTACTTATGTTTCTAAGAACTGTGCTCTTTAATGAATTATAATTCCTGTGACCACGTTTAAAAAGGGAAGATAGGAGCCAAAAAGCTAATGGCAGAAGACACCAAGTTACTGGGATAAGAAATGTCAACATTATATAACATATTTTTTTTCACTACTTTTTGAAAAGTTCTCTTTCCTACTCAGCCTGAGGAAAATATGAAGTAAAAGACAAAGGAATTAGAAACTCTTATGTATGTTTGCAATAATTCCTGCTCAGTCATACACATGGTAATGGTTCTTCACTCAGACATAACAGTTCAATCATCTCTCACTGTTAAGTCAGTTTGAGTTAAAGTAAGCTACTTTCAAGGTTATTAATGCCAAATGTTTTAAAAGGCAATAACCAAGACACCCCTGATCTTCATTTCCATGGACAAACTCGGAATGGGTAAAATACTTACTCATGTAACGGAAAGTCTCTTCAGCAAGGACTGGAGAGAGGGCATCAGATGCATTCTGCTGCTGGTGTGAAGACTGTGCCCAGTCTTGATTTTCATACAGAAAGAGAGAGTCTACTCTTAGCTTATATTGTGGCAGCTGTTCTTCTAGCAGGTTCACCAGCTCAACTTCAGGGAGGTCCTCATTGGAGCAGACATCTGAAAGGAGGGGCCATGAAAATGAATCCAGTGTAGTTCAATTTACTAGCTACAGTGAAATTAGCTTTTTGAAAGTAAAGAAACCAAAGAAATGTTAGACAAGATTATTTCTCCACTGATTTTTATTATTCTAGTACTATAGTTAGTCTTTTTTATTTCTTTAAAAAGAGAACTTTTAAAGTAGAGTATCATACAACAAATTTACACACTGTTTAAAATACATTGATTAGTAAATATAATAATGTTTTTAAAGTTTAAAATGAATTGAAGCAAGTTTCTTATTTTCTCCCTTCAATCTACTTACATAGAACCCAAGTACCTCAGTTCATATGCTAGGGGTGGGAGTGAGGGACATGAAACAGAGAGCAGAAAAAAAAATTTATAAGGGATAAAAATTATATTTTATTGCCAGGCATGGTGGTGCACGCCTTTAATCCTAGCACTCGGGAGACAGAGGCAGGCGGATCCCTGTGAGTTCAAGGCCAGCCTAGTCTACATAGTGAGTTC
>NW_008342713.1:213243-214095 GCF_000622305.1 Nannospalax galili | reverse complement strand
AATCTGTGACTTTGTGGGAGGACTCTAAAATCTGGAAATATTAAATCTTAGTATATTTTCACAGTACTAGAAATGGAAAAAAATACATTCTAGGCATTGGAGTAGCATTTTATCATTTTTACTTTGAAGATAGGGTAAATTTAAAGCTTTAAATATATAAAAAGAATAAAATATGAAAAAGGAGAGAAAAAGGAGTTTCCTCCTGAAATTCCTCCCTATCCTTCATATAATATAGACAGTATGTTAGAAGGACCTGCAAAGTCACAGATTTCTGCTTGAGTCTTAGCTCTGCACATTCCACAATGTGATACTGAATAGGATAACTGAGCCCTAAGCCTCAGTTTCTTCATCTGTAAAATGGGGACCGTGATAGCATCTTGTATTTAATCTCCAAGGTGGTAGTGTGAACTAAGTGATAAATCACAAAAAATACTTATATTTTGGTATGATGCCTGGTTCAATGGGGAGACACTGTCTAAACATTAGCTCTTTTATAAAAACAAATTATTCATTATTTTTTTTTCTTTCTGCACATATTTTATTTATTTATTGTAAATGAATTGACTCCCAAGGAGTGTGAAATTTATTTCTAGGATTACTTAAAACTGTCCTGTATTTTAAATTAACTTTGTTATGATCCTCTTCTTATTGCACATGTAGAGCTGTCTTTTTTATTTTCTGTCTCCTGAAAGTGTTGCATTGATCCAAATAAAGGCTACATCAAAACTCTGTGACTTATCAGTAGTGAGTCTTCTAAGTATTGGGGCAACTCTTATGATATCAAAAGAACTTGCAGATTTTTTAGAAAAGCACACCACCTTTTTTTGCCTTTGAGAAACTGCTATGATGTGT
>NW_008342713.1:196535-213211 GCF_000622305.1 Nannospalax galili | reverse complement strand
AAATTTGCATGGCAGATACTTCATAGAATGATTTTGGCCCGGTGCTGATCACTGAATCATTGTCAGTTTGATGAGGTACCTTTCTTTTGACTTAAATGCACTGCAGTGGCATTTAAATTCGAATGAATAATATACTCGGCAAGGGAAGCAAGCAATAAATTGTTTTTGCATTTGCTACACTGTGCCTTTTCAACGTAGCATACCTTCCAATCCAAACATATGTGTAGTATAACTTTATAATCTCCAACAATGCATTTTATACATATACCATTATTGAAATTTTGAATTTCAGAAAAAAACATAAGTGTAGTAGAGGGTCTGCAGTCCTCAGAGTCACATCCACAGAAACTATTTTCACTCACTGTAGTAAGCCAATGTTTTAAAAGCTAAAACTGGTTAGGTTTAAATTGCCATCAGAGTGGAATGCCCTTTATTTTATCAGAAGAGTATTTCTATAAGGTACATTATAACATTGATGATGTTGGGAGCAAGGAGACTAGTGTCAGAACACAAATTCTACCATGCTTGCTTCACAGACTGGGTTGTTAGTCTCTGTGCCTTGAATAGTTTTTCCCTGTAAAAGACTATTACTATCAGATGCCCAAATCACATGGAATGGTTTCATAAACAAAAACAAGTCTTTTGAAATTGTAGCATTATCCTGTAGGAATATATAACTGAAGAGAGATTTTCAAGACACAGAGGGCTTACAGATCTGAGGCATATTCATTGTTTTTTTATCTGTGTGTATGCATATGCTGTGTTGTGCATGTAGAAGTCAGAGGACTGCATGAGGTGTTGGTCTTCAGCTTTTGCCGTTTTAGACTTTTAGACAGGGTTTGCTCTTTGCCACTGTGTATTGCCAGTCTAAACCACCCACGAGCTTCCTGGGATTTTCCTGTCTCTGCCTGTCATCTTGCTACTGTACCCAGTTTTACATGGCTTCTGGGGATTTGAACTCATATCTTTGTATTATGTGGCAAGTGCTTTATCCACTGAGCCATCTCCCCAGCCTAGCTCTTTTTATTATTGTTTTACTATTGTGCCTTTAGACCTTGTGATGGTTAGTATTGTTAACTTGACAGTATCTACAATCTCCTGGAAGATGGACCTCTGGGAATGCCTGTGGGAAATCTTCATTACATGAATCTGAGGTGGAAAAACTTATACACAAGTTCTCACACATACTTTCATCTATAGCCTAACTTCTCCAGGTGCCCACTGTCCTGTTTTTCAGTCTTAACATTAGAAAGTACATGGGCTTTGACATAAAATCTAGTTTCTAAATCTGATCCCTCCACTCACTAAGTGATGGAGTATTAGACACATGACTTTTCTCTTCTGAGTCTTAATGCCCTGATTTGTAAAATAAAATTATCTCCTATACTTGGGGTAATTCCTGGCACATAGTGAAGGAGAGTGCCCCTCAGACCCTTTCCCTGTCCTCTGAGAAAAAGCTGTCCTCCGCCTGACTCTGGAAATCCCCTCCATTGTTCAAACCCTTTCCTGGTACATATGTTTATGGTTTCTATGGACATGGTCCGGGGCAGAAGAGGAAAAATGTTCTGCCCCAGGTAAGCTAGCCAATGGCTGTATAGGTTAAGGCTCTGGAAATCAGCCCTAGATTGTTCAAATACTTTTCTGGTTCTTCTGTTTATGGTTTCTATAGAAATCCCCTGCTCTGAGGTTTTTGTGCTTAAAGGCTCTGGGTCGCAGTGCAGCTCCTGAGCCTGCCTGTGTCCCTGGCTGGTCAGTTTCAATAAAGCAGTGAAGTTCTCCTAGGTCTCAGTGTCCAAGTGGTCCATTCAGGGAATTTTTCAAACTCCGAACAATAGTAGGTACCCACTGAATACCACTGATATCACTAATGTCTCACATACTGACTTTGAACATGGATGGGGCTTTCTTAAGCTCCTGGCTTGCTGTTCCCAATATTGCTCAGCATTTAACACCTTCCAAATTTAGTGTTTACAAAACAGTTATCTCTTTTAACATGCTTAAAATACTTGGGCTTAAAATAGAGAAAATGCAGGATGACATATCTGTGCTCTCTCTTTTAAAGCATCTGGCATTTCCTTTGTAGGTAGTTTAAAGAAACATGCTCTAATTCTGGCAAAGAACATCAACGTACAGCTTAAAAAATAAACTTTAAAAAAGTGTAAATTCTACAATTTGCCCTCAACTAATCAAGGACAATTTAGTAACTCTAATACAAAGGCTGGCAACATCACACATCTCTAATCAGTCAAAAGATAAGCAGTGGCTTTTTAATCACAAGAAGGAATTTGATACACTTAAATCTTACTCAGAGTTCTAAAGAGGCCCTTACACTTTGATGGATCTATTAAATAAGAGCCCAGAAAACACATCCAAATTTTAGTACTGCAAACTCCAGTGACTATGCAAAATTTGCCTGCTGCACATACTTTACAGGTTGTTATTATAATATTTCCTGAAGAGAAAATGACTACAAATTCATGCAGAGCTAAAAGCAGACAAGGTACTCAAAAATACAATGGAAGTAAAGAATACAAGTGATATTTATTATTTTAACTCCAATGTCTCTTCCATATACCCACTTTTCTTCAGACACACTGCCTCCATTTAGGCTCAGGTGTTCTTTTTGTGTGGCTTCAAACCTGGGCTGCCCTCAAACACTCAAATTATTCTCCACATTTTCACCATACCATTCTCCATTTTAGGGAAAAAGAATTCTGAATTCTAGCCAGAATAACAAACAAAACAAAACAAAACAAAACAAACAACCCCACCTCACTGTATAGCTGAGGCAATCAGTAAAGATTCCAGAAGGGTCATGTCTACTGACAGTAGGATTAAATTAATTCTAGAATAAAGAATACTAAAAAGTATGGATCCATCTAACAAGAATGAAACACAAGTTCCAAAAAGGTGCCCTTATTAATAAATGATTTGCCGAAACAAAATTTAACACTCTTCCAAGGGGAAAAAACATACTTAGAAAATATAAGGGACACATAACTCAACATTTAAAAATAAAAAAAGAGGAATATTTTTGCATAGGCATAAATATATCAACATAAATCTAGAAATGGTTAATAAGCACATGAAAAAATGTTCAACCTTATTAGTCATGAAGGAAATAAAATAAGACCCCAAAGAGATTCTGGTGCACACCTATGAGAATAGCTAAAAACAATGGAACTGACTTTACCAAACCAGTGGGCCAGTTAGAGCTTAAAGGCAAACTCCTGCTTGACTCTGACTATGCTTGTAAGTCAAATGTTATCAGAACAGAATCACACTAATTCATGTTTAATCTGCAGCTACTTTTCTGCTCTAACTATGGAGAGGGTAGTTGCAACTTAGCAGCAATAACTAATAAATTTACCACAAATGAAAAAAAATCTCAAAAAAGACTTTGCTGCACAAAGTTAAACAGATTCAATTTAACTGAAATTGTAGAACACACAAATTTAGTCTATACAACAAGTAAAAAGTAAACTGATGGTTGCCTGGAGCTAGAAGTGATGGGTGATGGTGAGATATGGACACAAGGGAACTTTCATGAGATGATATGAAATTCTAGAACTTGATTGCATGATAGTTATGTATTTGTCAAAACCCCCAAATAGGTATATTTTACAATATCTTAATAAACATATGATAATAAAGATGAATAAAAAAGTCAGGTTTGGGTTTATCTGGGTTTCAGAATTCAGAAGTTTTTGAATCTTTAGAAACACTGGACTATGCATTAACTGTATATATACCTCCAACTGGTTTTGTGACAGTATCTCATGTTTAATATATTAATATATCTTCAACAAATTTGAATATTCTAACTAAATAAGTCTAGAAAAGGTCACACAAGCCGGGCTTTGTGGGTTAATGAGCTGTTGCCGTTGTTATAGTGTGTGTGAGCTGGGGCATGTGTATGTCACAGCATGCATGTGGAAGCCAGAGGCCAACTGTCTCAGGAATTGGTTCTCACCTTCCATCCTTGTTGAGGCAGGATTTCTTTTGCTTCTGCTGTGCTGCATACCCAAGGCTAGTTGACTTGCAAATTTCTGAATTTCTCCTCAGAATCTCACCAGAGGAGTACTAGGATTACAGATGTGTGCTACTGCATCCAGCTTTTTTTCTTTCACGTGGGATCTAGGGATTGAACTCAGGTGGTAAAGCTTGCATGGCTAGCACTGTTATCTCTAGCTAGTTTTAAAATCAAAAATTAAGAAAAAAGCTTTTGGGTATTTTGAGGGTTTTTTTTTTTTTTTTTTTTTGGTCTTTTTGTCACAGTGTCTCCCTCTAGCCCCAACTGGTCTAGAATTCACTATGTAGACCAGGCTGGCCTTGAACTCACAGAGATCTGCCTGCCTCTGCCTCCTGACTGCTGGGACTAAATAAAGGCTGGGACTAACGGCGTACACCACCATACCTGGCTTGAGTATTTTGACTTTTTTAAAAGATTTATTTATTTATCTCTCTGTGAGCATATGCACATATGTGTTTGCAGGTACATACCTGTGGAGACTACAAGAGGCATCAGGTAGCCTCTTCTATTGCTCTCTGCCTATTTCTTTGCAGCAGGGTTGCTTCCTGAACCTAGGACTTGTGTTTTCTTACCTAGGCTGGAGGCCAGCAAGCTGCAGTGACTCTCCTGTCTCTGCCTCCTTCAAAGCTGATGTTACAGGCATGCACAGGACAGGTTTATTATATAGGTGCTAGGATCCAAACTCTGGTTTTCATGATTGTACAGCAAGTGCTCTTAACCACTGAGTCATCTCTCCAATCCGAGTTGTTTTTTTTTTTTTTTTTTTTTTTTTTTTCGTGTTTTTAAAATTATTTATCCTTGTAGTAAAGCACTAAGGGCCTATAATTATCTTTGTATGCCTTCTAAGTCCCAAAGGCCTCTTGTGTGCCAGGCACTGCTGTAGCCAGGTGCTTGTAGGTACACAAACACAGGGAAGCTGCTTTTGCCTTGAGGAGGTAAGATGAGTGTGACACAGTTCCTGCTCAAGGGGGCTCAGCAGGTAGATGGGAGTCAGACACAGATAAGGAACTGTGTACAAGGCAGACTTTGATAACGTGAAAAGAGACTGAGGGATGAAGAGATTAGTAAAGTCTGTCTCTGAAGAGATCAGGCTGGAAACAGAGGTTGAGATTTTATCATGGCAGATCATACAGGATAAATTAAGGCATTTGCCCTTTGTCCTGTAAGAAATAACACTTCTTTATTATGAATCTGGACTCACCAGTGATGCTCTCCGAGTCTCTGTGATTACTATTCATGAGGTTTTCTTCACCTGTTGGTGATGTGAAAATGGCATTCTGGGATTGACTCATGCAGTATCCTTTCTTGCTTTGGTTGAGAAGGGCAGCTTTGGTATGAATCAGAGCAAAAGAAATCCATCAAGCCATTTAATGGAGAAATGGATGTGGTCATATGGATCTTTTCTTTAAGACAGATTTTCTCTGATGACTCAAGTGACATCTGTAATAGTAAATGCTCTCATGTGATTATGATCCCTTGGACAGTCATGGCCTAAAACAAAGAACAGATCAAGTGGCTAGAATTCAGCATGCTCTATAATAATAGTACTCTAATTACCTGGCATGCCTATCATTAAGAATATTTTTCTATAATATACACAACATCATGGGTAAATCTCAAAGTAATACACTAGAATAAATGAGTCAGGGCAAAAACAGCTTAAGGTTTATGATTCCATTTTTAGAAAAGAAATCATATCTATAGTGACAAGAAAGCATATTAGTGGCTGCATGGGGTTGAGGAAGGAATCACTAATGGGCAGGAGAACAGTCTTATGAATGATACATGATGTTGGCTTAAAAATGTATGTATATGATGCCCAAATGTGATAAAATTACACACTTGAAGTATGCGATTTGATGCACATAAATTATACTTCAATATAGTTGTTTAAGTTTTCAAAGAATGTCAACTGTTTACTATAATAACCTATTGTAGAGTCTATAACACACATAGAAGTGACAGCATTATACCAGCACAAAGGCCAGGAGGGGAAATGGAGGTATACTCTTACAAAGCTTTTAGACTATATGTGGAACAGTAAAATACTACATACTATGTGAAGGCAGTCGGTGGCGACTTAAAGAGGTATGTAATAAACCAGAAAGCAACTAAAACAGTAGCTCAAGAATTTTAGATAATTGCTGGGAATGGTATTGCAGGCCTTTAACCATAGCACTTGGGAGGCAGAGGCAGGCAGATCTCTGTGAGATGGAGGCCAGGCTGGTCTACATAGTGAGTTCTATTAGAGGTCAGCTGAGAAACAAAACAAAAGAAAACAAAACAAAACAAAACAAAACAAAAGAAGTATAGGGCTGGAGAGATCGCTCAGTGGTTAAGAACACTGAATGTTCTTGCAGAAGACCCGGGTTCAAATCCCAGCACCCACATGATAGCTAACAACTGTCCATAACTCCAGTTCCAGGGGATCCAACAGCCTCTTCTGTCCTCTGTGGGCACTGCACAACACCAGTGCACTTACTTACCTACATGCAGGCATAACACTCATACACATAAAATAAAAATAATAAAATATTTTTAAAAGAATTATAGATAATAAACCAATAAAAGATATGAGATGGATAATACAAATCAGGGTTTCTTAACCCTGATTAACTACTGGCATTTTAGGTCATTTGGGTGTTCACATGGTATATACTGTATGAACTTTAGCAACACTTGTGCCCTGTACTAAGAGCTCTTTCCCAGGCATTCCCCGAGATCTAACAGCCACAATGTCCTAGGGGATCAAACTTGCCCCTAGACAAGAACCACTAACACAAAAGACACTTGTTCTGGTTTGTTTCTCCACTGCTGTGACAAAACACTCTGACCACTACCAACTTGGGGAGGAGATTCAGCTTACATCTCCCAGGTCATAGTTCATCAGGGAGCCCAAGGAACTCAGGGCAGGAACCTGGAAGCAGGAGCTGGAGCACAGGCCATGGAGGAACGCTGCTTACTGGCTTGCTCCCCTGGCCCCTGCTCAGCCTGCTTTCTTATGCAACATAGGCCCACCTGCCCAGGTAGTGGGCTGGGCCCTACTACATCACTCATCAAGAAGATGCCCCTCAGACATGGCTACAGGCCAGTCCAATAGAGGCAATCCCCCGATTGCCTCAACCCAGGTGTGTCAAGTTGACACTAAAGCTATCCAGCACAACACTTAACTTCACTCAAGATTAAAATAAGTAAAAATAAAAGTAAAAATATTTTACCTGCTGGATTATCAAGCAATAGTTTCATTATACTCATTATAAGATATGACATGAAAGAAGAGATACTCTTAATGCTCTCCTGAGAAAAGTATAAATTGATATATGCTTTCTGAAAGGTTTTTACAATGGCCACCAAGCTTTTAGATGCACATACACTGCAACTCAACAATTCTACCAACAGGAATTTATACAATGGATATTTTCACAAAATGCCAAGATGTAGGGACAAGAATGCCCACATAGTATTGACTTAAAAGTATTTGTTCAAAAGCACACATACAACTAGAATGTTCATAAAGAAATATTTTAATGGAGCATAAAAAAGATCACAGTTCAAGCCAGGTATAGTGTCACCTCCCTATAATCCCAGCACTCAGGAGGCTGAGGCAGAAGGATGGTGAGTTTGAAGTCAGCCTAGGATTCCCAGAATTCCAGGCTGGCCTAGACAACTTAGTGAAACCTTGTTTTAAAACAAAAGGACTGCAAAGCACTCAAAACTGTTATCAATTAGAAAATGTTCAATTCAAGGATGGGTGTGGTGGTGCACACCTGTAATCTTAGCACTCAAGTGGCTGAGGCAGAGGACACCAAATTCAAGGCTACATAGCAAGTCCTTTGGCAGGGGGATGTTCAATTCTAATCATAAGCCTTGCTTTTTATAAAAAGACAGTCTACTAAACAGTCTTAGCAATTTGCAGTTTCTATTTATGGCTAACTCATCCACATGAATATTTGCAGGAATCATAAATACTTAGTTATCCCTAAGAAGTAGAAAGCATAGAAAGGAACAAAACAAAGGAATATAAAAAATGGTTGGTGAGGCAGAACAGAAAAGGACTCTTAGAAAATAACAGGGAAGTGAGTTTCAGAGACAAAATGAGCAAGAGAATTAAGCACTATAGAGAAGTCAAAGGGGAAATTTGGGAACCTTAAAAATGAATAGTGACCTTTTGAAAACCAGGTTAACCCAACAGTTAGACCCCAACCAGGCTGGTTAATAAATTACATAGGGAGACTGGACTTCAATGAATTAGACCAGGATTTCCCAACACCTAGATTTTCAGATTTTTACAGACCAATAAACTTTCAAAAACTTTTGTGATCACTGGCATAGGGTTTCCACTTTGTATCATTTTTGTTACCCCATAAAACATTTTATAAAGAAAAAAAAACCTAACAAATAGTAGTCCTTCCCCAAAAAGAGTTTATAATTTTATGTTGGCATAACAAATATTCTAGTTTTCAACATCTGAGTTCAGATAATTTTAATAAATAGTTAAAGATTCTAATATATGTGCAACTGTTTTCTTGGAATATGTTTGCAATATAGTAATGTGAATTAGCCAATGCAATATTAAGCAAAGTTAAAATCTATTTGTTAGGTACTGTAATTCTAGTCATCAAAGGTTATTTTCATATTCTAGGATCACTCTATTATATGTACTTGACTTTCCCACAGTATCTTACTGGCCAAAACTGTCATTTCCAAACCAATCACTGCAAAGGGAAGAGAAATAAAATTAGATGAAACCAATAAAGACTACTTAAGAGCCAGAAAGCAATCTTCTCTGAGACATACCATGGCCAGATACATGAACAAAATCTGAACAAGAAGTTCTGTTGCCAAAGAAGGCAAGAACTGATTCTGCTATGTAATTGTTCATGTCACATATAGTTTTTTCTTAATCAAGGTCTTTGAAGTTACAATACTCCCCAAATCTGGAATTTAAATAAATTAAGAATCTAGGGCTGGAGAGATAACCAAGGCAGTAAAGTGCTTGCTCTGCAAGCATGAGGACATACATTCAAATCCCTGAAACAATGTAGAAAGTGTGGCATTGTGGTGTACACTTGGAATTCCAACGTTGGGGAGGCAGAGAAAGGTGGATCCCTGGAGCTTGCTGACCACCCATCCTAGTCTACTAGGTGAGTTCCAGACCAGTGAGAGACTTTTCTCAAAAAACAAAGTAATTAGCTCCTGAGGAACACAACTCAAGGTTGACCTCTCATCTCTACTGCAACCACACCCATACATGCGTGCAAAGGAAAAAAATTACATAATGTGCAAATTACATAAAATTTAATTTTCAGTGTGTACAGAAGAAATTTTATTAGAACACAGATACATTTTTATTTGAATATTTTCCATTGCTTGCTTTCACCCTCCATGACAGAGCTTAGTAACTGTGACAGAGGTTATATACACATAGCCTGCAAAAGATTAGAATATATATGTATACGTTACTTATGATCCTTTACAGAAAATAACTTCCTAGCCCCGATCACTATCAGTAAAATAATTCAGTCATCAAATGTCAGTCTAAACCTAAGCTTTCCAAGGTCAATTTCTGAAAGCTGAGTTTCCTTCCATATTTAGATATTTGCAATTAGACTAAAGAACATACTTCTATTTTCTACAGCCATAAGTGTATTTAAAAGCTGCTTTCAATTACTAAGAAAACATTTTTTAAAAGTATTAAGTTACAAACTTGCTTGTGAAGGAGGATGGAGGAAGGTGGGGGGAGGAGATAGTGAAGAAAGAAGGAGGTAAACAATGAGTATAATAAGGAAGAGGATAAAAGCAAAGCATTTCTCTCTGCTCCAAGTTGATTCTTAAACAGGACTGTAGTGCTTTTAATCATGATCTAATCAAAGACCAATGTGAAAACCTAACTATAACCCTAAGACCTTCTGCCTATCACTCTTATAGGCAGTCTTACATAGTCATATTTCTCTCTCTCCTCTCTCTCTCTCTCTCTCTCTCTCTCTCTCTCTCTCTCTCTCTCTCTCGATCCTGTCTCATGTATTCTGGACTTACCTTGAACTTACTATGATGTAGCTAAGGATGACCTTGAACTTCTAATCATCCTGCCATCCTGCCTCTGCCTCCCGGGAATACAGGTCTGGAATTAAAGGCATACACCACCATGCTCAATTTCCACTCTTTGTGTGTGCAGGCTTGTGTGTGTGTGTGTGTGTGTGTGTGTGTGTGTGTGTGTGTACACTCAAGAATACAAATGCAGGTTTTGACTATGGGTTCCAGACCTTTACTCTAGAGAACTGCTTTTTAATTGGCTCTGGAGTTTCTTTGATGATCTGGTCTGAACTCTTACAAGAGTAGAGAAAATTAAACTGAACATAGAACTAAGTCCATTGTAAGAGTCATGCAGGAAGAATGTAGCCCTCTGGGGCAATCAGGAACCTACCCAGCCTGCATATGGTGCACCAGGTCAGGGGTGATCTAGAAATGGAGCACTCTTCCTGAGGACTCCTTAGAACATGGCCTGATTTAAATCTGGGCTCCTCAGTAGGGGCAGTTTGGACAGCAGTAGTGGCTGCAGTTGTTTATGCACCTCGACACAGAAGCCTGAATTCTAATCTTATTGTGGTTTTTGAGCTTGTGCTCATTACTTAACCCTTCTGAGTTTTATTTCTCTTTGCCAAGGTGGGGGTATTTACCCTTATAAGATGGGTCAAATATGAAGACTAAATAAAAAATGAAAATTCCTAGTTTGGTGACGAGACACAGTAGACACTCAAATGCTCATTCTCTCTAGCTTTTCCCTATCCCTTAGGCCTGCAGAAAACATATTTTCTGCCTAACATTTCTTACATTTCTGCCCTGTTTGAATATGGAATAAATACAGCCTGAAGATTAGCTCTGATAGTCATCAATTCAAAAGAGACAAGAACTAAGAGAACTAGGAAGATCTAACAAGTGACCCAAGCTTGGACTGTTGAGGATTATCACTAAAGTTCATTCCTTTGTGGATTCTCAGGAAGGTTTGTTTATAATAGAAAGTCTTAACTAGACCTGGTACCTTTCTCCATACCATGGTGGCCAATCACATTAGCCTCCCACTGTTCCTATAACAAGCTATAATAAATTTAAAGCTTAAAACACCATCAATATGTAATCCTACAGTTCTGGAGGTCAGAAGCATGAATTGGATTTTCAGGACCAGCACAAAGATGGTGGTGAGGCCCTGCTCCTTAGCTCTGGAGGCTCAGGGAAAAGCCTATTCCACTGTCTTCTAGCTTCTAGTTTCATTCCTTGGCTGAAGCCTCTTCTGCTGTCTTCCAAGTCAGAGGCACAGCGTCTTCAAACCTCTTTTTCTGCATCCACTGTTATACTGTGGCCAATTCTCCTCCTTTGCCTCTTTTTTATTAAGACACCTATAATTAGGCACAACCGGTCAATCCAGGATAATCTTCTTCTCAAGATCCTTAACTTAGGTCTGCAAAGTCCCTTTTGCCTAATGTAACATTTGTAGGTTCTAGGGAGTGGGATCTGCGTATTTTTGAAGGTCACGATTGAGGTGACCACGGTGGTTAAGAAGAAAATCAACTCCAGTGTCACCACTTACTGATTGTATAATCTTTAAAAAAAAAATTTTTTTTTTGTAACAAACCAGCAAAGCCCAGTACTAAAGACCTGTAATCCCAGCCCTGTGAGGCCGAGGCTGGAGGACCACAAACCTGTCAGTCTGATTAAATAACAAGACATTTCCCACTGCCACTGCAGTGCAACAGCAGATTATACCATAGACCAGTCTATCCAATGCTAGCGCCAGTGTGGTTCCAAATGCCAGGAGCGCCACCTGCTGTCCAAACTGTGAAAATGATTTGTCTTTCCTGTCTTCGTCAACAAAAAGTGCTTCAGGTTCTCAACAAGATTTGCAAATGGTTTGCTGGTGTGTCCATTGCCATGATAATCCAAAGATACGTTAACAAAAACACGTGCCAGGTTATCAGACTGATAGTGAAGTCAAACCAGATTGCAAGTTTTTATTTTACAGTTGAGCTAACCCCTTAAGGAGGCATTCACATCAACAGAAGCCTAAGGATTCAGCTCCAAGCAGCACACTGGTTATAGACAGTCCTGTAAGAATGGAACTATGTGTGGCCCGCCCTGGCACATACATCTTACTCAAAATAACCTGAGAGAATAGTCAGGACCATCTTTGCCATGCAAAAGACAATTAAGTGAACACAAACTATCACATTGAGTTGATATCAGTTATAGATGTGGCTTTATTTGAAGCTAGTTCGTCATTTTGTTTTGCCTGCATGATGAAACGGGAATTACAGGGAAAAGAAATATGTACCTGGTATTTTCCGGAATGTTTAATTTATAATATATAAAATGGTTTAATCCTTTCTAGTTGGTGGTCCTCTTTCTCTTGCTTTGGTTTTTTTGAAACACGGTCTCCCTATAGCCTCAGCTGTCCTAGAACTCCCTATGTAGACCAGGCTGGCCTTGAACTCACAGAGATCTGCCTACTTCTGCCTTCTGCCTCCCAAGTGCTAGGATTAAAGGCATATGCCACCACATCTGGTGATCTTTAAAATTTTTAAAAATCATGTTTATGTATTTATTTTGTGTGTGCGTGTGTGCGTGCACGTGCGTACCAATCAGAGGACAACTTGCCTGCTCTCTCCTTCCACCACGTGTGTCCAGGGGTTTAAACTTAGGTTGACAGGCTTGGTGGTAAAGGCCTTTACTGCTGAATCATCTCTCACACCCTGGTCGTGTAATCTTGAAAAAATTACTTAACTTTGTTTCTTCAATTATTAAATGGGCCTAGCAACAGGATCTACTCTATGGGCTTGTGATAAGGATTAAAGGAATTATGAGTAGCAGCACCAACCTCAGAGGGTCATTGGGGAACTAGGGAAGTTCACACATTTGGAGGGTTTAGAATAGTGCTTTAGAGCACAGCACAGGCTACTTGAGCATTAGTAGTATTCCTAACATCACCAAAGCACTGTTTTATCATGATTATCATCATGGCTACATACTTTTTAGTGTTGGATACAATGGAAAGCCTATTATCAACTGCTTGATAGCATCTTCTCTCCACATAATAACTCACATTTACTTCCTGCCCCCTGGCAGTGATTTAGTCTGAGAACATTAGTCATTTTCTTTCTTTTGATGTATGAATAAACAGAAAGCACAGTCCAGAGTCCTAACTGTGGTAGAAACTAAGCTTTGGCAAGCACAAAGCACTCTCTTAGTGCCCTTCGTAGCTCTATACATAGTCTTTGTGTTTCCTTCAGTGCCACTTACTTTCTTTGCTGAATCTTTATTTAATCTTTTTAGAAACAACTGCTTTTCTCTGTAAGTAACCAAATCAAGCATGCATTATTTAACAAGAAATAGGCCTCTGTAAATCACATATATTTAGAAGAAAATCAAGCAAAATAACCAAGTAACTTATTTAAATAAGAATAAGACTTAAAAAGAACCACCAAAACATGTCACACATAAATAGAAGACACCATGACTAATGACTTAGTTTAGCTTAGCCATGGAACTCAATGGTCAACAGTGAGTGCCTAAAAATAGGCTCTGGGCCTTAAAAAAATTTTTTGATACTTCCTTAAAACAGGATACACTGGACAAAACAGCCCCATGGGAAAGGCTAGAAATTCTGGGATCCACCTGATGGTAATGCAGACCCTGGAACTACAGTATATGCAGATCAACGAAATATTTACATGGAAATATATTTCAAAATTTCATTTTACAAATAGTATTTGGGGCATTAATTTAACACACATGAGGTTGTTGTGTTGCATGCAACAGTAGGAACAGCGCCAACTGCCACTCTGCAGCAGCTCCTCAGGCAGTGGCAACTTAAGCCAGACCAAGGATAAGCTTGTAATTTTAAAAATGAAATAAATTTACCATATTTCCACATTAAATGACTTCTGACCAAGACACACTGATTATAATGTATTTGACTATACCATAGACAACACTTACCAAAAACTCATAGGAACAAAAAAATCAGAACCTGCTCCACACACATAAAGACTGTCATGACTTTAGGGCTAGGAGCTGAATAAAAAAAGGGCAGGAGGAGTGTCAGCACCAAAGCCTAAGGGGGCTAGTGAGCAGCAGACCTGAAGGTGGAGATCACATACCAAGTCTAGCAGTGAGGTAGCCAGATAATGAACTGGTCACAACAAGCACAGCTGCTCTATCAGCAATGTGTCTATGTTCTTTATTTTGTTCTCTAATTGCCATCCAATTTAACGACTGGTAGGGTTTTCAGAATATGAAATATATGCAGGTAGCTCTACTCACATACAGCTTAGCTACTGGACTCAAAAGGCTGTAAAATCTACCAGGGAAACATCCAAAACCATGAATATAATTTAGACTTCTGGGGTCAACATTTTCTCTATATGATATATTTTGGTCATTTTTGCTGGTTTGTTTATATAAACATTTGCTGAGGCAGGCAACCCCTCCCTGTCACAATCTCCACCAACAGAAGGGAGGTAACTTCTGCCATCAAAAGAATCCACACAAGAGCTTCACTGGAAGATAAAAGAGGCCTTGAACCTAGGGTGCCACCTGTGGTTCTTGATAAGTTTCCATAGAAGCCCTCTATCATTCACTAGACGTACTTAGCCTTTAGGCTCTTGAACTCTTAACTTTCACCTGAATTAACCTCTGACTAAGTAGGCATTACACTTGAACAGCAATCCTCTGCCAAAACCATTTCAGATCATTACATGTCACATTTCTTTACCTCTGGCTAATCGATATGGGCAGAGGTACATCTTACTTCACAATCATCTTTATTACCCTTATTAATCCAATAATATGTACACTATTCTAACTTTTAGTTTTTTATACTATTTCTACTTTTGAGTCCACAAATCTGTCACTAGTGCTGCTTTTAGGGTGAAATGGAATTTGTAATATTTATAAAAACACTTTAAACTATACACAGAAATATGTATTTTTTGGTCTCATATAGCCCAGGCTGGCCTCAAACTTGCTATGTAGCTGACGATGATCTTGAACTTCTGATCCACCTGCCTCTACCTCTTGAGAGCTGGAATTATAGGTATGTGCCCCCATGCCCAGTTTATTTTGTGCTGGGGATTAAGCCCAGGGTTTTATGCATGCTAGTCAAGTCCTCTACCCACTAAATGACACCCCACCATCCCACTTACAAATTTTAAGTAGAGTTTGTATTTCAAAAGACTTGTAAGAAAGTTAATCCACAATGAAAGGACTTGGCTTTCTGTCCTGTATACTGCAGCATGTAAAGGGCTGCCTGGCATTTGGCTCCATGCCAAGTGTTAAAGAGGGCTTGAAGAAGTTTGGCCTGATAGCTCCTGAGCAAAAGACAATGTGTATTATTTGTATTTTTTAAGAAGTCCAGCTCAACTACTGAAGTAGAAAGTGGTACTGTTTCTCTGATTTGCTCAGAAAATGGCATGAGAAGAGAATAGGTGATTTCTGATAGAATCTGTGATTCAAGACCTTCAAATTACTCATCCCTGAACAGTGCTGAAAGGCACAATAACACTGAAGAAGGCTTTGTAGGCAAGGAACCACCAGTGAGTTGATTAACTTCACAGAAGAGGAACATTTTGAACAACCTTGGGTGTACACATTTTATCAGAATGTCCACATTTTATCAGAATTAGGCAAATGACCCCAGACAAAGGGACATTATAGACTTTTTCCAAGAAAGCAAGGCATAGACTTTGTCAGGAGTCACTGTGCTTCATAGTGCACATCTGTGTCCCCTTCTGACTCAATAATGATCAGAATGTGACTCCTTCCTGAGGAAAATGCTAAACCACGTTGTCTTCTCTTGAAGAAGCTAGGAAAGTAGGGCTTTATGATAAAACATTAAAAATATTTTACAGTGCTTAAACAGTATATTTTGCCCATCTAGAAAACTGACATATCCAGGTGTGCTAGAGTACCAAGTATAGCATTTAATAAAGGCTATCATTACTTGTGGATTTTATTTTCTAATTCTTAGTACTATAAACATTGAACATGTTTAACACATGCACGTGCTAATGTTCAAAAGTTAATAGTCAAAGGACTGGAGAGATGGCTCTCCAGTTAAGAGTGCTGGCTACTCTTGCAGAGGACCTGAGTTCGATTCTCAGTACCCATATACTGACTAACAACCGTTATTTTTTTTAAAAAATATTTTATTATTTTTATTTTATGTCTATGAGTGTATTGCCTGCATGTAAGTGCACCCATGTCGTTCAATGCCCACAAAGTTCAGAAAAGAGAGTTAGATTTCCTGGAACTGGAATTACAGATGGTTGTTAGCCACCATGTGGGTGCTGAGAATCAAATCATTGGTCCCCTGCAAGAGCAACTGGTGCTCTTAACCGCTGAGTTATTACTCCAGCCCCCATCAACTGTTCTTAACTCTGGTTCCAGAGTATCCGATGCCCTCTTCTGACCTTCTTGGGAACTGCTGGCATGGGTGCACTTACATGCATGCAGACAATACACTCATACACATAAAATAAAAATAATAAAATATAAAAAAGTCAGAAGCATTAAATAGCACCTCTTTATTTGTAAGAGATTATGAAATAACAGAGTACATAACTCACTTATTTTCACTGACTTATCACTAGCT
>NW_008342713.1:192286-196358 GCF_000622305.1 Nannospalax galili | reverse complement strand
CACATAAGCATTTATTTTTTAAAAATTTATTCTTACTTATTGTGTATGTGTGTGTGTGTGTGTGTGTGTGTGTGTGTGTGTGTGTGATATGTATATGTGTGGTAGTCAGAAGACAACCTTTAGGAACTAGTTCTCTCTTTCCACTGTGGGTTCCAGGGTTTGAACTCAGGTTGTCAGCACTTTTACCTGCTCAGCCATCTCACCAGTGCAATAAACATTATTTATGTGTTAAGTATAATGTAAAAGTTAAGTACACAAAGAGACAGAAATATAAATTGTAAATAGTACCATTCACAGCACCTGGTCATATGGACATAGATTTAGAAGGCAAATTCAGATCAGTTTCTATCTTTCTGATTTGCTAATAGTTCTACTTGCAGGGAGCGTACAATCTCTTAAAAAGCATGGATCTGGGGCTGGAGATGGCTTAGCAGTTAAGAGTGCTGCTGCTCTTCCAGAGGACCCGGGTTTGATTCCCAACATCCACATTAACCACACGATGGCTAACAATCATCATTAACTACAGTTCCAGGGGATCCGATGCCCTCTTCTGGGCTCTGTAGGCTTTGTAGGACAGGGTGCACATATATACATGCAGGTATAACACTCATACACATTAAAAAAAAAAAAAGCATGGATCTATAATTGCCTTTGGAATTGCCACCTAGTTATAATTCAGGAGTTCTAACAAGAAAGACAAGTCTTTCTTATAACAATTGCTTTTAAAGAAACACTTATTTAAAAAATTCTCTCAAACAAGCTCATGAAAGAATCTAGACTAGTGAAGTCATTCAAAAGAACTATCCAAAACTACCTGATACCTTCAGATCAACACCTCTGCTCCTGAGTATATTATCTACCCCAACAAAATATGATGTCAGCAATAAAGAGACATGTCTCAGATTGTTTCCTCTAACATAGTTTGTGACAGTAAGGTGAAGGCCTGTTCTCTGGAAATTATGTAGCTAAAATGTAGTAGAGACACACAATGGAGCAATATGTACCAGAATCACATGCTACATGAATAAAGCAAGAATCAAAATGAGACAGCTAACGCAATACCACTTACATAAATTAAATATTTTCTATGGTATATAGTATTTATAAATATATTTAAATGTTTGATGGGAGGAAAATGAACCTTTAAAGGTACAGGGTTAGAAAAGAAAAAATTTAAAGCCCATGAAAGTCCTCCTGTTCTTTTTGGCAATTAGTTTACCACCTGTCATCATTACATTCTTTCAGTTCTTAAAGGCTAATCTTGTTCCTGGATATACAAGACTTGTCAGAGGAAATTATACAGCAATACAAGCAAGCTCTGCAATGTAAACTATGTGGCACAGGTGCTGGCAATTTCTTAAGAGGCCATGATGTTCATATATATTGCAACCTAGTTGCTCTGAAGCAGTATAGATTTCAACAAACATGATAAAAGCAAGCGAAATTAAGCCTCAATATAGACATTTTCAGGAATGTGGTTACTCAAAGCTCTAAAGGGAGAAGTGTCTAAGCTCAAAGAGGATAAGAGTTTAAAAGTGGCACATAATAAACTGTATTCTTCTTTCTCACCTGCTGAAAATCAGCCACAACAAGCTATACTAGAAATTTCTATTCGGTTTCTCTTTCCCTTTAAAACACAGAAAGAAAATATAATATTCATTTCAACACACTAGCCATGTAGCCATCATTTTAATAACTATCCAGTAGTCAGAATATAAAACTACATAATCGCTAATTATGTCTATCAGTGAGTTCCAAATAGTAAGTTATTAATCCACTTTAAAACTCAAGAGTCCATAACAGGACAACAAACTTTATGTTACGGCTTCACAGCCGTAACATAGAATTTGTTGTGTGAAATCTTTTTTGCTCTCTTGGATTGTGACCCCTTAAAAATGTAAAAAAAAGCCGGGCGTGGTGGCACATGCCTTTAATCCCAGCACTTGGGAGGCAGAGGCAGGCGGATCTTTGTGAGTTCAAGGCCATCCTGGTCTATGTAGTAAGTTCCAGGACAGCTGGGGCTATAGGGAGACCCTGTCTCAAATTTTTTTTTAAGACCCAGGTTCGAATCCCAGCACCCACATGGAAGTTAACAACTGTCCATAACTCCAGTCCCAGGGGATACAACAGCCTCTTCTGACCTTCATGGGCATTGCATGACATGGGTGTACTTACCTGCATGCAGGCAATACACGCATACAAAAAAAAAAAAAAAAAAAAAAAAAAGTAAAAAAAATACTGGGTGTAGTGATGCAGGCCTTTAACCCCAGCACTCATGGAGGCAGAAGGAAGTGAATCTCTATGAGATCAAGACCAGCCTGGGAGGGTTTAGAAAGCCAGTTCCAGGCCATTTAGGACTAGAGTGAGACCCTGTCTTTAAAAACTAATCCATCATACAGACAAACAAGTCAAAAATCATTTTTAGTTTGTAAGATTAGCCAAATTTGCATTGTGAGCTCTGTTTGCTGACTTCTGATCTGTAATCAAATCACAGCATTTTTGCAACACAGACTAGAAGACTACAGGGACACCAAACAACATGTATACACAACTGAAAAAGCTGTATTAACATGTTTTCAAAACTATACTTATAGACAGGAATTTCATTTGATGCTTGATGTCCCAGAGTAACAATATCAAAGAATACAAGAGTCATATAAATATGCTTAAAAAGAACCGGATGTGGGGGCACATGCCTATAATTCCAGCACTCAGGAGGCAGAGCCAAGAGGATGGGGTAGAGCTGGAGAGATTCTAAAACAGCCTTGAGTATATATCCTTAGTTTCATGCCCTTTTCCCTCCCACCTTCCCCATTCGTTCTCCAATCTTATTGTCATGATTGGCTGAGAAATAGGAAAAACAAATTATTATTTGGTAGTCAAAAGTAATTCAGGGATACTCATATGATATTTTATTCAAGGAAACAGGAAGGAAAACAACTCAATGTTAAATATAAACATCAATATCATGTTCACACAATAGTGGTGGTTTTATGTTTCTAAGTAAACCAACTTGATGCCTAAACTCTATTTGAAACTCTGTATCCTGTTAAGAAGGCATCTATTGTCTCTGTGCCTCTTGGCAAAAGAACTACATAACGGTATATAATTGAAAAAAATTACAACATTTAATCAAAGTTTTTTCAAGATGGGTTTTGAAAAAGTTTAGTATGCCTTATTTAAATATTTGAAAGTTGGATAAATGGAGAAAGTGTTACCAAAAGTCATCATCGACATTTACTGAGTAAATGTACACACTGTTATAACTGATGGTTATGTCTTCTCTAAGAAACTGTGACCAGGAATGAGCTGCAGCTGCAGCCTCCAGGAGAAAATACTTGGAGAAGTTACTTGGTGTAGAAGGTCAAAAGAAGGTTAACTTGCTCTGCATGAGACTACAGAATAAGTTTTTTCTTTCTCCTGAGGGGAAGGAAGGAAGAAAAGTCTTCTAGACATGGTAGCAGTTCAGTGGTCACATGAACACCAGGAATTTACAAAATCTTAGCTCTTAAAGGGTATAAAGAAGTTTCCATACATCTGGTGCCCAAAGTAAAACTATACACAATGTGGCTCTTCAAACCAAGTTACCACTAGCAGCAGGCTAGAAATAGGGTGTAACTTAAGTGGGGTAGAGTGACTGCCAGGATGGAGGAATGTTTATTACAAACCTATTTAGAAGTACATGTAACTCTGAATTATCTGCATATCTGAGATACATAACTACTTTAACGTAATTCTCCTACACAAAAGGCTTTCCATTTGTATTTTGCTTAGACCTAAAACTTGTTTTATTGCTGGGTGTGGTAGACATGCCTTTGATCCCAGCATTCAGGAGGCGGAGGAAGTGGATCTCTAGGAGTTCGAGGCCAGCCTGTTCTATACAGTGAGTTCCAGGCCGGCTGGGGAAACAGGGAGACCTTGTCTCAAAAAGGCCAAAAATAGTTAAATAAATAATAAAGATACAGCTGGGCATGGTGGCGCATACCTTTAATCCCAGGACTTGGGAGGCAGAGGCATACAGATCTCTGTGAGTTCAAGGCCAGCCTGGTCTACATAGTGAGTTCCAGGACAG
>NW_008342713.1:158501-192215 GCF_000622305.1 Nannospalax galili | reverse complement strand
AATAAAATACAAATTTCATAAAGAAATTTCTTAAAAAATTAAAAATCAAAAAAACTTGTTTTGCAAAACCAGTTGTCACACCATCCCCAGAATTTCAAGACAAAGTTACTTTTTGAGTGAAAATTCACATGTAATGGATGCCTTTTGTTTTCCAATGAAATTCAGGGAACAAAGATCATTTCTTGAGATATGGCTAATGGCTATCTATAACTCAGGAAACAATTAGATTCTGAGCTTGAAGGATATAGTAACTAGGTGGCTGAGGAAATTCAGGAACTTTTTCCACCCGCCTTTAATGGCTAGTATCCCCACATTTTCAGGATTCTCTCAGGAGGCTTCTTCCTGGTGTTAGATAGAAGTCACATTACTTCAAAGGCTTTATTTCCAACTTCATTTCCTCAAGTGTGTATCTTAAACCAAACTGGCATTTTATAACTTTAAACTGGAAATGTCATTATCAACTTAAATGGGTACTATAAATTTCCCACATTCTAAACTGAATTCTTTCCCAGACTCCCATGAAATCTGCCTGCTTTATTTATGTATTTTTTCTTATTTTTATTTTTTATCTCCTTTACTAACAAGTTACTATCACCAGCTCACCTGAGTGGCAGAGTCAAAAATCTAAGTCATCCCTCCCTCTTTGACCTCTGCTTTCCACCTGGTCTCCTTTTGTATGAATTTATTCTCCAGTCCTACTGTTTCTGCCCTAGTGCGCACTCTCCCTCCAATAGCTGCTACAACAGCTTCCCGTACTGCTGCTCTGCCTACCAATTTCTTAGCTCACTATTCCTGCTCTTCCAATGTCCACCTCTAAACTTTTGGCAACCTGGATTCTCATGCAGATATTCCTACCAGGGAAAAATACACTGAATATGGGGAACAAAACAATTCACTTGACAATTAGACTGCACACTAAGGTCAGAAATTCCAGTTTATTATCATTCTTTGGTGAGGCTTTTACTGTGACACTTCTTCCAGACCTGGTCACTCTGAGCACACTGTGGCAACTTTAATTTCCTGACCTGAACAGCTGAAGAAGACACAACACTGCTCTGTGAAACTTCTTCTGCACAAGACACTTGCTCTTTGATATTGAATGCAGAAGCTCAAACATTTTAGCTAAGTTCAAGACTTTACTCAAGAATATGCCAAATGAAACTACACTGCAGATTTTTCCTAAGATCCGCTTCTAACGGTAAACAATTTATAGTGATGGCATAAGAGTTTTCTAACTTTCAAATAAAAAACCAGAAATACATTCATATTTCTGTTTGAAATTCAGTCAATAAATAACTGAGCACTTACTACACCCCTAGCACTAATTTGAAAGCTTTCAATCTATAATCTCCTTTAATCTTCACACTATCCCCATGATGTGGATATTACTGTGACTGTTTTATAGACAAGGACACTGAGGCTTTACAGTTGATTACCATACTGAAGCTAATAAGACCCAGGAATGAAACCCAAGCCTATTTTTCTACAGTTGATACCTTGAACCTCTGAGGTCTGACAGGAAACAGAGAGAGAGAGAGAGGGACAAGAAGTGCACGTAGTTTGAAAAGCCTTCAGAGGCAATTGTAATCCAATCCTCCTATTTTTAAAAAAACACATACTGATTATCAATTAAAGAGAAAAGCAAACAAACTCTCAGTTAGTTCTTAAGAGGTACATATTTTTTTTTTTTTTAACATGAGCTATGCCCAGCACTTGAGAGGCAGAGGTACTCAATTCCCAAATACGAGGATAACAGGTGTATGTTACCATGCTTGGCTGCAATTTAATAGTTATATGACACCTCATAGATGTATATACAAAAAAAAAAAAAAAAAAAAAAAAAAAAGAAAGAAAAAAGCTATGCTAGGCCAGTGAGGTAGCTCAGCCAGTAAAGGTGCTTGCCTGATAATCTGAGTTTAATTTCCAGGACCCACATCATGGAAGGAGAGAACAAACTCCTGAAAGTTGTCCCCTGACTTCTACATGTGCAGTGTGGCACATGCCCCCCCCACAATAAATTAAAAAAATTTTGTTTTATTTATTATGTTTATTTTATGTGTATGAATGTATTGCCTGCACTCATGTCCTGCAATACCTGAGGTCAGAAGAGGGCATCAACTAGAGCTACAGATGGTTGTCTGCTGCCATGTAGGTATTGGGAGCCAAACCAGGGTCCTCTGCAAGAGCAGCCAGTGTTCTTAACCACTGAGCCATCTCTCTATAAATAAAAAATTTTAAATAATAAACTGACCAGTCTCAAATGCCAGATATATTTACAACAAAGCAAAGTGATCTCTGTGTTATGCACATCACTCACTTCCTTAACAAGACAACTCCAAATCTGAATTTTATTCTGCCTTTATTTTGCTTGTTAGTGTGCCTGTGTGTGCATCCTTGACTATGTGTACCTGGGTAGATGATGGATGACAATGCCAGGTATGGTCCTCTATTGCTTTCCTTCTTATTTTTTGAGACATGGTCTCTTTCTGAACCTGGAACTTGCCATTTTGGCTAGACTGGCTGGCTGGCAAGCCTCTAGGTACCCATTTTCTCTACCTCCCAACACTGGGTTTAAAGATCCAAACTTTTAAGTGAGTGTTGGGATCTAAGCTCAGGTTCTTATGCTTGCACAGACAGCATTTTACTGACTGATTAATCTTCCCAGCTCTGTTTTGGTTTTTTGGAGACAGGTTCACAACTATGTATTCCAGGATAGCCTTGAACTCACTATATAGTCCAGATTGACCTCAAACTGGTGATCCGGCTGCTCCTACCTCGTAAGCACTGAGATTACAGATGTGCACTACCACCTGAAGCTTGATTCTGTCTTTAAATGGGCTATTCTATAATATTAAAAAATTAGACTGTAGTGGTGGCACAAACCTGTTATCCTAGAGCACTTGGTGTGGGGAGAGGCAAGAGGATCAGGAGTTCAAGGTCATCTTTGGCTATATAGTGGGTTTGAGACTAGCCTAGGCTACTATAAGACCTTGTCTCAAATACATACATATATGTGTGTGTGTGTGTGTGTGTGTGTAATACACATAATTAGCATAAATTGTAAATAGTTCTGTTAACTTGTTTTGAGCTACTGAAAGAAGTGCAGGATATATCAAAATGAATCCTTAGTCCCATAAATTATACCTTTCTATATCTTACTAGCTTGCAAACGACAGGCATTTAAGATATATTTGCTAACTGAATGAATCAGGCTACAGCTTAATTGCATGGAGCAGCAGAAAAAAATTGAACTAAATTAGAAACAAGAGACTTCACACATTTGAGAAGTAAAGGCTTGCTTAGCCCAATTTACCAAAATCCAATGAGGTCTCACATGGGTTTCAGTGTGTTCTGGGCTGCACTGACTAAGTCCAGTTACACTGAAATTGCTGTCCCCGCTCCCCTGGTTTTCTTTTAAAAACATGGATGGTAAGATGTTTTCCACTTATAGTTAAGACATGATAGTTGCAAAGTCCAATAAACTGCTCTGGAAGGGGAAATAGCCTTAGATAGACTGAAACCCTGATGACTCAGGGTCATAACCATGAACAGCAAATACTGTACATGCAAGATATGCATATATAATGATGCAATGTGAAAAGCACTCCAGGGTCCCAGCTTTTAAAGAGCTCTCTCTATATATACTCATTGTCTAAACTGCTTTTTTTAATATTTCCAGAGCAGAAAAAAATTGAACTAAATTAGAAACAAGAGACTTCACACATTTGAGAAGTAAAGGCTTGCTTAGCCCAATTTACCAAAATCCAATGAGGTCTCACATGGGTTTCAGTGTGTTCTGGGCTGCACTGACTAAGTCCAGTTACACTGAAATTGCTGTCCCCGCTCCCCTGGTTTTCTTTTAAAAACATGGATGGTAAGATGTTTTCCACTTATAGTTAAGACATGATAGTTGCAAAGTCCAATAAACTGCTCTGGAAGGGGAAATAGCCTTAGATAGACTGAAACCCTGATGACTCAGGGTCATAACCATGAACAGCAAATACTGTACATGCAAGATATGCATATATAATGATGCAATGTGAAAAGCACTCCAGGGTCCCAGCTTTTAAAGAGCTCTCTCTATATATACTCATTGTCTAAACTGCTTTTTTTAATATTTTTAAATTCACTTCTAATTTGTTTCTTTGCATCCTGTGAGGCTATCAGCTGCTATCCATGCTGCTGCTAGCAAGTCTCCCCCCTTTCCAGCTGCTGGGTTGAGAAACCAGATAACCAGGTTATCAGAGAACTCACACGGTATCTGCTTGATAACGAACCTCAGGGTCTGTTTTTCTACCTGGCGGTTTCCCAAGTGCCTATCTCTCATCCTCCAGCACCAGGGATTTAGCTGGCATTCTTCTCTTCCTTTGGCAAGGTCACCAAGTGCTTTTCTCACCTGGCAACCATCCCTTCTCCTAGGCTGGCTATCAAATACACTGTTCTTTCTTTACTGCCTCCCAAGGAAAGTGTAGGTCCATCTTTCTTCCTCTGTAAGACTTTTTCTGTTAATCAATATAGGAACTAATAGAGTAGATTACAAACATGGAAAGAAAGGTTGAGGAGGTCTTAAGCTTTCTTGTTGTGACTTTGCTCAGTGTTAATTTAATCTGCAAATTATCCCAGATGACGTGCTTATTGGTCACCTTTTCCTCATTGCACTCCAAGCTCTTTGACAGTATCTATAAAAGTAATTTAATGAGCAAGGGTGATTATTGGTACATTTTCGGTCCAATAACAACTAAATGATATGCCTTAAAAAGCAAAATCAAGCTGATTGAACATTCTAAAGGAAACACTTATTTGTATTATGAAAAACTCTGTAAGACAGGCATAGTGGTACAGGCCTGTAACTCAGTCCTGGGAAGCTGAGGCCAGAGGATTCTAAACTGGAGGCCAACTTGGGCTACATAGTGAGACTTTAAAACTCCAACTTTGTATAGAAGAGCTTGGTGTTAGAACTTACCATTTTTATAGTAATAACACAATACCCACTTTTGTTTTGTAACTAAAAGAACTGAATACTTTTTTGGGTTCATTCCCTACATTTTATTTATTTATTATGCTCTTTACTAAACATTTGCAGCTGATTCTCCATGCATTTAAAAAAAAGACCCACATTAAGAAATGAGGATGCTAAAAAAAATTCACTGCTGCTAATATAAGCCTCATTTTTAGTCTTTCAATTTTGTGACCAAAAGAGAAAACAATAGCAAACCCAGTCGTCTGGCCTAGGACTAGCTGAGAAGGATAAAAAGCTTTTGGGTTTTACCCAGTTGTTAAATTATATGCTTTAGGAACAGCAGCCTCATCTCAGATACATCTTTGCTGGTTTCCAGGCTCCTCCTCCTCTCTTCCTCCAGACAGACAGTGCTTTCTTAACCAACAAGCTGCCCTTTGTTTTGAGTTACAGTACTGGCCTGAAAAACCAACCCTCAACCCTGTTCATGACATGACAACAGTGCTTTGGTGCTCGGACCCCAAACACCATTTACCTTATATAAGTAATGAACTTTTGAGCAATCTACTTCTGAAATTAACTGTACTTTAAATATAAAGCAGTTAAATTTTCCTGAAAATGCAGTAAACCATATGGCATGCATGAGGTTATTTCAAATTCAGTTACTAAGCATGGGCTCACACCACAGGCCTCATACCACAGGCATGCCCTCCATGATCTGCTTAAACTTTATCCTTTTCCTCCTGAGACAATTATACATCACCTCTTTCTCACTCATCTCTGACCACCTAGTTGTTCTCCACATCTCTTTCTTCCCAGCAATAAATGCATATTTCTAGTTTCTTTTCCTTCCACATGCATAATTAGTTGGAGTAAAAAACACTAATCCTCTGAGAAGAGGAACTGGAGCCAGGTGTGGCTGTGTACTCCTGTAAGCCTACCACATGAGAAACTGATGCAGGAGGATTCCAAGCTTGAAGCCAGCCTGGTCTATATATGAAAACTATGCCTTAAACAAACAAATAAAAGATATTTTTCATTAGGCCTTTCTGCTTTTCTGCTATGTATATATACAATTGCACTATTATAAAACAATGAAATGTAAGCTATGTCACCATCTGCTCCTGCTTTCTTTGACTCTCGCTCCCTTGGTAATCCCTGTCCTCTACCAACTTCACCATCTTTCTTGGCTTATTATCATGCTGAAATATCTAAGATTTTTTTTTTTTTTTTTTGAGAGAGGGTTTCACCTTGTAGCTGGTTTCAGAAGCTGGCCTGGAATTCCTTAGGTAACCCAGGCTGGTCTCCCAACTTGCAATCCTCTTGCCTCAACCTCCCAAGTGCTGGGATTATAGGCATGAGCTATATATACACAGCCAAAAGTCTTCTGTCATTAAAATCAGATGAAAGTACTTTTAAAAATTTCCCTTCCTCAGGACTTTCGGCCATCCCAGTAGCTACTGCCCTCTCAGGAGAAGCTCACTGAAGCTTCCTCAAAGAGTATTCTCAATTTTTCTTCCCCATCTCTCATTCATACCTCTAACCTGGCATAACCTGACTCCTCCTGAAACAGCTCTCCCTTTCTCCACCAATGCCCTGGGTAGCCAAGGAAATCAGACCGTAGTCACTACATCAGTTCTGGTGAGTACTGTCCATTCCCTTCCTTGGTTTCCTTGGCTTTCCTGGGGCCAACATCTTCCCATGCTTATTCTCAGAATTCTCCTCAGATTACAGGGTGGTTTTTAATGAGAAATGTCCTGTATAGACCATGTGTTTGAATACCTGATCCCCTGTTGGTGGTGCTATTTGGGGGGTATATGGAAGCTTTAGG
Organism: Nannospalax galili; assembly: GCF_000622305.1. Taxonomy (NCBI): domain Eukaryota; kingdom Metazoa; phylum Chordata; class Mammalia; order Rodentia; family Spalacidae; genus Nannospalax; species Nannospalax galili. The sequence continues at coordinate 185,427 of NW_008342713.1, read as the reverse complement.
AAGTTGGGCCTTGCTAGGTGGAGGAAGTATGCCACTGCAGTGTTGACTTTGAGGGTTATAGCCTTGCTTCACTTCCTGTTCACTCTTGGCTTCCCATATGTAGAAGAAAATGTAATCAACAGGCTTCCTGTTCCTGCTGCCATGTCATACCTTCCCCACAACAATGGACTCGAACCTTCTGGAACCATGAGCCAAAATAAAAGTTCTTTAAGTGGCTTTTGGACATGGTATTTTATTACAGCAACAGAAAACTAATACCCACCCTTCCTCTTGGATCTTTAAATTTAGTACTTTGTGGAGTTTGACTGTGACCAGATTTTTTTGTGTTTGTTTTTGTTGCTATTGTTTTTTCACTTACCTTGTATGCTGGCCCAGCATTACCACAAATAAGCCACCTTTTCAGTGTTGATAACACACAATTTGGCTTTTGATCCTCTTCCTCAGTTCTACTCATTTTCTCCACCGGTCAGAACCAATGGGTCCCTCCCTTCCTCACTTTGCTACAATTGATCCATTAAGCAATCCTGTAAAAGTTTCTACCAACATGTATTTCAAATCTACCCACTATTCTCCATGCCCTTGTCCTCTATCCTAGTTCAAACCAGCCTCCTCACAGGACTCCTAAGCCATGTCCTGCTCCTCCTCTATAAGACATTAAGAATCCAGGTGTGGTGGTGCACGCCTTTAATCCCAGCACTCGGGAGGCAGAGGCAGGCAGATCTCTCTGAGTTTGAGGCCACCCTGATCTACAAAGTGAGTTCCAGTCCAGCTGGGGCCACAGGGAGACCCTGTCTCAAAAAGACAAAAAAAAAAAAAAAAAAAAAAAAAAAAAAATTAAAAATAATCTTTTTAAAACAAAATTATTTTTTTTTTTTTTTAAAAAAAAAAAAAAGCAAATGTTGTTTTCTTGGTGGCAGACATTCTGAGTGGGGTGAGGTGGACTCTCAAAGAAGTTTTAATGCATTCCCCTGATAGCTAAGGATGTTGAATAATTTTTCAAATATTTATTGGCTATTTGTATTTCTTCTTTTGAAAACTGTCTTTTCATCTTATTAACCCATTTATTGAATGGATGCTTTGGGGTTTTGGTATGTCATTTTTGGAGTTCTTTATAGATTCTAGATATTAACCCCTGTTGGATCTGTAGTTAGCAGAGGTTTTCTTCCCTTCTGTAGTCTGTTTCTTCTCTCTGCTGTGTCCCTTGCTATGCAGAAGCTTTTTAATTTCATGTAATTCCTCTGATCAATTATTTTTAAATTTTTTTTTATGTGTATGAGTGTTTTGCCTACATGTATGTGTGTGCCTCCATATGTTGTGTAGTGCCCATGGAGGCCAGAAGAGGGCTCTAGATCCCCTGACACTAGAATTTCAGGTGATTGTTAGATGTCATGTGGGTGCTGGAAACTGAACCTGGGTCCTCTGCAACAGCAAACAGTGCTCTTAACTGCTGAGCCAACCCTCCAGCTCCCCCTCCACACCCCTAATCAATTCTTGGGATTATTTCCTGTGCTGTTAAAGTCTGTATCACTCTTGAGTGTATACGCAAAAAACTAAATCAATGTAACCACTGAGACACTTGCATATCCATGTTTTTTGCTGCACTGCTTACAATAGCTAAGAAACAGAACCAGACTAGATATCCATCAATAGATGGATGGGTAAAGAAAATGTGATATATACACACAATAGAAGTTTACTAAGCCATAAGGAACATAGCACTTGCAGGAAAATGGATAGAACTGAAGATCATTAAGTGAAATAAATCAGACTCAGAAAAATAAATATTGCATGTTTTCTCTCATATGCAGAATCTAGATTTAAATTTATGTGTGCATAAGTACGTGTGTGTGTGTACGCATGTGTGTGACATGAAAGTAGAAAGGGTACTATGAGAGAGGAAGAATAAAGTTTAAGTGGAGGAGGAGGTAATGGAATGCAATGGAATGCATGTGACAAGAAAGCAGATGGGGGACCACTTGCAGGAGGAAGGGGAACCGCAAGAGGGGGCAAATGGAACAAGGCAGAGTAGTCATATATATAAATACATACACACATATATACACACACATATATATATATACATACATTAAAATGTCATAATTAAGCCCATTACTTTGCATGCTACCTTAAAATTCAATAGTAATTAAAATCCCTAAGTAGGCCCTTGCCTACTCTTCCCTCACCTTGCACCACCTCTTCATTGCTTAACTTAGTCACAGAGACATGCCTGTTGTCACTTCTTTTCACCTCCTTATCATGCTGACTCCTGTCTTAGCCTCTCTGTAACTGTGGTTCACTGTAGAATAGAACACTCTTCCTTCCCGTTCTTCATATGCCTTCTATTTCTCACCTTCAGGTCTCTCACCTTCAGCCTAAAAGTTACTTTCTGAGAGAAGTCCACTGATCTAAAGTCATCTCTCCTGCTCATCTTTGTATCTGATTTGTTGCTTTCACAAATATATTGTATTTACTTGAAAGTCCTCTTGAAAGGAATCATCTCCATTGGTCGTCCTTGTTGATCAGAATGGGAATACAATGGCAGGAGCTCAAACAACCCAATAACTTGGTAAAATGTATGCCTTAGTGCACAGAGTTTTGTTGGTTGGTTGTTTCAATGTGGGGGATTACTTTCTTGCAAGGTAGGAAAATATTCTACCCCTGAGCTACAGCTCCAGGCCTGGGATAAACTATTAACTAAACTGGCGGGCAAATTCTTTCACTTTTGACTTGCATGATTCAAAATTCATCAACTCTTAAATCAGGTCCTATTTTAACAATTTCTTCCCTTTTTTTCTGACTTTTCAAAAAACTTTCTAAAGAAAAGGAATTTAATATCTGGAAAATACTAGCAGATAAATATAGGTAAGTTTCGAGACCTCAATGAACTCTACAAAATTAATTAATTCCACCTCTATACCACTGGCAGACTTTGCTCATTTTCTAACATGAATAAACCACAATACAGGGTAATTAAAAAGGATGTGCTCATTAACAGAGGTGATAAACATTACTACTGAAATCTACCTGATGACTTTATAGACATACACAGGTGCCAAGGATCCAAGTGTAACCGATTATGACTAGTCATAATCAGATACATACAGATGATCAGATACATACATGTTAGAGACGTACACACCAACATCTCAGTGTTAGTAGCAAAAACAATGAGTCTTTCTGCAAGAACCAGTATATTTTAGAATGAAATGGAGATCTCTTTTGAGGGTTAAAAACTCATTCAATTTTATGTCTTACAGGGCTTATATTGAGTTCAATATTGTGTAACTATATTGATTCAACAGCAAACTGAGAAATTTTGTAGCCACTTTTGAAGGAGCTGTGTCTTTGCTCTGGAAACTGTTATTAGGCATATTAAAGTTGTAATGAAATGCTTCTTCTAATCATGTAGTTATTAAAATTTAAAAAAGAGGATGTCCTAAAGGGTCTGTACATTAGCAGTAAAGTTAGGAACAAAGTCAAAACAGCAATTATTAAAAGATAAGTTATAAAATAGTTCCAATAAAATTATTAATTAACAACTAGTTAAGAGGCTATGCACTGAACAGCTTTCAACAAATGCCTCCTGAATTAAACTAAAGGTTCTAAAAAGAGATATACAGTAGCATACAACATCATCTGCCCAAAAGGAGTTTATTAAAGAGCTAAGAAATCTGAGCTCTAATGGGGAAATCGCTAATGAACTCTGATCTAGATTAGATCTAAAATGTAAAAATCTAAGAAACCCAAGACAGAAAGGTGATAAATATTTAATGAGTATTACAACAAAATTGTCATACAGATAGTAGAGGAGGTCATTTCTAGCTAAAGTGGTCTATGGTCATACCAGATGAAGATTTTAGTAGGTTCCTTCAGAAGGAAAAGATTTGGATGAGAATGAAGGTATTTATAAGACAAAGAAAAAAAAAAGGAAGAGAAAAAAAAGAAAAAGAAAAAAAGGCCCCAAAGCAAGGCAGTTACTAATATGAGTGGGAGGGATTATCAAGAAAGTATTAGAAGATTTAAACCTGACAAGTTCAAGAAGTCTGAACTTGACCCCATAGGAAAGTGGCATTTGAGAGACAGAATACGACATAAACTTCAGGAATAAGAGACAGACAAGTAATTAGGAAATTGTATCACATTTCACATAGATTATGCAAGAAACACATAAGCCAGGTGAGTGGGAACAAGAGGGGTTTGTGAGATGGCAGAAACAGCTTGCTAACTGGTGAGCTGGGACTAGGTGTCTTCCTTTTCTAAAAGATACCAACTCAGAAAAACAAATGGTGTATGTTCTCCCTCATTTGTGGATCTTAGCACCAAATATCTGTGATATATATATATATTAATATATATGTGAGGATATACTCCTTATTTGTGAGTATATATCCTAATGTAACTGCAGCAATCAGGAAAATGAAAAGGAACCAGGGAGATAAAGGGAAAGAAGGAACCTGAGAGAGAACAGTAGGAGACAAATGCTACTAAAGGAGAAATGGGTAAAATGGGGGCATTTCAATGGGAAGGGGGAGAGAGGATTATACAAAGAACTATGGGGATAAAGAGGAAGAAGGAGCTCAAGAGAGGTGGGACCATAGGAGACTGGTATTATCAAGGGAGAAATGGGGAAAATGGAGATACTTTAAAGAGGGAGGGTGTGGAGAGAGGGTTAGACAGGGAGAAAGAGGAGAGAGATAAATACTGCCTAGCTAGTGTAAAAAACCAGAGGGTATCATATTAGTCCAAAAACCTACTAACAAATGACACATAAAATATCCCTACACGAGTCCATGTGTATAGCTGAAGGCTACGTAACAAGAAACAGTGTTGAACAGGAGAAACCTTCCTTTTGAGTTGTTGGCCAGGGTGGCCCAAGAGACTCCCAAAATTACACAAGCTAACGCCACAGACCTTGATTGCCTCCTAGAACTTGATGGTAAGATCCTATTGCTGAAGACAGTACATACTTGCAACACAGGATTGGGGCAATGGAGCTGGAACTGACCTGGAAGCTACCTCCCCTGGAGGTTAGCTCTCATAACTTTGGAGAGCACTATGCAAGCTGCTAAGGGAGAACATCAATCAATGGTTCAACTCCAGCTTCAAGGCCTAACAACCACATCAATGACTGGCACAGCAAAAGACATTCCTGCAGTAGTGGCACTTTTATCTTAGGGGTAATCAACAGCTACCTAATTGGACTTAAAGCCCACTCAATGGGAGGAAACTCATGTGTGGTACTGTAAACACAGCCAAATACACATAGCTGGAGAGGTCATAGATCTTAGAGAGATCCCCAAGGCTTTCACATCCCTTGAGAAATATAATTTCTTACTATGTGCAAAATATGGATCCTTACATTTACAGATAAGTATCCCAGCCACTATTCATCAAAGAAGCTTTTTTTGCAACAGAGATAGACTATTACAGAGTTCCACAACTGGTCACACCAGACATTGTCTGTGAACTGCCCAAGTCTAAGTGACATATTTACAATACAACCTCTACACCTAAGGCTCATAGAACATAGAACAAGGGGGTAAAGAGGACACTAATGTATCCCTCAATTCTTATTAATGAAGTTCCCTCATACAATAGGGGGCCAGGAACACAAAAGGTCACAAATGGTCAAAGTGTGGAGAGTAAGAGTCTGCAGATTGTAGGTCCTTGGACAGGAATCTTATATTAAACTCTATCCACCCAGGGCTCAGGGACCATTGCAGAAGAGGGGACAGAAAGACTATAAGAGTCCAGTAGTATGGAAAGTGTACAACCATATGGAAATAAGAATCCTATAAGCTCCTGGGACCTTGCTCATACGAACCTATAGCAATGGTGTCAGCATGCACAAGACCTATGCAAACTCAAGAAGACAAAACCCCAACGCAGAACTATGGAAATGGACAACAAGCCCCAATCTTAGTTGAAGAATTATAGGAAGTTGATTACTGCTGGGTGAGGAAGAGCTGATCTTCTTAAAGGGAGGGACTTTAGATAGGCTGTCTAGACCTCAGAGGATGAACTTGCACTGAGGGATGTCTAGGGACACTGACTTGACACAATAGGCTTTAACACAAATGATAGAATGTATGAATTTCAGTGGGGGAAGGCTACGGGAGGGTGTCAATGGAGAAGGGGGTATAAAGATGATTAAGTCACATGTAGCAGAAAACCTTGATAAACTGTAGGCAGATGGCAATAGCACAGTGAAAGGTTAAGAACACAGACTATGAAGACAGAATGCTTGAGTTGGAATTTAAACTTGGCCATTTAGTTAAGTGACCTTGGACAAGTTACCTAATATGTCTCTCTCTACATATATGCATAAAATGGAGATTAATAGTAGGTATTTCAGAAGGCTGCCAGAGGATGGGCTTCAAAGAGTTTAAGCACTGTGCCTACTAGTGTACCTAAAAACCATTCCATAAAGTGGAAAAATGCCAAATATTCTGTGATAGTTGTGCAAAGCTTCATGATCAAAAAAAAATCAACCATGAAGTATACAAATTCTTCCTAAGTTAGCCTATATATATACTCTAAGGGTTAACTGTGCTGTCTTAAAAAAATCTTATACTTTATTTATTGTGAGTATGTATGTGCTTGTGCATGCCATGGCTCACATGTAAAGGTCAGAGGACAATTTTTGGGAGTTGGTTCTCTCATTCCACCACTTGGGTCCTAGGGATAGAACTCAGGTTATCAGGCTTGAGGGCAGGTATCTTTACCCACTGAGTCATCTCCCCAGCTCTACCTTACATTCTGAGAAAAATCTTTAGTTTCCTACAGTAGTAGTTACCTGAACTGGTCTCTCCCTGCCTCAACTGTTCTTCCATTTGCCATGGTCTTTCTAAAATGCAGGTATGTTTTTCCACAGCTACAACCCCCTTCATTCTTTTTCCCTTAAAATAACATTTAAATCTCGTTGGAACTCAGATCAAATCTTCCTAATCTGCCCAGCCTGGTCTTGAGCTTCATCTCTCAAAATTCACTATGAAATGGAATCATCTAGTCATACCTCAAAGGCTTTTTGTATGCCATTCCCTTTGCCTACAACACCTATTTCTTAGTTTGCTGGGGCTGCCAGGACAAAAAAGCACAGAGTGGGCAGGTTAAATAACAGAAACTTATTTTCCTCAGTTGTGTTGGCAGGTTTGGCCTCTCTTCTTGGCATCCAGACATGCTCTTCCTTATGCAGGGGCATCTCAGTCTCTTTTTGTGTTCAGATTTCATCTTCTTGTAAGCACACCTGTCAGACTGCACTAGAATCCACCCTAATGGTCTCATTTTAACTTAATCACCTAAAAAACCCTATAGATATATAGTGAGTTTCTGAGGTGATGAGGGTTAAGTAGGGCTACCACATAAAACTTTGAGAGTACACAACTCATCTCATAACAACCTCTACTTCTTTCTGCCTAAGCTAACTCCCATTTGTTTTTCCAAGGCTGGCCCTTCAGGACAATTTCAGTGCCCTTTCTTAGTGCCTACAGTACCTCTGTATACTGCTCTCCTCTTGCTCAACACACTAATATAACTACCTTTTCCTCTTCAGGCTACATTCCTTAACAGTGAAGATTATATGCTTATCATCTAGGACAGTGACACACAGAAAGTATTTAATGAAGATGTGGTGAGAAGCAAAAGGAAGACATGAGCATTTAAGTTTCTTAAAGGATGCATGAGTTCAAATTCTGGCTCCATTATTGCATTTCCTATGACGTCTGTCAAGTCATTTAATATTGAATTTCTATTCTAAATAAGATAGTTGTAATAATAAACAATTTAATTACAATAAAACCACTCAGCTTGGTTTTGGTAAGCACTAAGTGCTCAAATTCTGGAGTAAAGATTTGGGCATGCCTGGTTTGACAGTCATTTCTACAACTTGGCAGTTACATGTCCTTGGGTATATTTAATATCCTATCCTTTTTAGTTGCCTGCCTATCTATCTATCTATCTATCCTTTCTCTCTCTCTCTCTCTCTCTCTCTCTCTCTCTCTCTCTCTGTTGCTATTACGACAATGATAATGTAGGTAAAACATTTAGTTGGGTATATAGCACACTCTATTATTTAAATGTTTTCTATTAGTATTATGATTAAAAGACCACTGCAGGTCTGAAAAAATGTGACTAGATTTTTAATGTGACTAACAGTTTAATGCCTAAGAAAGTTTAAACACTGGTACAGACGAGCCATATGGCTAAGCAGATAAAAGTGCTTGCTGCCAAGCCTATGACCTGAGTTTGATCCCCAATACCTACATGGTGGGAGAGAACCAAACTTTATAAGTTTTCCTCTGAATTCCACATGTACTCATCTATGCAAACACACACACACACACACACACACACACACGCGCGCGCACACACACACACATGCATAAATAAATAAATAAATGATCTAGTGGTATATATGTTTAATCCTAGTACTCCAGAGGCAGAGGCAAGTGGATCTCTGTGAATTTCAGGCCAGCCTGGTCTATGTAGTGAGTTCTAGGCTAGCCAGTGTTACATGTGAGATCCTGTCTCAAAAATCAAAAGAGACAGGCTCAGAGAAATCAAAAGAGAAATGACTCAGCAGTGAAGAGCACTGGCTGCTCTTCCAGTGGACCTTGGTTCAGTCCCCAGCACCTACATGGCACTAACAACCATCTGTAACTCCAGTTCCAAGGGATCTTTTGCTTTCCTCTGAACTCCACAGGCATTGCATGGACCTGGTGCTTCTACATACATGCAGGCAAAACACCCATACACATAAAATAAAAATAATCAAAATTTGAAACAAAACAAAAACAGGTATACTTTTATGTAGATGAAATTAAAATGAGCATGAAATGCTACCATATCTCATCCCTTTCGCTGGTGTTTAACAAATTTTAGGCAGTGAAATAAAAAATTAAAAGCAAGTTCTGTTCATCACTATAGATGTTAACCATTCACAGTCCTTGGTTCAGACTTTCAGTTGTAGAACCATAAAAACCTGTGAACTGGAAAGAGCCTTTGTGTTGCAAGTCCAAGCCTATCATTTTTTACCTAAGTACACCCAGGTGGATTGGAATGAGCTTGTAGAGTCTTAATGAATAGCTTTATGAGGGATGGGAATAGGAGACAGAGCGCACAATTTGTTTAAAGTACTAAAGTAGGGACTCTGGACTTTCCAAATCCAGGTATAGTAGAAGTAGAAATAATGAAATACTCTTTTTAATCATTCAGTCTTTAGGGTTAAATTTACCTGATCCATAACTTTTAAGCAATGCAGATCTAGATTTAGCTCTTCACGTGTTACATAAGCAGTCTTTGAGCCTCACATTAGTGCAACAAGCTGTTAAAGCAATTAAGTTAGCTATGTCTGTACAACTCAGACCTGGGGTTCCTGGCAGACTGCAGGTACCCAAATGTTGGTTCTTTCCCACTGCCTCCTTCCCGCATATGATAAAAATGTGAATGAATATAAAACACTGTCTTTCAAATATTATGAGCTTGTAAATGTCTGAGACTCGTTGGGTACTATTTAATTTTAAAAATAGAAAGCTGAATAATTGCTGAGATAAAGTGCCTTTATTTTTACCCTTCCTCACCACCAAATGTCCTTCCCAATTTGTGTTCAAGTGTCATGTCATCACTATTAACAAGCCCTTCCCAGATAATTGTTGCTCAGACTTCCCATGTGACAGCAAAGATTTGAAGATCACAAAAAACTTTACTAAGAGCCCAAAAAGTCCAGTTCATTTTGTTCCATGATCCATATCGGCTAGGTGAATTTCCAATGAAAAATTATCTTTTCCGGTGCAGAAAAATGTGCATAACTGAGTTTGCTACTCTAATTGCGATTTTTTTCTTTCTTTCTTTCTTTTTTTTTTTTTTTTTTCAGTGTTTGGGACACTATTTTTATGCTGGCACTGAGGAGGATACTTGTCAATATCCATTCTTTATGTTTCAAACTAAAGTCGATCTTTTTTTTTTAAGACGTGGTGTCTGGCTCCAAATCAATGGCAAAGAAAAGCCCAGCACAGAAAGAGCTCTTTCTAATGTCCTCGCCTACCCTTTACATCACAGATGGCCACCGAGGGTTTAAAGGTTTAACGTCCAGACACTAAAGCCACTCATCCCTGAAAGACGGAGCTTCAGAAGGATGCTGTCTGGCAGAGGATGAGAGGCTGCCAATCTGCAGACGTGTAGATGGGGTGAAACCGGAGGCTACAGCCCAGCGCCGATCACTTGCAGCTACACTTAGAAACATCTCTCTCCCTTCCAGGGGCAGGGGACCTCGTGAGTACCCGGCCTAGTGACCTCCGAGGAGTGGGGCATGCGGGAGCTGGAAGGCTCCTCCGCCTTCTGGCGAAGCTGACAAGGGCAAGTTCGAGTCGCGCGCGGGAGGTTACTCACAGGACAGGTCCGGCGTCTTCGCTCCTCCGCCCGCGCTCCCTCAAGGAGAAACCCCTAACGAGGCTGCACCCGGAGAGAAGCAGCCGAAGCGGCCGCCCTGGCCACTAACTGCCCGGGCGTGGCCGAGATGGCCGGATGACTTCACCACATCATCTTTCGGCGACCTCGAATCCGCAGTGACGCCTGGTCAATAGCAGCCCCCACCCAGCAGGGAAGCTCGAAGGAGACCCACTCTCCCAGCAGCCTCTACGGCTCAGCGCTCGGCCTGCTGGGAATTGTAGTTTGCTTTCTTTTCCGCCCCGCCCCCAGCCCTAAGGCCCCGCCTTGAGCTGGGAGCGAGAAGGCGGGGCCGAGCGACGGCTCCTGACCCGGCCGGGGTGGGGCGAATCCCGTCCCGGCCGGCTGCCCGGGGCAGAGCTCCAAGCCGTCCGCCGTGGTGGTGGCCGTGCTGCACTTCTGCGCCCCGCGACCGGCGCTGGAAGCGGGCCTAGCGCGTTCGCCTTGCTCCTCCGCGAGCCGGGTTCCGGGGCGATTGCCCCGGCCCCTTAGCGCCGGCAGCCTGAAGAGTCTCTGGCCGTGGTAACGAGGGGAGGCAGATGGGCACTGGAAGGTGCGGGGACCCGCGGGGGGCTCAGTCCGCGCACAGCTGAACCCTGAGGCCCGCTCTCGCCGCTGCTCCTCTGCAGGGTCGCGCGGCCCGCGGAGTGGTAGTGGAAGTCGGGTCCGGGCGGTGCCGCGACTCTGCGGGAGCCCGCGCGGCTAGTGCCGCCGCACCCGGGCCGTGGCGCCTGAGCGCCGGGCGACGGTGCCCGGGGACTCGGCGTGCTAGGTGCAGGAGCCCTGCCGCGTGCCCTCCCTCCTCCCGGTTCTCACTTTCGGCCTCACACTCAGGCCCTGGCTCCGTGTGCCTGCAGACTACGAAGGAACCTTTTGCAAAATTAAATGCCAGCAGTCGTTTTGTCTTCAGTATTGTGTTTGTCTTCGGTGTTGTGTTTTCCCTTCGTGGGTTTGTTGTCAAATACCTTTTTCCTCTAAACTTGATCAGAATTTGTGACATAGTGCCTACCTAGCATATTGCCTGGTACTCGGTAAATATTTGTTGAAACCATGAGTCATGACACTAAGTTTAGAAAATTCTACTGAGTGGTGGGCATCACTATGATCTTTGTTAAGGTTTTATAGGATCCCAAGATCACCTTGAAAATTACAGTAATTTTTAAGCCTAACAAAGTAGGGTTTTTGGTTTGGTTTGTTTTGCATTTCCTATAATAATAGGAGGTTGAGTGCATAACTAAAATCCCAAGTTCTTAAGTACACTGGCCCTTGGGTGTCTCTGAAACTGTTAACCTTTCAAATTAAAGGCTTTGGATATACTCCTAATATTATGGAACAAGTTAGATTATCTATAAAGCTTTGTGATTAGCTTTTAGCTGCCCTGAGGTACTGAATATGTTGAGAAATACAGGTTGGTTAAGTATAATTTTTTTCTTTAAAAAAAAAAAAGGATTTATAGTCACAGTGTGAGACCATACAAGAAAAAGCTAACAGCAAATCTTTCACTCCTTTGCCAGGTGCAGCTGCTGCCTTGAACTCAAAATTTCTTGAAAAATTATCTCAATAGTGTGGTACATTTAAAGCAAAACCTCTAGGATTAAATCACCCCATAGGAGCAGTCCTTTTACTATAAGTAGCTCTTAAAGATTGTGTCCTAAATTTTTTTTTCAAATTATCTTGTTTAAGGAAACAAAGCAGTAACAACTTGGTGATACTAATTAAAGGCAGGATGCAGAATCATGAAAACCACAAAATTCAGTTAATCTACAACACCTTTTCTGCCTCAGGGAATATCAGCAAGAAGAGGTCAGGGCTGTGTCTACTTTGATTACCACTGTGTGCGTGTTGGGGGGGGATCCCCATTGCCTAGCAGTGCCTGACCTACAGTGGCTATTCGTTAGTGTGTGGAATGAATATGTTTTCTGTGTGTGGTTTCTTCATTTTTTTTTTGTTATCGCCTTAGATTAATAAAATAAGCATTTCTGCTAGGTCACAAGTTGTGAATATCTTCATGGTTATCCAAGCATGGCCAGCTTGGTTTCCAGATGAGGCTTGACATTTCATCCTACCACTGCAGCGGTCTGTCTTTTATGTACATATAGTGTTGAGTAGTTATGAGCACTTTGAGAGGAAGCATTCATTTTATCTCACTTTGTAAGGATAAGCATTGCTTTCCTTACTTCCCCCAGGGCCTCAGTTGAAGCAATGTTTGGCAAGTGACAAACAGACTTCACTAAAATGAAAGAATGAAGCCCAATTTAGATGAAAGAGGTAATATTGTTTACACAGGAACATCCAATACTAGCCAAAGCTTAAAATACTACCCTTGCTACTGGAAAAGACCCAGAAACTTTTGGTGGTGGTTTTGTATCTCCTTGAATCTGAAGACATAGTGTTAAAATTCAAAATCTGTTAATGAAAATGGACAGGAATTGCTGGCATAGTAATCTGCATAGTTTTGTGTCAACACATCCCAAGATGAGTATCGTTGAGAACTAAAAATCATAAGGTAAAAAGACTCAACCTAAGAAGACTACCGTTGTTGCATGATAACTAAAAAGTCTCCTGCTTTTAAACATATGGCAACAAGAACATATAAGCCCATTACAAATCCTGTTTCTTTCCCTGGGCCCCAAATGAGTTAGTTGGTAATTCAATCAGAAATATTTGGAAATTCTTAGAATTTACTTGTAAATGGAACCACTGGACATTCTTAGGATCTATTTGTAAGTGCTGCCATTTATATATTTAAAAAAAAAACCCAAAATTCCTACTCTGTATTGCTTTCACATTTGTTCAGGGTAGAAAAGGAGATGGAAGGAGAGATGTAGTATCTTGAGGCTTTGAGAAATGTAATTTCAGAAACTGCCCTCAACTTCTTTTTTGTCTTTTGGCAGTGATTTTGGTTTCAGATTTCCAAGTGGTATTCAGTAAAGAACAGTGTTCTCTACAGCTACCTCAAGAGTATTTCTAAAAAGTCCTGCGTCAATGTGTAGCTGCCTAAATATCTACTAAGTTCATGTTCTTCAAGTAACTTTTGTGTAGATCTAAATAAATTTGCTTTTGTTTTTATAATAGGATCTTTCTGTATCTCGAAGATAAAGCAAAAATCTTTGGAGTAGATGGATTTTTGTCACTTTCTGTGAACTAAAGCGGTTCAATGTCTCTTTTGGTAAGTTTTATTAACATAGATCTGATTTTTAAACTGTCAAAATAGTTAAAGTTGGAGGAAAAAATACATATTCTGATGGCCTGTTTTTTTTTTTAATTTATGTGTATGAGTATTTTGCTTGCATGTATGTAAATGCATCCATGTTGTGCAATGCCCACAAAGGCCAGAAGAGGGCATCGGATCCCCTCAAACTGGAGTTGGGACTGTCTTAGCTATCATGTGGATGCTGGGAACTGAATCCTAGTCCTCTGCAAGGCAGCCAGTGCTCTTAACCAGTGAGCCATCACTCTAGTTCCTCATAGGCTATTTTAAGCTCTGAGATGCTTTGACCTGAATGCTGTGTGATCTTGAGGGTAATATAAACTCAATGAATTTTTGTCTTTTTCAAAAAGCTTCTCTATACTTTAAAAAATACTCATTATTCTACTTCTTTGTCTGAAACCCGTTTTTTTCCTCATAGGCATGTTTTACTTAGATGCCAGTCCTATCCTGTTAGCTATGTGTCAGCTTTTATTTTTCAATCTTTATGTATATTTATTTTTTAACTTTCACAAGAAAACTAGAAAATTTATAGCACAATAAAAAGTAGTTACCAAAAACAATAATGGTATTATCTCATTTAGCATATCCAGCAAATCAGTGTCCAGTCATGTCCAATTCCCGCTGCACTGTTGATCTATAGGGTCGAAAAGGAAGCCCAACTCCACTGTCACTGCCCAGAAAGGGCACTTACTGAACTCTTGTGGAATACACAAATGATTCCTGCTACTTCAGTATGAAGAAACTTATATAGACATCTACCATGAGGAAAAGACAAAAACTATGCTTTTTCTTTAAATACCCTTTCTTCTCAATTCTAAATTTTATATTATATTCACACATGCATTTATTTGTGTCATCTTTTAAAGCCTTCAGAAATCCCATTTATAAATTTCCATGTGACTTAAGGCAAGTAAGGTAACATTTAAAAATAATCTCTTTGATTTAATCAGACAAAAACGTTTGAATGCATCATGTGAGCTACAGATGCCAGTATGTTTTGTTTTGTTTTTTTTGTTTTTTTTTTTTTTTTTTTTTGTCTTTTGGAGACGGGTCCCCCTGGTGCCCCGGGGCTACCTAGAACTCACAAAAAGCCCCGCCTGCCTCTGCCTCCCAAGTGCTGGGATTAAAGGTATGTGCCACCACACATGGCCTGTTTTGTGTTATATTAGATGCTTGATGTCTGCTTTAGATTAAATAGCTTGGGGACTTTCATTTCTGTCTCATCTACAATATAATATTTGAAAGGGGAATTTTTATAGTAAGGTAGTGATTTTGGTTTTAAAGTTGTAAAAGATTGGTAAGGCAGGCAGCGTCATGTGAGTTTGCTCATCATTGCCAAAAATTGTAGCCAGGGTTCATGTCTGCTATTTGCTCTACCAGTCACCAAGGCTGAGAGGTAGAACTGTGATGTTAGGTGATAGTTTTTTTTAAAATATTTTATTTATTTTTATGTGTATGCATGCATTGCCTGCATGTAGGTAAGTGCACCTGTGTTGTGCAATGCCCGCAGAGGACAGAAGATGCTGTCGGATCCCCTGGGACTGGAGTTATGGGCAGCTGTTAGCTGCCATGTGGGTGCTGGGATTTGAACCCAGGTCTTCTGCAAGAACAGTCAGTGTTCTTAACTGCTGAGCCATTTCTCCAGCCCCAGGAGTTTTATATGAAGAATACATAACACAGTTGTTTAAATGTATGTATCTGGAAAATGCATTGAAGTGAAGTACCTTGTTCTCTAAAGCAGGGTCAGCAAGCATTTTTTCGGTAAAGGCCAGAGAGTGTTTGCATTCTGCTGCTTCTCTTTTGCCCTGGTAGCATGAGAGCAGCCATATTTGTAAGCAGAAAAACACAAAACAGCAATGAAAAAACAGAATGAGAGGCTGGAGAGCTGGCTTAGCAGCTAAGATTGCATACTGGTCTTCCAGAGGACCTAAGTTTTGTCCCCAGCACCCACATCAATCAGGCAGCTCACAACTGCCTGTAACTCCAGCTCTCGGGGATCCAACCCACTCTCTGGCTTCCATGGGCACCCGCATGCATTTGGGATACTCTGACACAAACACACATATACATGAATAAAAAATAAAAATAACTCTTAAAATAGAATGAATAATGAACCATAGTTTGTTGACCCCTATTCTAAATGAGTTCTCAAGATTTACACCAGTTTGTAAGTGGGGGAAATAATGCAATGCCATTTACTTCAGTGACTTCATTTGATAGATGAGAATTCTGAGATTCAGAGTACTGAATTCAACTTAAAATAATTTGTAGATTAGGGTTGCTAGGAAAACAACTAGTTTGATATTGAGAAATTCTGGCATATTTTAAAAGAAAGGGAAGTTTAATTACTTTTAAGTAACTGACAAAATGTTAGGTGGATATGGGTAGATTTTGACACTTACTTGATATAGTGCTTGAATGTTCATATAAGTGAGTGTTGGTGAGAAGCTTAAAAGTAATTAGAGGTCTCATATATTGTGTATACTTTTCTTTTGGCATACTTTTTCTTCTTAAATGGTAGAAGATCAGCTTTATTCCATGTTGCCAATGTGATGGATCACATGTAGATATTACATTTCCTTATAGATGATGTAACACCTATAACACGATAACAGAACCGTGAGTTGATATGCAAGAAGATGTAAATTATGGTAATAGAAGCAAATGTCTTCATTTGCTTTGAGTTGGACATGTTTATCACCTTAAAAAACAAATTTGGTTATAAATGTATTCAATATATGGATAAATAAATCATCTAATGTGGAAAACATGGTTTCTACATCTAAAAAGAAGTATATCTAGGGCTGGAGAGATGGCTCAGAGGTAAGGAACACCAACTGCTTTTGCAAAGGACCTGGGTTCATTCCCAGTACCCACGTGAAGGCTAAGAACAGTCCCTAATTCCAGGTCCAGGGGATGTGATGCCCTCTTCTGACCACCACAGGCATTGCACAACATGGGTGCATTTACATATATGCAGGCAATACACTCATACACATAAAATAAAAATAATAGATAAAAATTTAAGAATAAAAAGAAAAATATCTGAGGATTAAAATAAAAACAATAAAGCAGAATGATCTTTAGCTAAATATTCAGAAGATAATTTTAAGCCAAATACTCAGAAATTCATCAAAGGTACTAAAAATTAAAAATAGCACCAACAGTTTTAATAGATTTATATTATAGCCTCAAGAAGAGTGAAGGCAAGGATCAGAGATAGGCTATAGCCAGCTACTTCTCTGTCCAATTACCATAATAATTACCTCTATCCAGACTGTTCTTTCTGCCTCCAGTCTTGACACCAGACCTTTTTGTATCTGCAAACCACCCCTGTGTATATATTATGATTTTCACTCCTTTTTAATGTATTTCTGACTTTCAGGATTGTTTCTGTACTTCACGAACCCGAGTTGAATCACTCAGACCTGAAAAGCAGTCTGAAAGCAGTATCCACCAATACTTGGTAAGAACATGGTGGAATATAGGTAATGCTTCTCTTTTGCCTTCTGTAACACTCCTTAGTCTTGGTTCTCTTACATAAATGCTTTGTCTTTTACTGTTTCTTCTTCCTCCTGCTAGTCTCCAAAAGTCTGTAACTGATCACTTCTCTTCTTCCTAAAGCAACTCTCCCTGAGCAGTGTCATGTATTCCTATGGTTTCCGTTGCTGACCTAGAGCTACCTCAGGTGTTCTAAGAGGACCATAGCAGCAAAAACTGATGATTACCAGATTTATTCTTTTCTGGGCACCAGAAGTATCCAGAGAATACAACTCATTAGATTTTTCAGTGCTGTCTACTGAATTTGAATGAAATATTGATCTGCTTCCAAACTTCAGTAGCTCATTTTGTTTCTTACTTTGTCTAATGACCTGTTAAGTCATCCATACCAGAAACTTTGAAGTTATCCTCACACCGCCTTTCCCCTTGCTCCCATATAGAGTTAGACACAAGTCTTAGGAGTCTGTTTCTCCGTCCCTCCTATGAAGGAGCACTGCTACTCAATTTCATCTTCTCCCACCTGTCCTGTTGTGGGCAGATTCAATGTCTGTAGTCTACACACACATGCAGCCTCCTTCCACAGTACTCACAGCAGCATTCAGGGCTGTTCCAAGGCAAGTCTGCTTCTAAACCTATGGGATAAAGTTCAAACTTCTCAGCATGATATAGGGACTTGAATGGTGTGATACATGACGAATTCATGAGGTTCATTTCTTGCTGAGTACATACTCTGTCTGTTTGAAATACCTTTGTTCTGCCTTCCCTCCGATATTCTCATCTATAAAGAATTGTTCCAAATAGCATATCTGTGAAATCTTTCCACTTACATTTAAATTTTTTATTTTAAAATATTTATTTTTATTTTATATGTCTGAGTGTTTTGCTTGCGTGTATGTAAATGTACCATGTGTCTGCCTGGTGCCCTCATAGGCCAGAAGAGGGCATCAGATTTCTTGGAACTGGAGTTAAGGATAGGTGTTAGCCACCATGTGGGTGTTGGAAACTAAACCAGATCGTGTGGAATAGTAGTTAAGTGCTCTTAACCACCAAGCCATCTCTCCAACCCCTTCACTTACATTTTTTATTTCATTATGCTAAACCTAACTAAGATATTTTCAGAAGAGTTGTTCCTATACTATCTCACAGTGGTTGAGGTGTCTGTCTCTCTAACCATAATGTGATCCCCATAGGAGAGGTATCCTAGCTTACTCATCTCCTAAGCAGGGCCTAGTTTATTAAGTAACATTTTAAGGGGCGTACTTGGTAACACATATGTTTCTGGGTCATTTTTCCTCTTAATCCTTAGTTTGTACTGCAATTTTTACTACAAAATGAAACCTGCCTTGCAAAATTTGCTACAACATAAGGTAATTACAGTTATTCTTGCTTATAATTTATCTCAAGCCTGCCTTCAACCATTGCCATTTTTATAATTTCACCTTTTAGTTACCAGTAGTCTAAAACCTTCAAGGTACCTGCCTTTTTGTACAATAAGAGATAATGTCCAATCCATGCTATCCTTCAGATAGAGGTAGCTCAGTCATGTGACATGTCTTCGTGCTATAAGTGAGAGAGGCATGAAACTCTGGAAACTTCCATGCTGGCATCCTTCCAACCTCCAGGTTGGAGCCCTTTTAATTTTAAGGAGGTAATTTGCTGTTTGTCTTCAGAGTTAAACAAAAGTCTTAAGTGAGGGAAGCAGAGGCATAATTTGAAGTCTCCTATGGAAAAACAAACTGGAGAAGTTGTATAGTAAATTGACCCTGCTGGAAACTGGTGCCTAGTGATTGGAAAAGGGTTCCTGGACCCTCTCTGAGTCATGCTTATGAACACTATCTGTTGTCATCTATTTTGGAGACTTATAGCTATAGCCTGGATGAAATTTTAGGTTAAAAATGCCTGTTTGGAGGACAGTCCTAGGTTTCAAAGTGATTTGTGTCACCTATAACTTTGAAAATCCCTCTATGTACAGAAAAACTTGTTTCTTGAAATAAACTTTGCAGATGAAAGGTGGTGATGTTGGAGTTCAGGTGCTGCTTTTTAAAATAATGCAATTTTAGTATTGTATATTTAAAAAGCCTTATAGTCCAATCTTCAACCCATGTAAGGAGTGTTCGGATAGTGTTGCAAAACTTCAAATTCGCAAAAAGTCCCATCATAGAAAAAATAATGTATAAAGGTATGTTTGATTATAAATAAAAACCTATTAGGATCTCTAAAAATACTTCATAGAGCTGAGTATGGTGGCACACACCTTTAATTCCAGCACTCAGGAGGCAGAGACGGGTAGATCTCTGTGAATTTGAGGCCAGCATGGTCTACATAGCAAGCTCTAGGCCAGTCAGGGCTGCACAGTTGAAACTGTGTCTAAACAACAGCAACAACAAAAGCAACTTCATGAAAGACCATTTACTAACTTGGTTTTTAAACTGTGTTTTGTGATATGTTCCTTCTCTATCTCAGGGTCAGAAACTAGATTTAGTCAGAAAACCTTCAGTAGGTTCTTATTAGCCAAGCTCTTTAGACAAATATATCTTTAGCCTCCATTGCATCATCAGTCTTAAGTGAAATGTCATGGGTAACAAAATTAGAAATTTAAAAATTTGGGCCAGGCGTGGTGGCACATGCCTTTAATCCCAACACTTGGGAGGCAGAGGCAGGTGGATCTCTGTGAGTTCAAGGCCAGCCTGGTCTACATAGTGAGTTTCAGAACAACTGGGGCTACAGCGAGACCCTGTCTCAAAAAGACCAACAAAAAAAGAAATGTAAAAATTTATAATGAAGAACTAATGTTAGTTGTCAGAGTACTTGAATTCATATCATAGTACTTTCTCAAGCTATAAGCAGACATTTGTATACATTGAGTCTTTTGTGTTTTGACTTTTTGACCTTCCCATGTACTACCAACCCCATTCTACTTGTAGTTCTTTTTATTTATTTATTTTTTATTATTTTTATTTTATGTGTATGAGTGTATTGCCTGCATGTATGTGAGTGCACCTGTATTGTGCATTGCTGCGGAGGTCAGAAGAGGGCTTCAGATTCCTCTGGAACTGGAGTTAAGGATGGTTTGTAGCTGCCATGTGGGTGCTGGGAATTGAACCCAGGTCCTCTGCAAGAGCAGTCAGTGCTCTTAACCACTGAGCAATCTCTCCAGCCCCGTTTTTTTTTTTTAATGTGTATAAGTATGCCTGCATGTGTATAAGTACACCTGTGTTGTGTAGGGCCCATGGAAGATAGAAGAGGGTGTCAGATCCCCTGGAACTGGAATTACAGACGGTTGTTAGCCACCGTGTGAGTGCTGGGATTCAAACCCAGGTCTTCTGCAAGAACAACCAGTGCTCTTAACCACTAAGCTCTCTCTCCAGCCCCTCACTTGTAGTTCTTGAATGTACCTCAAGTATTGTCAATAGTGGTCATTCAACCTCTGCTTGAACATATCAGTGGAGAAGAAATGATGGGAGGAGGTAACTTGATGCCTACTCCACTATTACATGACACAGTCACTATGGATTTCTTACATTGAATTGAAATCTTCTTGTAACTTCTTTGATTTCAGCTCTATCATCTGAGCATTTATATTTACCCTTCTGTATTAGTCATTCAGTCATTTGAAAGTGGTACCTCTATGTATTCTTAGTATTTTCTTTTCTGGGTTAAGTGCTTCCATTTCTATCAACGTGGCCAGGTCTTCTTTGATTGACATGGTTAGCTATCTCTAAGCATTGTCATTTGCCTTCCTAAACTGTGGGGTCTCATCCATAGTACTCCAGATACTGAGTAATCAGTTCAGAAGAGGCCTTTGTTCTTTCGTCTGTTCACTTTGTATCTGTCACTGTAGCTCCACACTGTGCTGTTCTGTGACTACCCTGCTTATATCCTGTAGTGTACTGTCTAAAACCCCCAGGTCCTAAACCTGGTATCCTCAGTTTTATAGTATTTAGTCTATGGTTGTTTTCTTTATGTTAAGAATAAGAGCTTGCATATATCCTTTCTGAAATTTTACTGATGTGGGCTGTTTCAGTTGATCAAGATAACTGAGACTCCTTATTTGTTCTTTCAGTAATTGGGTATGCCTAGCCATGTATTAGCCATACCTTTTTTTTTTTGTCTTAAATTAGGCTTTTTGCATCTTTTGGGGAGTCATTAAAGAGTTTAATAGGACAAAGACTGTTGTGGTTTGAGTGTGAAATGACCTCCATTGTAAGAATGACTTTTATTAATGACTATTACTATTTTATGTAATCTGGACTAATGACTTATAATTAACCCCAGCAAAACCATGCTCTTGTGTCTGATGACCAAGGTGGCTCCTTGGCAACCGCAGTTTGGTACTCCACCTTAAAAAGATAATGAATGAATGTGAGTATGCTTGAATTAACATATTAATGCCTCAGGCAACACACCCACCCATTGGAAGCAGTGGAGATTGGAAGGAACATGACATGTGACCTTGGATGAGTGTGAACAAGTCATGAAAAGACCAGATGGTCTATGAGGATTAAGTGTGGAGCTGAAATTGAACTCCTATTTCCCCAATGAAGCTGGAGAAACCATTTTGAATAAATGATGGGTATAGCCTGATGGGGGGCATCGTGGGAGAAACACTGTTCCAGATACAGTTCCACTGGCACAGGGTGAGGACACAGACAACTCCATCTGTACAGGTTGAGAGGACAAGAGAGATCCATCTGCACGGTTGGGAGACAGACAGTTCTAATAGATAGCTAGGGGAACAAATGTTCTCCAAGTTCTGGCCTACTCTTAAAACCATAATTTAAAAGTTAGTCTATTTGTTCAGGTGATTATGATGTTGGCATAATAATAAATACCACACCCCATAGGCTCAGGTGTTTGAAACTTGGTCCTTAGCTGCTGGAACTGTTTGGGAAGGTTATGCTGGAGAAAATAAGTCACTGGGGGGGGGGGGGCTTGAGGTTTTATAGCCTGGCCTCACTTTCTGTTCTGTTTCCGGACTACCAATGCAATATGATAAGGTGGCCTCATGTTCCTGACCCCATGCCTTTGCTGCCATGATCAACTTTATCCCTTTGGTACTGTGAGCCAAAATAAACCCTTTCTCTTTTAAGTTGCTTTTGTCTGGGTATCACAGCAACAGAAACGAAACTAGGACAAGGACCCTGCCATAATTTTTGCCTTTTAGTTCTCAAGTCATTTAGTCAAACAGAAGTGAGGCTAGTTTGGGATGATTTAGTCTCTGTAACCTTGTGCTATGTTCTTGTGATTTCCCTGTTGTTTTCTTCATTGAAAGCATATTTCATCTGAATGATAATTTGATCTCAGTCTCTACTGGGCAGCAGCATCAAGCTTGCCATTTTGTAGTGTTCTACCTTTTTTGAAAATTGGGCCAGTTATCAAGTATTGTAGCTCATGTCTGTAATCCTAGCACTTGGAAGACTGAGCAGGAGGATTGTCACTAGTTCAAGGCAAGCCTGGGCTATAGAGTGAGACCTTATTGAGAGAGAGAGAGAGAAGGGAGGGAGGGAAGACTGGAAGAAAGAGAGAGGTGGGAGGGAGGGAGGGAAGAATGAAAGACTGGAAGAAAGACAGAGGCAGGGGGAAGGAGGAAGAAGAAAGAAAAAGAGAGAAAGAAAATTGGGTCAGTGCTGGAAGGGAAGAAGGAAGGGCGGGAGGGAGGGAGGAAGGAAGGAGGAAGGAAAGGAAGAAGGAAAGAAGGAAGAGAAGGAGGGACGGAAGGAAGAAAAAAAGAAAATTGGGTTGGTTGATTATTTCCATTCTGGTTTGTCATCTGAGTTCTACCATATCTACAAATTTAATATCATAAGTGTAATTGTCCTGGATGAGAGACCTAGTGGCTCATATGTAATCACAGCAATGTGGAGCCTAGGTAGGAGGATCACAAGTTCAAGGTCAGCCTGGATATATAACAAGACCCTTTCTCAAAACAACAACAAAACTACCAAGAAAACAAAGACTCTAACCTGTTTAGAGATTGAGTACTTACAACGTGTATACCCTTTCTAGTTCGAAGATTATTTCCTATGCAATAAATGGAAGCAAATGCAGGCTAGTGAGCTGTTTTCAGTTCATCACGCAGTAACATGCCATTTTTCAAGCCTCAGTGCCTTAAGTCTTATTTCAAGCCTTCCTTTGCTATCACTTTAAAAATTTTAAACATCATTATATATTTTTATTTCTATTGTATACTTTCTTTAAATCTGTGTGTCTCTGAATGCTATTTTTTCTAAAGAAAGCAAATTGATTTGTGTGGATTTTTTTTCCTTTGGGATTATTTCCTCTTGTATGGTAGATTTTTTTCTTCATAATCTTTCATTCCTCTTGGATACCATTCACTTATTTATTTAGGCTTATGATTTTTCTTTCTGCTCTTTTAAATTTAGGGAACATCTCTGCCACTGTATATAACTCCATCTATTAGTTTCAGACTCTCTTTCTCTTGATTGTAGAGTCAAGGATGTGAAAAGTAGTTAGTACAGTTCCTAACACATAGTAATGTTATTTCCCCCTTTTTCTTTCTTCCCACATTGGAGGCAGTAACAAGACTCTTACCACCTGCTAGTGCCTATAAAGGCTTCTTAGTGTCCTCTAGGGTCCTGGTGTCCTTTAGGAGATCCTCATGGCTATCATATTACACCAGTGGTTAATCCTCTTCTTTCTACTGCATGCCTGATATTTCACTGCTGCTATATTTAGGTGCAATACTAACTCTGACTGTAAAGCACCCAGTGAGACCTCACATTGGTACACACACCTTCACTCAGCAGGCCTGCATCCTAAGCTCCCATCTCCTTAAGTTTATTTTTTTTTTCTGACCTCCATTTTTCTTCATTTCATCATATGAAAAGCTTTTTCTGCTAATTTAATAGACTGACAGGGAAGTTGTTCACCACTGTTAACATTTCCATTAGGAAAGCATACACCTTGGACTCAAAGCAAGAGCACAAGTCTGGACTGTCCTTTGCAGGTCGCTGTAGCTCTTCCCTTGATATGCTCACAATTATCAGCCATTCTTAGCAACTTCTAGAAGTTCTAATGGAAGTTGCCTTGGAAAAATATTCCCTGCTATTTGTAAATCTGCTTTTCTTGCCTCTCCCCCTTTATAGCCGAAAGCTCTTTCATGTCAATTTGAAATTGGTAAATTCCTTTTAGATCTTAAAACAATCTCTCAGCTATCTTTCGGTGACTTCTTAATGAACATCAATATTTTTTAATTGGGAGACCAAATTGAAGAACTAAATGTTTACGTGTGTTTCATTTTCATCTTTAAAAAATGCAGGTTGATGAGCCACCCCTTTCCTGGTCACCTCCTTCTGCTAGAGCCAATGAAGTAATAGGCTCCACTACTGTTTCTCACTATGAACTACAAGTGGAAATAGGTAATACTCATGATTTGACATAATTGACTCTTCTTTCTAGAAATGAAATTTATGGCAACGGTTGTGTTTTAGGAATGTTTTTCTCAGTTATCACCTACAACATAAAACAGGACATTAATTGAATCTGTCAAATGAATTGTGTTTATGTCTGTCTAAAATTAATAGGCCAGATCTTAAGATTTCTGTCTAATTTTCCTTTTCCATTGATGTACATTTAGAGAAGGACACTAAATAATCTAAGTGCTTATTTGTTTCTTTATTGTGGGAAGCTTCTAGTTTTATAGGTATAATTTATATGGGGTAGTAATTAAAATGAAGTCATGTAAGTCTTTTCAGTCATGACATTTAAACTAAATTACTTATTAAACTTTTATCTGAACTTTCAACTGAATAAATATTTTTCAGTTAAATGTAAAACAAAATGAATGCCCATTTTTGGCTTCAGGAACCAGTAACTATTTTGGGTCTAGGGTTCTGGAGCTCAGTGGCTCTTGAAGTCTATTTTCTTTGGGAGGTGAACACATGGGATGGTTCTGTTTTAGGCACTAGAGGGCAGTAGAGTAAAAGTGTGTTATGGGAACCTGTTAAAGATGGCCTGTTCCAAACTCTGAATACTGACCTATAACATATCTGCCCTTTCTGGTATAAAGACTATTTCCCTAATGCAGTAGATGGAAACTGATTGATTGTAGTCTACTCCAGTAATGGAGCAGAGAAGATAGAGCATCCAAATATCATCTCTGGGAGTCAAGAAGACTGGCAAAAGAGGGCTGGCTTCTCAGTGGAGTTGGGGCTTTTGTTATAAGCCACAGAGAACAAGCTTGGCTATCTTAGGGATTTTTGAACAATATTGTTAACTCACAGAATTGTTGTTTATAGGACTAGTCTTAGAAGAAACCCAGAGAAGCTAAGTGACCAGAATCAAGGCCACAGACTAGAAGTAGCATTGGCAGTGTGCTGCCACATAGTTGGCACTCTTGCCACAGACATTGGGCCCACTGAGTAAATTCTCTTGAAAAAGGCTTGCAGCAGTGCTCAGAGGTGAGGCCTTTGAACATGTTGGCTCTGACCTCATGAAAGTATTCATCAATTTATGGATTCATAGCTATTGGGCTTTGGGGAATGACTATGTAAAGCAACTGCAGCTCTCATGCATTGTTTATAAGAATGCAAAAATAGGGGCTGGAGAGTTGGCTCTGTAGTTAAGAGCACTCACTGCTCTCCCGAGGACCCAAGCCCCAACACTCAATATAGGGGAGCTAGCTCATTTCCTTACCTGTAATTTCAGCTCCAGGGATCCAATTTCTTCTTCTGGCCACAAGCACCCCATCCCCATACACATATGCGTATACAAGCACACACAGACAAATACATAAGCTAAAAAGTAAATCTTTTTTAAAAAATGAATGTAAAAAATAGTTCAGAGGCTTTGGAAAACAGTTTGACTACTTCT
The DNA here is from genome assembly GCF_000622305.1 of Nannospalax galili. NCBI lineage: Eukaryota > Metazoa > Chordata > Mammalia > Rodentia > Spalacidae > Nannospalax > Nannospalax galili. The sequence goes on along the minus strand of NW_008342713.1, from coordinate 159,440 downwards.
TACAAAGTCAAATAAGGTTTTACCACATGATCCCGAAATCTCAGTGTTCAGGTATTTGCCAAAGTAAAAGACAGATGTGTCTCTTTAAAGACCTGTGCAAGAATATTTTGGGAAGCTTTATTTATAGTCACCAGAATCTGAAAGCAATTCATAAACCACTAACCTATGAATGGATAAAATACATGTGGTATGTCCATATAATGGATTACTACTCAGCAATAGAGAAAATCTCTTGATATGGTAATATGGGTGAACCTCAAAAGCATGTGTTAAGTAAAAGAAGCTATACAAAAAAGCTACATCTTTTTATTGGTACCATTTTTGTGCCCAAAACAGGCATATCAGTGGTTGCCAAGAACTGGTTTTATTTTATGTATCTGCATGTGTGTAAGTGTACCTGTGTCATGCAATTGCCCATAGAGATTAGAAGAGGGTGTCAAATTCCCCTGGAACTCCAGTTATGGATGGATGTTAGCTGCTATGTGGGTGCTGGGAATCTAACCCAGGTCCTCTGCAAAAGCAGCCAGTGTTCTTAACTATTGGGCCATCTCTCCACACCCCCAGGATTTGAAGAAGTAGGGGCAGGAGTTTGCTGAATAACATTCCATTGTTCAGCTATATCACAGTTTGCTCATAATTTTAGCCATTATTATAGATGTGTAATATGTGTCTTTCTGTAGCTTAAATGTCTTTTCATATGCCTATTGACCATTCTTAAATCTTATTTTGTGGATTGCCTGTTTTTTAATTGAATTGTTTATCAGAATTTTAAGAATTCTTTATGTGTTTTAGATGGAAATCTTTTTTTAAAAATTTTTACAAAAATTTTATTGAGAATTTCATACATGCTTATAAGGTGTTTTGATCAAATCCATGCCCACTCCCTCCCCTCCAACTCCTCCCATATCTCCCCATCACTTTTTTCTAACAACTTAATGT
>NW_008342713.1:139722-158156 GCF_000622305.1 Nannospalax galili | reverse complement strand
TTTTTCTTTTGTCTTCCAAGGCTGGACTAGTTGTCTGGGAAGAGTGGAGGATATTCAGGTGAGGGTCCCGTGACCCTGCTTGGCACTCCTTTAATGAATGAGCACAACCATCAACAAGCCCAATTGTTACTATGTTTAGCAATCAGGCTCAAGCTGAAGTCTTGATGGTAGTTATTTCATGCAGAAGGGACTACTGTATATCATCATCTTATTAAAAGGACCTGGAATTTAAAAGGATTTCCTGCTAGGAGCCACAGATGAGAGAGAACATACATCATTTATTTTTCTGAGTTTGTGTTACTTCACTTTTGGATGGAAATCTTATCAGATATGTTTTATTAATATTTTTAGTCAGTGGCTTGCCTTTATTTTTACATATTATTAAATAAATATGCAGAGCTTTCTGGTAAAAACATTTCAATTCATAAGTAAAATTTTAATAATCACAAAGGAAAGTTCATTGATAAATAAAAGTGAACACAGCAAATAAACAGAATCTCAAGTACAGTAAGCACCTACTGTCTCATGGTGTCCTGAACCAGTACTCTGTGTGTGTGTGTGTGTGTGTGTGTGTGTGTGTATGCATCAGGTGTTATGAGTGTGTGTACATGCATGTGTGTGCCTTCAAAAAAGCCCATAGAGCTCTTTTTCACTGTCTTCCACTTGGACCTCCTGGAGACAATGTGTCTGGGCTATCCTCCACCACTAGGAAGAAGATAGGAAACCAATGCAAAATTTGCAGATTTGTGTAAAATTTGTGCAAAATTTGTCCAAAAGGTTGCATAATTTTTTTAGTTCTTCACAAAAAAATTCCTTGGGGGCTGGAGAGATGGCTCTATGGTTAGAAGCACTGACTGCTCTTGCAGAGAATCTGAGTTCAAATCCCAGCACCCACGTGGTGGCTAATAGCTGTCTGTAATTCCAGTTCCAGGGGATGTGATGTCCTCTTCTGACCTCCATGGGCATTGCACAACGTGGGTGCACCTATGAATATGCAAGCAATACAGTCATACACATAAAATAAAAATAATAAAGATTTTTTTAAAGTTTACTTGAGGTAGATGATTAGAAAGTCAAGGAGGGTACATATTCCACTGGGACAGATTTTAGTAAGGATCAAATATATGTTACAATATGAGTTAGGTAATTTGAGAGATTGTAGGATGGAGATCTATACTTTGTACCATTAAAACAACAACAACAACAACAAAAACCCTTTACAGGCCAGGCAAAAATCACCCAGGTATGGAAGATTCCAGCTTCCTGAGAACCACTGTAGACTGGCTGTAGCTGTGCAGTAATAACTTTTCTTTTAGACTGCTGGAAACAAACTTGGCTTGAAATGCCGAGGAGTCAGGTGTTTGAGTTCTGGTGTCCTTGTGCTGCTAAGGGTTGCTTGAGCCTTTTTGTTTTCTTTGTAATTTTTGAAAAACAGGGAGGTTTAAATTTTGATGAAGAACACAATGGTAACTTTTTCTTCGAGTGCTAACATGAGTTTTATGTCTGATTGTAGGACGAGGATTTGACAACTTGACCTCTGTCTATCTTGCACGTCATACTCCTACAGGAACACTGGTAACTATAAAGATTACAAATCTGGAAAACTGCACTGATGAACGTCTGAAAGCTTTACAGGTAACGTTATGAAGAAAGGACATGTTTACTGTAATGTCCACTTGAGGAGATTGCATCTATAAGACCTCCCACCCCCAGTTGATAGTTCTATTAGGGAAAGTTAGGTTTTTTGTTTTTTTTTCCTTTTAATTATTATGCGGTTACCAGATTGGAAAGAATACTTGCAAGCCAGCTCCATTAGAAAATCAAATATATTCAAACTTTGGTAACTACTATGAATTCCTTCAAGTGAATGTCCTATTTCAAACGCTAGGCTGGAGACTGATAACACCTAGTCTTTCTGATCGCAAATAATCATGTAGAGAAACAGGGAAATACAAGCAATTTCTTTTTCATTCATTTAAGCAAAATTAACCTCCGAATTGATAAATTTTGACAATTATATTTCAGGCATATAAAGCCATTTTTTTGTTCCTAATCATTTTTATATAAAGGGAGAAAGAATTTTATTTTGCTGTTGTCTTAATATTTATATGGGGCTGGTGAGATGGCTTGTACTCACAAGGCACTCATTACCAAGCCTGACAACCTGAGTTTGAGCCCTGGAGCCCACACAGGAAGAGAAGAGAACTGACTTCCACAAGTTGTCCTCTGACCTCCACATGTGCACTGTGGAATGGCTATGCTTCCCCCACAAAAAAATAAGCAAATGTGGGACTGGAGAGTTGGCTCAGCAGTTAAGAGCACTGGCTTTTCTTGCAGAGGACCTGGATTCTATTCCGAGCACCTGTATGGCAGCTAACAACTGTCTGTAACTCCAGTTCCAAGGGATCTGACTCCCTCTTCTGACCTTCATGGGCACTGCATGATATGGGTGAACTGACATACACGCAGGCAATACACTCATACACATAAAATAAAAATAATAAATAATAAAAAGTAAAAATATAAAACACTTTAAAAATATTTATATGTGCAAATATATATAGCATAGACTAGGAGAAACTATGCAAAAATGTTAATAGTGCTTCTCTCCATGATGTGGCATTACAAGTAACTACTCTTGTTTTTACATATTTTAAATATTTCTACATTAAAAAGTTAAGAATATTTATTAAGTGTATTCCATTTGGAGTCAGATTAATTCACACCCTACTTCATTTCTTTCACTGTGTACTTTTGGACAAGTTTTCTAACATTTTTACTTAAAATGTTGTTATAAAATGGGAATCACAGTCACATATTTCATGGGTGGCTATGAAACTTAGAGCTGAAAGCACTAAGAACAATGCTAACTGCTAAGCCTTTGAGTGTTAGCTGCTACCACTGCTGTTGTCTTTGTAATGTCAACGAAAACGCTTCCTTCAAATGTCTTTTCTATGTTTATCCTAGAAAGAAGTGATTCTTTCTCACTTTTTCCAACACCCTAATATTACTACTTATTGGACAGTTTTCACTGTTGGCAGCTGGCTTTGGGTTATTTCTCCATTTATGGCCTATGGTAAGAAAATTGATTTTAAATGAAACAACTGTTATTTAGCTTAGATGCTATCATTGTAAAGATGAGTGGGATCGTCTATCTATGGTTCACAACTTATAATTTATGAATTTAGTGACCAATTCTAGATTTTGTGATGTATTTCTGGTTCAAGTTGACTTTTCATCTTCAGACAAAGTAGAATGAGTATGCTGATCAGTGAAACCACCACTAATTCTCTGAAAGTTCCATGCATTTGCAAACACTGTCTCCAATTTTCTTCCTTCTCTCAGTGGAGAGTAACTGCTATTTTGTAGGCAGTAGTTTCCCCACATAAGCACTCCATCCCTGCCCCTGCTTTATTATACTATAAACTGATTTTACTGTATTCTAAATATCCTGTGTGTGCCCATCTCCCTTATTTGTGCTTTTCAAAGGCAATGATCATTTATATTTTCTATTTTGGTGTCCCCAGGTGTTTAGCCTAGCACAGTATTCAAAAAGTGTGCCGAATAAATAAGTGAACTGATTCTGGGGCTTTGATTTTTTTTTTTTTAGAATGGTTCTTGTGAATTACTTCTAGATTTAAAAATATTACATGTACAGTATACTTTTTTATTCAGTAATATTGAAAAAATATTCTCTTATCTCTTAGAAAGTCATTAGAAAAAATCATGGGTGTAGGTGCATGTATGCATGCATGCGTGTTGCTGTGGTTGAAACCCAGAGCCTTGAGCATACTAGGTAAATAGTCTGCCTTTGAGCCATATCCCTAGACAAAAATAGAAATCTTGGCCTGTGGTGGTATACACTTTTACTCCCAGCCCTTAGGTGGCAGAGGCAGGTAGATCTCTGTGAGTTTGAGGCTAGTCTGGTCTACATAACAAGTTCAGTGCCAACCAGGGCTACACAATGAGAGCCTGTCTCAAGAAAAGGCCAAAGGCCTGTAAGCCTAGCTACTTGGGAGGCTGAAACAGGAGGATTACAAGTCAAGGTCTACTTGAGCTGCAGTATAAGTTCAAAGAGAACTTGAGAAACTTAAGTGAGAGTCTAAACACACACACACACACGGAGAGCTGGGGCTATAGCACAGTGGTAATGTGGTTACCTAGCATATTTGAGGCCCTGAATCTCAATCACCTGTACCACAAAATAATAATAGTATAATAATAGTAATAAAGATTGTTGAAGGAAAATCGTATTTGCATTGGGAAAGTGTCTAGACTCCAAAAAAGTAACAGATAATGTTGTTTGTTTATAGTTGAAAAGAATATTTAAAATGTAACTGGCAGGAAAATCACTTTCAGTTCATCTAAAGATTTCAGGACTTTCTTTCAGGTTCAGCAAGTCAGCTCTTGAAGACCTACTTTCCTGAAGGAATGAGTGAAACTTTAATAAGAAATATTCTCTTTGGAGCAGTGCAAGGGTTGAACTATCTGCACCAAAATGGCTGTATTCATAGGTATTTTTTATTTATTATTTAAGTCTAGTAGGAAGATTTTAGTAAGGAGCAGTTAAATGGTGGAAAGGAGGGATAAGAAATTCAGAATGACAATTGAGTTAGGGGCCAGGCCAATAGATAACTGGGTGCTTACCCTTTATGTCCATTCATCAAGACCACAGGCTGTGCCAGGCACTGTCTTTGGTCCTGGGTTTCAGCACCTTCCCCCATGGAGGTCACAGTCATAGCCTAAGGAGGCACTGGAGAACTTAAATGTTCAGGTTATTGGCTGAGATTTTTCCTCTTTTTCTTTTTAACAAAATAAAGAGCATCCTTTTTGCTGTTCAGATGTCATGTTTATATCTTATACAAATTATAATTAATCCTTTCCTCAACTTCTGAACTGTTTTGCAGCCCTTGAGGTCGCCATACTAAATGTCAGTTTTCTCATTTGCAGCTGCAGAAGTGACTGGCTGACATGAGCAGCAGTGTTCTTTTGGGACTTAGTTTTGATTTTTAGTTAAATTAATTTTAAATAAGCTTGCCTTTTGTTGTTTGTTTTAATTTCCTTAAAGTTTTTTGTTTTACAATTTGTTTTTTTTAGCAGCATTCTGCTTAACTGAGGATTTCAAACTGATCAAATTAGAATTGAGGTTTTCTTAACCTAGCAGGATAGATATTGGCTGTCCTGCTCTATTAATATCCAAATTTAGTGTTTTAGATGAAAAAATAAGACTCCTTTATCACTTAAATGACAGCTAAAGAAAACTTTTAAGATGGCATATTATAAATGTTGCTATACCACAGAAGCTTTCATTGTTTCATTTATCTTAAGTTATAAGCTTATGTTTTAAATACTATTCATGTACTTTTAAAGACTTCTGTAGTGCTTTTGCAGCAGCATTCTAAAAGAGTGAAATTAACTTGACTTCATTCCTTTAAAAAATTTACCAATTCCAAACATGTAGCTTATAGTGATAGCTTCCCTTGTTCTAGTGCTAGGTTAAGTACCCACAAGAATTCCTTAATTCCTCTGCAAAATTTGTATTAAGACAGTATGTTATATGCTGCTCTCTTATAAAGGGTGTTTAATTTCCATGGGATGCAGGGATTTGTTCTCATCAGACTTCTTTCCTCATTGGCCAGATTCCTAGTACTTAGGATTGTTTCTTTTTGTTCTAGGAGTTTTAAAGCCAGCCATATCCTCATTTCTGGTGATGGCCTGGTGACCCTCTCTGGCCTGTCCCATCTGCATAGTTTGGTTAAGCACGGACAGAGGCATAGGGCTGTGTTTGATTTCCCACAGTTCAGCACATCAGTGCAGCCGTGGCTGAGTCCAGAACTACTGAGACAGGTCAGGTGTGGCCGTTGCATTGGGTTGTCTGTGCGTCTCAAATGTCTTGATTTTGACTAAAGGACACTTGAGTTTTTGGACTGGTGAATGGCCTCCTGCAAGACCTTTTCTCTTTCTTGTCAAAATTGTGTTAGGAATTTTAAATTGTAAAACCTGAAATTAGGCAGATCTTCATTTTGTGCTTTGGGGGTTATTTTTTCATTGTTCACCCATTCTTTATCAAAAAGGCACCTGTTTATGAAGTTATTTATACTAATGATTTCAAATTCTGTTTATAGGATTTATATGGATACAATGTGAAGTCAGATATTTACAGTATTGGGATTACAGCATGTGAATTAGCCAGTGGGCAGGTACCTTTCCAGGACATGCATAGGACTCAGGTAAGTACTCCTGAAATCCTTGCATTTAACTTTGATAGGCTATCTTACATTCTAAATCATTTTTGTTGATCATGTCTATTGTAGATTCTTATGAACTTTATGGCCATTTTGTTTAACTATTTTACCTAAAAAGCATTTAAGAATATTTTCCTTTTTCCTAGATGCTGTTACAGAAGCTGAAAGGTCCTCCATATAGCCCACTGGATCTTAGTACTCTCCCTCAGTCAGACTCTAGAATGAGAAATTCCCAATCTGGAGTAGACTCTGGGATTGGAGAGAGTGTGCTTGTCTCAAGTGGCACTCACACAGTCAATAGTGACCGACTACGCACACCATCCTCAAAAACGTTTTCTCCTGCTTTTTTTAGCTTGGTACAGCTCTGTTTGCAGCAAGATCCTGAGAAGAGGTAATATTGGTCACCTCTAAATAGCACAAAATGTACTTTATATGTTACAGGAGCTTTGTGATACTGTACTTCCCATAAAACTCAAATGTCTTGATCAAAATATTCATCTAACCTAGAAAATATTAATTTCAGAGAACAAATAGAAGTGATCAGCAAATGGAAAGAGCACTGGGTTCAAACCCAGAAGAGCTGGGCTCCTCTCATAGCTACGCCATTTCCTAGCCAGTCCAGCTTGTAAAGATAAGTTATTTTTCCCAGACATTAGTTAAGACAGTTTTAGAAACGTCAAGCAGTATAAAAAAAAACCATTTGCTGGGCTGGAGATAGCTCAGTGTTTGAGAGCATTGACTGCTCTTGCAGAGGACCCAGGTTCAATTCACAGCACCCACATGGAGACTAACAACTGTCTATAACTCCAGTTCCAGGGGATCTGATACCCTCTTCTGACCTCTACAGGCATTGCATGACATGGGCACTTACACATATGCAGGCAATAGGCTCATACACATAAAATAAAAATAATATTTTAAAAAAGCATTTGATGCTAGTTTATATGCTAATACTAATTATTATTTTAAGTAGCTATATATTAACATTAGCATTTTAGAAAGAATATATGTACATCTTACCTTTTTTAGCCTTTCATCCTGGCATAGTTCCTTGTGAATAGTATGTGCCTAATAAATGTTGAGTGTGGGTTGATTGAAGGACATTTCCAGAATTATGTCTTCCTACCAGTCAAGGCTGTTGCTAAGAATTACTTCTAATATGTGTTATTTTTTCTTTCTAATTTTTTAGTATTGCATTTTATAATTCTAAACCTCATTTCTAATATAATTGTATGCCTAAATTCTGCATTCTGGTAGTTATATTTCCTAACAAAGTTTTCAAAAATTTCAGGCCATCAGCAAGCAGTTTATTGTCCCATGCATTCTTCAAACAGGTGAGCTGGTTTGTTGTCTAAAATGTTTTTAAATACTGTTAAAAAGTTGATTTCTTTTGTTGACTTCATAGATATTCTAGTCACCAAAAGTTTTTATAGTAACTGTCTTGCAAAATAGAGTTAAAAACAAGAAAACATTTTTAGTAGTTTAATTTTAGACCTCTTTATATTTTGTGTGTGTTGGGGGGGAGGTGGTGGTGGTGGTGGCGGCGGCGGCGGCAGTTAGAGGACAACTTCCAGAAATCAGTTATCTCTTTCTACCATGTGTGTCCCAGGGATCAAACTCAGATCATTAGGCTTAGTGGCAAGCACCTTTACCTGCTGAACTACCTTGTCAACCCCAATTACAGAATTTCTAAAAGATATTTATTCTGTAAAACAAGATGAGTAAAATGAGGGAAAACAACATGTCACATATTACTAGATGCTCAGAGTGTATTTTCATTAACTTAAATATGGTATCTATAGTACCTAGAAATAATGAAAGGGTAGAATAATTCTGATTAAAAATCAGTTTATTTTGCTTTTAAGCCTTTCTGTTTTCTGGTTATCAGAATCAGAGACATTTAAAGAGAAAAGACCTTAAAGTAATTTTAAAGTTTTTAAATGATTTATTGCTAATCAAACGTGTTGAATTTATGTGCCCACGTCCTTACTTGAGTTTCTTTAACAGATGAAAGAAGAAAGCCAGGACTCCATACTCTCACTGCTGCCACCTGCATATAACAAGCCAGCAGTGGCACTGGCCCCAGTGGCGCCATGGACTGAGCTGGAATGCGACTTTCCAGATGCCATAGACCCAGACTGGGCATTCTAGGGCTGCCAAATCATTTCATGTCCTATATACTTGACAGTTTCTCCTTGCTGCTTTTTCTTCTGTATTATTAGGTACAAATACCAGAACTATACTTGAAAATACAGTTGGTGCACTGGAGAATCAATCACTTAAAACCCACTCTGTTTGTGGGGCATGAATTTATCACCCTCTGTTTGGATCAGAGTGCCTTCACAACTCCAACATCAGAATTACTAATCCAGCTATATTTAGTGTCATCTGTTCCTGATTTTTTTCCCTCCAAGCTGTGACTACTCTCTGGATCTCAGTGTAATTTTTGAGCCAGTTAATTTTTTTTTTCTGTATTTTGCTATCCTCTGAGGAATGAGCCCTCAGAGAACAGTGCTTACAAGGACATCTTTATCTTCCAGAGTCTAGCTTTTTGGTCAGCTGTTGTTAGACCAGCAGGCTAGTTTATCCTGGTACAAAGACCTTTCTTGGAGAAGGGAAAAGGTTCATATTATCCTTTTTACATACAGTAACAAACTGAGCCTCACATTAAATGATTCACTTGAAATATATAGAGAAAATGTAACTTGCATTTTAAAGGGGGGGAGCTAAATCAACACTTTTCTACCTATATAAATTATAAATCCTTAATTCATGCACCCTGTGGGAGCTCAATAAAGATTTATTAAATTGAATGTATCTTTTTTTTATTTCGTACTTAAAGCTAGAGCAGATTCTAATTTGTTTTACTTAGAAAAACTTTCTCAAACATAATTTACAACTTCCTATTCTGAATTGATAAAGCCTGAAGGCATTCTTGCTATTTATATGATTTTTTTGTTGTAATGGGGTAAAACCTTTAAAATTAATTAAAATGAACAAGTTCTGTAGGCCCAGAGAATTATGAATTGTTGAATCTAGAAATTTAACTATTGCTAGAGAGTAAAGTTTAGTAACACCAAATGCTAAGCACAGATAACTTCAAATGGAGAATTAGCAAACTGTATGGACAGGGATGATTTAGTTTAACAAATGTTGGGGAAATTAGAGACTATTTCACTCCAAAGTTGAATTGCAATGATGCCTGAAGAAAGGGGAAAAATCGGGAACAAAATTTTGCTAGTGAGTGCCAACTGAATATGCATTTCTGAGTTTGTCCTGAAAGATTTATAAACAAAAACATGTTTACATCAAATGTGTTTATTTTTCATTTTAATCATAACAAAATGGCTTTAATAAGATGAAATTTGGTTGTTGACTTCTTATCACACACAGGACAGATCTCCAAACCATTTTGTCAATGGAAGAAATTACATTCTGATTGTTGGCCTCACACATCATTCTGCCGTGTCTAGCATCTGGATAATGTCACAAATGAGCAGACGCTTTTCAATATCCTCTTAATTTTCTTTTTGGCCTCATTTTACGTATCTCATAATCTGGGATTGTATCATATAAATGAACTAAGCCTGCTGAAACCATTCGAGGACTTGCAAATTTTCCAGTGGCACTTTCTTGTCGTTTGTTAGGCTCTGGAGCAGTAGATGGCCGTACACAGTATTTTGCCTGATTGTGGGTATCTTCTGGACTCTTTCCTAAAAGTCTTGCTCTTGATTTTGATTTTTTAGGACGTTTAATTGAGGGTACATGTAAATCCTCGAATTTATCCAAACAATCCTAAATATTGAAACAAAACATCAAAACGGTAAGTTAGTCTTCTTAAAAGTACATTTTAACGTTGTAAGGACTAATGTTTGTAATATCAACAGTTATGTTTCTTGAGTAGTCCCCAATGCACATCCTTTACCCAGTGCTTCCCATTAGATCTATCAAAGAAACCATGTTTTAAAAAAATCTTACTATTTCAAAGAATCTGCTGTTTTGAAAGAGGTGGAAGATAGGAAGGTGGAATTCAGACAGAATTCAAGGAGCTGTCCTTTAATGGTGTCAGACTCCAAGGCAACATGGCCAACCTAGTCTACTATTCTTATCTTCCAAATTATCTTTCCATGACCCCAAATATAATTATGAACTTTATAATTTTACTTTTTTATCATCCAAACTAATTGTTCTGTCTCTAAAAATTAATAAGCATCTCTGCTAGTATATGTATCATATATATGGATTATATATGCAGATAACATAGGATAACATCCAAGAATATAATTTCAATAATTTTTTATATTTTTATTTATTTTTATTTTATGTGTATGAGGGTATCGCCTGCATGTATGTGAGTGCACCTGTGACGTGCAATGCCATGTCAGAAGAGGGCTTTGGATTCCCCTGGAACTGGAGTTAAGGATGGTTCTTAGCCGCCATGTGGGTGCTGGGAATTGAACCTGGGTCCTCTACAAAAGCAGTCAGTGCTCTTAACTGCTTAGCCATCTCTCTAGCCCCATTACTTGTTTGTATGACACAGAAACTGCTATACAACCAGAACTAGCCTCTAACCCTGAATCCTCCTGTCTCAGTCTCCTGAGTATTGAACTTATAAGTGTATACCACACACAGCTTAATGATTATAATCTTTACATTGAAAGTAATTCTCCAAGTGTGGTGACTTAGGCCTGTAGTCCCAGCACTCAGAGGGAGGAGGCAAGAGGATCACCATGAGTTTGAGGCTACAAGGTGAAACCCTATCCCCCCCAAATTTTTTTCTACTTATATTCTGAAAACAAAGCCAAGTGAAAGATTCAGAAAAGCAATTGGATAACACCAAAATAATAAGAGAAAAAAAGGCTGGGCATGGTGGCACACGTCTGTTATCCCAGCACTTGGGAGGCAGAGGCAGGTAGATCTTTGTGAGTTTGAGGCCAGCCTGGTCTACATAGTGAGTTACAGGACAGCTGGGTCTACAGGGAGACCCTGTCTCAAAAAGACCAAAAAATAAAAAAATGTAAAATTTTTTTAAAAAAGAAAAAAAGTAATGGTTCTTTTCAAATATTTCTGGCTATATTTTATAATAAAATATGAAAATCTATACATATCCCTAGAAGGGTATTGCACTGTTAGTCATACAGTGGTGTAAGCTACTTTATCTGCAGTTTGAGTAGTTCATTTCTTAATAGGGGGAAAAGATAGCCACAGCAAAGGAAATGGACTAGTTGAACTGTGGAGTCAGGAAGGTTTTGAAGGACTGATTAAGAATTTGGGCTACCAGAGAGATTTCTACAAAAGTAAAGACTGAAGAGTCTAAAACCCAGTTCTACCTACTTGAGGTTTTTGTCTGGGTTTGGAGAATGCAGGGAAGCATTCCCTTTCCTCTTCCTCTCCCTCTCTTCTTTCTCTCTTTCTCCCCCTCTCTCTCCTTCTCTCCCTCTCCTTCTCCCCTTTCTCCCCCTCCCCTTTCTCCCCCTCCCCTTTCTCCCTCTCCCCTTTCTCCCTCTCCCCTTTCTCCCTCTCCTCCCTCTCCCTCTCCATCTCCCTCTCTCTGAGACTGGTTCTTACACTATAGCCCAGGCTGGTCTGGAACTTGCTAGCTTAGAACTCATTATGTAGTCTAGGCTGGCCTCCAACTTAAGGAGGTCATCCTGCTTTGGCCTTTTGAATGCTGGAGTTAACAGGTGTGTGTCACCGTGCCCCTAAGTCCTCTTTCCTCTAATGTACATAGAACAATGAGTTCAGCCTCATTAAGGGTTTCTGCTGCATTAGTAATTATTAATAACTTGCTGATAACCAGGGTATCAGTTGAAAGACATGGAGATCCACTTGTTCCTAGATTGTTAAAAAGATTATCCTCTTTTAAAGAGGATAGAAATATGAAACTAGAAACAAGACAAACTTAAGCTGTCTTCTGGGGTCAGACTCCTGCAATTCATTTTTTCTCCCTTCTCATTGATTCATTTCAGAAATTCTTAGATTTTAGAAAATAAAAATAGTTTGTCTTTATAGGCATTTGACAAATGCCCTAGCTCCATTTTTTTCTCTCTGTTGTCCATTATACTAAAGATAAAAGTTGAGGGATACTTGTCTTAATGTAGAGAAATAACCATGAAACTATCCTTGCTGGCTATTACAATGCAGAAAGGGTTGTAAGTACTGGGGAGATAGCTCAGCTGGTGAAAGTGCTTGCGATGCAAGCATTAGGACCTACCTGAGTTCAATTCCCAGAACCCACATTAAAAAAGCTGGGCATGGTAACGAGAGTGTATAATTCCAGAGCTGGAGAGGGGGCAACCAGAGGCTCTCTGGAACTTGCTAGCTAGCCAGCCAAGCCTAATTGGCAAGTTCCAGGCCAGTGAGAGACCCTGTCCCAAAAGCAAAAACAAAAAGACCCAAGGTTGATAGCACCTGGGGAGCAAGAACCAAAGTTCAGTTCTGGATTCCACACACAGGTGCACATACACCCACATCACACAGACATGCACATCCACACAAAGGGTTGTAAGATCATGCATGATTTTAAACCATTTAACAGAATTTTATTTCATTTGAAAAAATCATATTAAAATACTTCATTTGTCTAAAAGAACTTCAGAAAGTTTTTTTTCAAAAACTTTGCACTTATTTCTTTCTTTTCCTAATCTGCACACACACTCTAGCTTAATACTAAATTACTGAATTTAGATAGAAAAAATAATCCAAAATTATCCTACTGCTACATGACTGATAGACTATAATACACATAAATATAGAACTATAAGATATTTGCCCTGCTGCTATAAAGTGAATAGCTTTCTTACTGCATAAAACAATCTCAAACTATACTGAAATTAGATTTGTTTTCCCATTTCAAGGCAGAATTATGCACATTTTGATTTAAGACTAGCTTCAGATAGTATCAGTTTTCCCAGTTATGAGTCATACTTCTTTTATATACATATAATTGGAGAAGAGCCATGGACCAAAGAATTAAAAGAAGTGCCTCTATTCTTAGATTTTAACTTTGCTTTAGAATGTAAAAAAAAAAAATCTTAGTAATAAACTTATCATCCTTATCAATTTTGTCAATGTTAAAAATAGAGTTTTCAAGATCTCATGATGTAATATAGCAAAGGAGGTGGTAAAAGACAAAAAGAGTAGACATTCAAAGCATTCAATTCTAATCCAATAAAGCATAAATTTTATACATCCCTAACTCTTAGCAAAATAAGAGCTTCATATTTATTTACTGAACAGATAATTCGGCTATCTGAAAAAAACCCTACCTGTATATTTATAGCCATATCTCTGGGAAAAGAAAGTCTCAGCTCTGTTACCATGGTATCTGGTAACTGGTGGCTGTATAGGCTATGCTGCACAGCACCTTGGGCTAATTTCAGCCAGGGTAGTCAGCCAGCCAGGCTTCCAGAGGCAGGACTGTGCCTGGGCTCCAGGTTGTGTCAGTCTGGAGGGCTTGTCCAGAGGAAAAAAAGTTTTTTCTAGTTTATATCCCAGACAGGGTACCCTTTACCTACTTCATAAAAGTCAATCCAGTTTTGTGATTATATTTTGAATTAGGCAAGGAAATATTTGAATTTCAAAAGAATTCTTAAACTTGGAGATCTGTATATCTTGAGGTAATTAAAATTTTACACACACACACACATACACACACACACATTTAGAAGGCATATATATTCTAAGGCAAATTATTTACAGAACTTTGCAAAATACAGAAGAAAATACTTAGAAAAATCATTACATGTGTAGTTCTTCTTGCAGTCCAGTGAAATAAAGTCTTTGGAACAGATTTCCTTAGATGAGTTCTTGTGGTGGGCAGTGTGGCTGGTAGTATCCTAACTATCTCATGAAAGGACTTTTTTGGTTTGGCAGCATGGTCTCTTTCTTTTCTTTTCAATTTCACATTTTCTTTTTTCCATACTTCCGGGGAGAAGGATGGCCTAGAGTTTTTGTCATCTTCTTTATATTTAAATGATTGTGATTCAGAGATCTTGGCAGATTTTTCATTGCAAACTTTGTATGGGTTTATATAAAGAATTTCCATTTCATTCTTGAATTGTGCAAATGTTACCAAGTGTTTTTTATTGTTGTTGTTATTTCCTTTCCATCTCTGACAATACTGGTCTAATTTTGACAGTTCCCCACTCTCTGAGTTGACAGGAATGAAAGTATTAGTCTGCCAGGAAGGGAAAGGGAGTCTGTTTAAATATTCTTCATTTTCCCTTGGAATTTTATAGGTAGGGATTTTTGGATAAGGTGACAACCTTGCTTCAGGTTTTTCTTGAACAATTAATTTAATGTTCTCCCTTTTGTCAACAGGCTTCATTTTTCCT
This sequence comes from Nannospalax galili, assembly GCF_000622305.1. NCBI lineage: Eukaryota > Metazoa > Chordata > Mammalia > Rodentia > Spalacidae > Nannospalax > Nannospalax galili. The sequence goes on along the minus strand of NW_008342713.1, from coordinate 143,575 downwards.
GTCTTTTCAAAGCAAGGTTTTGATTTACCATCCCAACTATATGGGTCTTGAATCTCTATTTTATAAACAGAATTTTCTGCTCGAGGAAGTTGCATGAAACCATCATCTTTCTTGTGTTTCTTGAGCAATAAATCTGCAGGTTTTTCTAGTGCCTTATTTAATGGAAGTGCCTGGATATTTTTGTTTGAAGGTTGTATTTTTATTAAATTTAGTGTTTTACCTTCTTTAGTGTAATCATTTTTCTGTTCCACTATTGTTGGCGGATCTTCTTTTAAATTGTGTAGGAAAGAATATCCCTTTTCCTCCTTTCTGATCAGTTCTGTTTCTCCATGTTTATCCTCAGAAACCTTTTGTGAAGTGGTGTTTTGACCAATTTTTGAATATTTTTTTTGTTCTTCTGAATCCTCCCTCATAAAGTAATTTTCATCTCTAAAGGATAAATCTGTTTTTATGTATTTTAATGGTATAGAAGTAGAGTGAAATAAATTCATTTGCTCGTTGATCCCCATTAGTTGTCTTTCTGTCATTAGTCCTGATTTTGAAAGTTTTTCTACAAAAAGGATCTGGAGGTATTTACTTAAATTAGCTTTTAGATTTAATAATTCATTTTCTGATAAAGCTCTAAGATAATTTTGTAGAGGTTTATTTAAAGGATATTTCATGTTTATTTCAAGCCTTCGTCCAAAACTCCCCCTTGAAATATCTTGCCCTAGCCCATGAAGAGACATTGGGGCCCTTTGACTTCTTAGAGAAGATATGCTGGAGTGCATAATCACAGCTTTTGTGTCATTAAATAAACTGCTCACTGAAAGGTTCTCCAGGAAATAATTTTGGAGAATTTCATTTAGAAAAGATCTTAATTCTATTTCTAAATGTTTATCTATGAAGTGATGGTTAAAATTATTTATGAAAGACATGATTTCTTTTACAGTTTCACAATATTTCTCCTTAAAGGGGTTTTGTTCTTTTAATTCGGCCTTCTCATTCATCAGATACAGATTTTGGTAGATTTTTGGTAAGTCTTCCTTGGTGATGTGGCCTGATTCTGAAAGTCTTTCTACAAGGTAATGCTGGATGTGTTTACTTAACTCAGACTTTAAATTTTTCACTTCTGATTCTGAGAGTTCTTCTAGAAACATACGCAGCTTTAGATTCAAAATGGGTTTTCTTTGTACTTTGTCTGCTTTATTAAAATTTTCTTGAATTTTTTCAAAGTGTTCTCTACTATTTGATAAAGAATGTTGAATTAGTCTTTCTAATTCTTTTACTGGTTGTCTTCTTTCAGACTGATTATATTTGAAAAAAATATTGAAGATACTTTTTAGAAAGGATTTTAACATTGTTGTATCTGACTCATTAAGTTTACCCAATGACTTACTTAAACTTTCTAAAGTAGAAGTTAGATCATTTTCTTCTGTATGAAGACTCTGACCTTCATTTGGCAAATCTGATTTTTCAAATGGTGTTGAAGATTTTGATTCTTGTAAGGGCATGTTTGGGCTGTCTTCTGTGTATTGAGAAGTGTTTTGGTGGGGAATGATAGGTGTATTCTGTCCTGAAAGAAGTTCTGTTTCATTTTTGACATCTGAGGGTTCCTCTGAGGAATTCTTAAGCTCTTTCTCGGGAAAAGCCGTTTTTGTATCCAGCAAAGAGCTGTGGTATTCTTTATCGAGTTCTATCACTTTTATTACCCCAGATTCTAAAAGAGTATCTACAGGAAATGATTGTATTATTTGGCTTATAACAGATTTGGGCTGTGACAATTGTACTTCATGGTCTGTTTCTTCATAGTCAAGAATATTCAAAGCCACATTTCTCTTCCAAGATGTGAGCAACTGATCCTGCAAAGCCATCTGTGCCTCACTCAGCACCTTCGATCCTAAACCCAGTTGTGAGAACATGGGTGTGGTGAATATTTGCTTTATAGCATAGTCATATATACTACCATTTAAACCCAGTTTAGAGCTAGATACTTCACTTACTAAATGTTTTCTTTTGAAACTACTCTTTTTTTTAAATGGAAAATCTTTTTCATTAAACTCTAAGTGGTTTTCAGAGACATCTTCTACCTCTGGAGATTTTCCTGGTTCACCTTCTGGAAGTGAATCTGCAGGAATACTTTTAATTACCGGACTTAAAAGAGACTGGGAATTTAAAATGTCTTTTGGTGAAAGCCAGCTGCTTATATCTTGGACTTTTTCAAATACTTTATCTTCCATACCACTCGATGGCCTATCATGAATGCTTGCAAGTGGAGATGAACTTTTCTGTATTGCTTCAGTGTTTATACAAACTTCTGCTTCAGAAAATAACTTGTCTGAAAGGTCTTGCAGATTTTTACTTAAAATTGACTTGAGTACCATTGACTGGTTTAAATTTTCAATATCAGAGGTAAAATCTAATGATTTAGAGGGGTGATACATATTTACATTTCCAGTTATTGATGATTCTCTTTTGAAGTTTGGTAAAGATAGATTTAGTAGTCTTTCTTGTAATTTATTCTGCATATCTGAAGTTTCCCTTGTGAAGATACAGGGATTAAGCACAAACTTTATAGTGTCTGAAATCTCTGTTGTGTTGATAGAAGGATCACATGACAACTTATTCTTAGTGTCTGAAGTCTTTGTTGTGATGCTAGAAGGATCACATGACAACCTATTCTTAGCCTCTGAAGTCTTGGTTATAATGATAGTAGGATTACCACTTGACAGTTTATTCTTAGAGTCTGAAGTCTTTGTTGTGGTGATAGACCGATCAGAAGACAACTTATTCTTCTTGTTTAACATCTGTACTGTGATGAGATTAGGATCATCTGCCCAGGTTATGCTTGTAGTTTCTGCAGATTTTAAATGTGTTGGGTAAGGAGGGTCTTGGTCTTCATACTCTAACACCTCTGCACTTAAAATGTTTGGACATTTGTATATATCTTGGTCTTCCTTTTTTCTGAATGACGTTTTGCTGTTTATACTCCTTAGAAAAGGATCAAGATCACCCTTGCTGATTTTCTGAAATTGCAATATAAAAAAAGGTAAGAAATTCCTTAGCATTTATCTAGAAATTATTGACTTTTTAAAGTCAATTTTCATTGAGCAAGTTGTCAATTTATTCATCCTCTTACCTTTTAGAAAGGGAGAAAATTAACTTTATTTTAAAATATTTGAAGTTGGAATGAAAATAAATTTTTAGTGAAAATATTTCAGATTCCAAATTCTAACACTAGTTATATCCATATGCATTTTGCTACCAGGAATTTTCTAGGTTAGGTACTAGGGTTACTAGCTCTTTAAATGATTTTTCCTACCTTATTTATTGTCTATATATTTTATTTTTTGAGATGAAATCTCCTTGTGTTGTCCAGGCAGTCCTGGAACTCCTGGGCTCAAGCAATCCTCCCACCTCATACCACCCTGTCCTATACAAAATCTTTAAACACTTAAAAGCTACCCTTAAATAGTTTCTTTTAATGACTAAATTTAGCTGTGTTTGCTTAGGAAGTAATCAGCTAATACCAAGGTTAAAAATCTCATCCATTATATAGTTAGTTAGTTTTAGCAGCAATATCAGAAATTTTTAAAAATGCAAACAGGTAGTAGATGACCCAGGACATTCTTTAAAGATTATCTTAGGGGCATATATCACCTGTAATCCTGAGAGTTTCAACAATGAAAGGCTCCTTACCATGTCACAGTAAAACCTTGCTTTTTGAGTATACAGTATGTGACTTAAAGAGGGCAAAGAGAAAACAATATAAAAATCTGTGCTTCAGAGTGAAATCTCTGATTCCATTTCCAGATTGAGATTGATTAAGTTAGACGAGCTTGGAAATATATATTTTTAAAGGGACTCAGGCATT
>NW_008342713.1:139433-139699 GCF_000622305.1 Nannospalax galili | reverse complement strand
TGTTACATATACATATATACATGCATATATAGTATTGGAGAATCCTAGTAATTGAATATAATTGATACTAGAATAGGAAAGCAGGACTTACCTGATGTTTTGGTTTGAATTCTGCAGATTCTTCTCTGATAACTGGTGGAATATATTCTTTTTGTGCAAAAGCCACCTTTTAAAAGAAAAAGTTTTAATTTTAGACAACTTGTAAAGTATTTCCCAAGATTATCCCTAAAGATGTAAAAAGTTGCTTAAAGCTAAATAGGTATTTT
>NW_008342713.1:127472-139327 GCF_000622305.1 Nannospalax galili | reverse complement strand
TTCAAGGCCAGCCTGGTCTACATAGTGAGTTCCAGGCTGGCTGGGGCTACAAGGAGACCCTCTCTCAAAAAGACCAAATAAATAAGTAAATATTTATTAATTTAATTTAAAATTTTATGCATATGTGTATGCCTTCGTGAATTCATCTGCACTTGCATGCAGGTGCCTACAGAGGTCAGAAGGTGGTATCGATCCTTGGGAACTGGAGTTCCAGGTGGTTGTGAGCCACCATGTAGGTACTGGGAGCTGAACCCTGGTCTTCTACAAAAACAGTATGCTAAACCATTTCTCCAGCCCAAGCACTGAAGTTTTTACCCTACTGAGTGTGTGAAAATCAAAATAATGTCCACAACTTCCAGCAGAAGTAGAAATGAAATAAAATTGTCAGAACAAATACAATCTATTTGAAAAGGCTGTGAAATGTTTTTACATAAATAATAGTAGTATTTTGAGATAGTATTTCCAGTGACTCATCTCAACCAATACTACTTCATCCTGGCATTGTTAAATGATTACTGAAAAATGCCTGAAGAAGTGATGCTAAATCAAAGAATACAGAAACTATTATAGAATCATTGAACCACTGATTTTTAGAAATAGAGTGCTTTAGAGATGATTTCTTCCCAATCCTTATTTTACACAGAATCTGAAGCAATTCTTGCATCCCGTTACCTTGCTGATCAGCATCCTAAATTCATTGTATCCTAAGCTTCATCAGGTGCTTTTTCTACCACACAATTAAGGCAGAAGCACCCTAATATTCTGCCTAACTCGCACAGAGAAAACTTGGCACTATCTTCTTAAGAATGCTTAGTATTTCACACCACTGTGTGGATGAGTAGAGGTCACATGCCAAGTTAATTAATATAATTTAGGAAATGACATTTTCATAGGTGATTCTTTGGAATTATTTTCATTAAAATTAAGCCATTATCACAACCCTGTTCTCAAATCTTAAGTGGCTTCCCACGTTTGCTATTATCCATTGACTTTAGACTGTCTCTCAATAATCTCTGTAAGCTTTTCCATATTACTTGGGTAGTTTCTCTTCTACTGCCAGATGGTTCTATCTCTTAATTCTTGAAACCCATACCTTGTATTTGTATGCTTGTTCTTTTGCTCATTTTGTTTTTCTTTGCCCGAATTTAACCTTAAAAACAGTTTAACTTATAACACTAGGAAGTTCTTTATGAAGAAGTCATTGACCTAACTAACTTTGTTTCTGACTCCATCTTCTTTTTTCTTTTTTTGTCTCAAGTTCTCCTGAGTCTTTTCTCCCTTATATTTATTGACTATGGATCCCAGGACCAATAGGCATGGTAAACCACTTAGGACAAAGGACCTAAGCCACTCTCCTTCTGACCCCAGCATTGGGGACCTTTTGTACAAAGCTCTGTATGGTGGATCCTGAGGTAACAGAGGAAATGATCAACCAGGCCACACCAGATATAGATTGACATGAATTCTTAGCACAGAGATCCCCAGATCTTGCCTTTGTTTCTCCTTTCTATATGACACTTAGATTGCTGTAAGCACTTTGAAGATAGAAGTTAAATCATAAGGACCTCCGTTCAGGGCCAGTGAGATGACTCAGTGGCTGAAAGTGCTTGCTGCACAAGCCCAACGATCTCAGTTCAGTCTCTAGGACACAAATGGTGGAAGGAGAGAAATGACTCCCCAAAGTTGTTTTCTTACCTGTACACATGCACCTGTGACATGTGCATGCCTCCCCACAGGGAGAGGAAGAGGGAGAAGGAGGAGAGGGAGAAGGAGAGGAAGGGAGGGAGAAAAGAGAAAATTTTAAAAAAGACCTCTTCAATGTGGCCATGTTACCAGAGCCTGGAGTGGGTGGCTGAGCCTAGTCTACTAGGACACTCTGGAGCCAGGGCTTTCCCCCTGACTCTGGTAACGATTGCTTCAAATAGGACTGGGCATAGTGGCGTGTGCATTTAATCCCAGCACTTGGGAGGCAGAAGCAAGTGGATTTCTATGAGTTTAAGACCATCCTGGTTTATATAGTGAGTTCCAGGTCAGCCAGAGTTACATAGTGAGACCCTGTCTCAAATGAAAAACACACACACACACACACACACACAAAACCCCAAAACAAATCAATTGCTTCAATAAGTTTAATAAGAAACATAGAAAATAACAAATGAAGCAAATAATAGTGAAGTGTAAGAGGAACAAATGGAAGAAATACATGATTTCATTTTTTTCAAACAGAACAATATGTGAATAAATCTGAAATGCCAGCATTTTTTCCTCAAAGGGAGTACTCTGGAGGAAGGGAAGGAGAACACTTTTACTCTTTTTAGTTCTATATTGTTGGATAAGTGAGTACTTGATTTTTGTTTTTTTGAGACAGTGCCTTACTGTGTGTCTCAGGCAGGCCTCAAACTAGTGATCCTTCTGCCTCATTTTTGTGAGTGGACTATAGCATGTGTCATCACACTCAACTAATATAGTTTTTTTGTTTTGTTTTGTTTTGTTTTTTTTTTTGAGACAGGGTCTCTCCATGTAACCTAGGCTGGCCTTTTGCCTTCCAAATGATGGGACTGTCACTATGCCAGCTTCTTAAAATGCTTTTGTGTATGTTACTTTTCTTATGCTATGATACAACACCATGAGCAAGGAAACTTACAGAAGGAAGAGTTTATTTGGCTTATGGTTCCAGAGGGTTAAGAGTCCTTCATGGTGGGGAGCATGGCAGGGGCAGAGGTAGCCAGAGCAGAAAGCTGAGCACCCACATTTTCAAATAGGCACAGGAAGCAGAGAGAGAAACTGGAAGTGAGACATGGGTTTAAACTGTCAAAGCCTGCCCCCAATGATATGCTTCCTAAAGTACGGCCACACCTCCTAAAGGTTCCATGAGCTTCCCCAAACAACATCATGAACTAGGAACCAAGTATCCAAATACTTGGAGTCTGTGGGGAACATTCATTCAAACCATCATAATTTGTAAAGACAAACTTCAGTGAAGTTATAATGTCAGGAGATGTCAATGTAGGAAGCTAGAAAGACAGCAAAACAAATCAAGTGGATTCTACGTGTGGATCTAGTCTGCCTCCAAAGGTTCCAGCATATTTAACAGAATATACTACTCAAGAAGGAAGAACTCATGTCACTACCAGAAATCAGTAAAGTGAGATATACAAGTACCCTAAAAATCAAGGAGATAGGAGATTGACCTAATGGTAAAACCCAACCTGGAAAAGCATAGCCTTAAACAAATAAGGTGGTCTTGAGGAGTAAACTCGAAGTCTGCATATACAAAGAGAACCAGACCATCAGGTAATTTTCATAGCTATTAATGGAAGGAGCTGCATTTGAACAGTTGGATCACTTGGACCTTTATCAATGATCTCTCTGTGTGTATACAGACCATATGATTACTGTCTTTTCTCAATCACCCATTCCCAAATAAATCTCTATCAACAATAAATATGTCAGATCATATGTAAGTTTGGGCCTTGACAGAGCAGCAGAGTAGAGCTTGCTGACACTCAATGCTCTTTATTAACTAGAGGGAGATAGAAAAGGAGAAGTTATATCCATGGGAGAAACACAAAATCCAGTCATCCTGCCTGGCCTTCTCCATTCCCACATACCCTTCAGGGAAACCTACCTTTTGCATATACAAAAGGATGCCCATCCTATCAATGTACTTCTCCATCCACAAATATAAGAAAATGAATACATATAAATGAAGAATCTATTTAAACTAGATGTATTTCTGAGGAATGTAGGGTAAGGCTAACCTTTGGAAATACTATCCTTAGAGATATTCAAGAGGATGTGATTTCTTCTTAGCTGACTCTCCACACCACATACAGGGGTAGGTTAAATTCAGGATCTCACTAATGCTAAGCATGCTTTCTGCCATGAGCTATAACTCTAGCATCTCAAATTTAATACATTGGGGGCTAAAGAGATGACTCAGGTGATAAATACGTAAGTGCTCATGTAAGTATGAGTGCTTGAATTTGACCTCAACACACCTGTAAAAAGCTGGGCATGGTAACATGTACCTATAATCTTAGTGTAGACACAAGAGGATCCCTAAGGCTCTCTGGCCAGCTAGTCTTGCCAAATTGGTGAGCTCCAGGTTCAGTGAGAGAGATACTTTCTCAAAAAAAAAAAAAGGAGAGTGATAGAGGAAGACCCTCCCCTCCCCCAATGTTGACCTTTGGGCTACACACACACACATCAGCACATATACATGTATATACAACTCATTCAATGTATATAAACCAACATAATTCTACATTACCAGTTCCCCAAAATAAACCCTTGACTTTTCTCTAATTTTTCTCATTTTAAATGCTGTTAACATCTACTGAATGCTTCAGGTGGAAACTTAAGAAACTTTTGTTTCTCTCCTTTTTCTTTCCATATCTAATCCACCATGGGTCCTATAGCTGCCACCTTCAAAAATCACTTTCATTATGGGTTCCAGTATCAGACTCACTATAGTACAAGCCACCATCATGTTTTCTCAAAAGCTGATCTTCTAAGTGGTCTCTTGCTTTCTGTGACAGAAACTGCTAGCTTCCTTCCCAGAATATATTCTTTCAGGAACCTCAAGTTATATGTGGTATAAATGTCTCCTCGCCCTTGTGTAGGCAGCAGTGGTTATGTGGCAAAATTCTGACCGAAGGTTGGGAGTAGTTTCTGAGAGTATCTTAAAACAGAGGCAGACTTACCTAATGGAGACAGCGCCTTCTCCTTATCTTTTTCCTATTTGCATTTCTTTTGTCTGATTATGCTACCCAGAATTTCAAACACTATAATGAATAAGAGTACTGAGTATTGTACTTATTGTAGGGGAAATACCTTCAGTTTTTCCCTATTCAGCATAGTGTTATTAATATCTATCAGTTTGTTGTATATAGCCTTTATTATGTTGAGGTGTGAGTCTCCTATTCCTAGTTTCTTCACAGCTTTTATCACCAAGGGATTTTGAATTTTGTCAAAGGCTCTATGTATACCTTTGAAGATGATCATGTGATTTTTTTTTTACCCTTGATCTCATCTATGTGTTATTGTACATTTATTGGTCTGCATATATTGAACTACTCTTGCAACTCCAGAGTGAAACCAGTTTGCTCATGGTATATGACCTTTTAAATATGTTGTCAAATTTGGATTAGAAATGTTTTATTGAAGATTTCAATATCTATGTTCATTAAGGAAAATGGGTCTATATTTCCTTTATTGTGTCCTTTGCTAGTTTTGGTATAAGGATAAGACTGGATTTGTACAATGAGTTAGAAATCATTCCCTCTTTTCTACGTTGTAGAATAGTTTAAGGAACATTTGTAGTAGTTCTTTTCCTTCCTTATTTTCTCCCTTCTCTTCCTTCCCTTCTCTTTCTTTTCCCTCCCTTCCTCCCTCACTCCCTCTCTCCTTTCCTTCTGTGGTACTAGGGACTGGACCAGAGTCTTGTGCATACTAGGTAAGTACTCTATCACTGAGCTATGCCTCCAGTCCTATGTTAGTTCTTTAAAGCTCCAGTGGAATTCAGTAGTAAATCCTCCTTGGGCCCCGGCATTGTTTTTAAGACAGGGTTTTGATATTAACACATAGCCTGGACTGATCTTGAAATCAAGATCCTTCTGCCTTAGTTTCCCCAGTTCTGGGATTACAGGCATTCCACACCTGACTCAGACTTTTCTGAGACTTCTTATATCGCTTCAATCTCACTGCTTGTTATTGAACTGTTTTTGTTTTTGTTTTTGTTTTTGTTTTGTTTTGTTTTGTTTTATTGTCTTTTTTGAGACAGGGTCTCCTGTAGCCCCAGCTGTCCTGGAACTCACTATGTAGACCAGGCTGGCCTTGAACTCACAGAGATCCACCTGCCTCTACCTCCTGAGTGCTGAGATTAAAGGCATGCACCACCACGCCTGGCTGTTTTTGTTTTTTATACCCTCTTGGTATGCACACAACTCTGGTATGCACACGACCCCAGTACAACAGAAGGAAGAGAGAGAGAGGGAGAAAGGAAGAAAGGGAGGCTACCAAATTTGACCACATAAACATTTTAAATGTCTGTGACTCCAAAGAACAGAAAACCATAAATAGCAAACAGCACAGATAACAAAGTATTGTATTCTAGAATATAAAAAAATTTTCACATCTAGATAAGTAAACATATAACCTTATCTATAAACATGGACAACTGTAAACAAATAACAGAAACACGCATGAATAATACCCACATGAAAATTGTTCATCCTCATTAACAATCCAACATATGAAATTAAAATGTCAGTGGAATATTATTGTTATACATGAAATGAACAAAAGCTAAAATGTATATGGAATAATGGGTATTTTGCCTACTACATTTGAGTGCAAGTATAAGTTAGGACATCTGGTTTAAAGTATAATCTGCCAGTTTCTATTTAAATTAAATATGCTCATACTTTGGTCCAATATTCTTATTTCTGATATTATGCTATATGCTCATACAGGTGAATAAAAGTAATGCTTCCCAGGCAACAAATGCATATTATGTTCCAAGCCCTTTAAAGTTCCTTTAAATAGATAATAGCATACTCAGATATACATTATTCAAAGTTTTATATGGAAATGGAAAAATCTCAACTTGAATCTAGGTATTTCTGTCTATAAGAAAGCTTGTAGGACAGAGCTGGCTCAGTGATTGAGTACTGGCTACTCTTGCAGAGTACCTGTGTTTGCTTCCTAGCACCCACATGGTGGCTAGCAACCATCTGCCCTCTTCTGGCCTCTGTGGGCACTGCATGCATGCAGGGCAGCCACATACATGATGGCAGAACACACATACACATAAAATATAAACAAATAAACAAAAATGTAAAGAAAACACAATATTGGACCCATTGATTCCTGGGGCTAGCACCAAGATGAGAGAGAGCCTTGCTCCTAGTAAATTATGGATGACTGTAGTGGGGCTTTTTACCATGGGTACCATAAGTGGTGGTATCTTTCAAGCCATTAAAGGGTTTTGAAATTCTCTAAAGAGTCTTAGGAAGTGGGACAATTATTTAAACCAGGGTTCCATAGTTAGGAGGTATCGTTGAAGTTTGGAGGGCACCGTTTTCCATGATTGACAACAGTATGGTTCAAGTAAAAGGAAAAGAAGATCCCTGGAACCCCATCCTTAGTGGTACCTTAACAGCAGCTACATTAGCAGCAAGAAAGGGGCCAGTGGTCATAGTTGAGTCACCTGTGATGGGTGTCATTCTCCTAGTTTTAATTGAAGGAGCTAGTATCTTTTGACAAGATTAGCACATGCAAAATTACCCAAGGGCCCTCAGTTTGCTGAACATCCCTCCAGTTGTCTTCAATCCTTACCTTTTGGAGAGTACCAGCAAAATCAGTAGAACTTCTTTCCTCAGGTTTCTTCAACAGGATGGGCTGTAGTTCAAGGAAGGTTTCAGAAGATCAAGTTATAGTCAGTTTAAAGTCATAGGTGGGACAGTTGTGGCCAAGTAGGCCATGAAGAGACATTTATCATGTTTTCTATTTAAAAGGGCTGTGGAGGGGGGAAAAGATACTGCATTCATTTATTCACACTTAGATTGCATTTGTGATCAAAATTAAATGTCTAATATCATTTATAGAACATATAAATGTGTAGAAGATGAAAGACCGAAGGGGCAAGTAACAGTGAAATAGGACCATCATTTTCTTGGGGACTTCTCTGCTTATTTTTTTGTTTTGTTTTAGTTTTTGTGGGGACTGTGTGTGTGTGTGTGTGTGTGTGTGTGTGTGTGTGTGTGTGTGTGTGTTCATAGGTATTCAAATAAAAAACTCCTGGGACTTCACTCATTCTTTTAAATTTGTAGAGTTCTTTTCATACTGAGCCTACTTCAAGTAATTCATGTCTTATACCAACCCCTCATCTTATTTGATGTGAATTATATATGTGAAGAATCAGCATGAATCATTTTACAATGAAAGATATGTATTGAAAGATATGCCAAAATATTCATTCTTTGCTTTGAAAGTAAAAATAAATAAATAAAAACTCTCTAAAAAAAGATTGAAAAAAAAAGGGCTGGACATGGTGGTACACATCTTTAATCCAAGCACTTGAGAGGCAGAGGTAAGCAGATCCCTGTGAGATCAAGGCCAGCCTGGTCTACAGAGTCCCAGACCAGCTGGGGCTATAGGGAAACCCTGTCTCAAAAACAAGTAAGATCGGACCTGTCAACATCTTGTCATGGAGAGGGACTTGTGAGGCCCCAACCCTCTCTGAGGATCTATAGGTAGTTAATGGTTGCTGGGGATGAGACATGCTCCCATGTTCCTGTAAATATGTTTCCTCACTGATGTTTCCCATAAGCAACCCCAATGAAACTCATCAGGCCACCAAAACCATTTTTTAAAAGACATGAAAATAGAAGGGGGACAAGTTGGGAAGAAGAAGGGGGTTATTAGCAGGAGTGGGAGGGAGATAAGAGAAGATAATGGGGAGGATATGATCAAAGTACATTGCATACATGTATGAACATATCATGAGACCCATTGTGTATAATATAGGCTAATAAACATTTTTGACATGTTTTTTTTAATACTAGACTATACTGCCGCATACTATACTATACCATACCAATTTCTCTTGTAAACACCAAATATTTTCTTTGGTGAATAAAATTAAATTCCAGTCACTCCCAACATTTCATGCAGCAGAATGATTTAGGGCCCAGTCAATGATAGTGTTTAAACAGAAGTTAAGTCATACAGTCAAAATTTATGAAGGATTGAAAAACCAAGATACTATTTAAAGACTTTCACCTGAATCCGTTATGAGTTGAAAGATATGTTACCTGTCCTTTCCAGTTCAGATTTGTATTCCAGATGTTTGTCTCAAAATACATTTCTTTAACACACTGTCCACCTTGGTTCATTAAAAAATCTTCTTTTAACTTCAAACTACCCCAAAACTTATTTTCCCATAGAATTCTGAAGATTTTGCAACTTCCTTATGAAGCTTAGCTGTTTAGGATTTGTTCTAGAACTCTGAAATGTCTTCAATTTATGTATCTGTTGCCCTGGGTGATAGATTCTTTGAAACATCTAAGTCTGTTGGAGATACTGTTTTTTATTCTATCACTTGAATTTATCTTGTTTTAGTTTTATATGTGTGTGTAGATTTATCATCCTCAAGAGAAACATTTAAGGTAAGTTTTCTTTTTCCTTCAAAAACACAGGCTTTCTCAAAATTAATTTGAGAGAACAGTAGGCTCACATGCAGTTGTAAGAAGTAACAGAGAGCCTGTGTACTGTTTGATAGGTTCCCCAAATAGTAGCATATAACACAACTGTAGTATAATTTCACAGTGAGGATGTTGACATTTTACAGGTCAGATACAGAATATCTCTACAAGAAATCCGAATATTTTGTAGTCACATTTATTTCTTCCTGCCTCAATACCCAACATATGGCCTACAAACCACTAATTATCAATTTAATAGTTATATCATTTCAGGAATGTTATGTAAATTGAATCATATAGTATATAATATTTGAGAATTATCTGTTTTTTACTTAGCATAACTATAAAAATTCAAAAAGGTTATTTTATAAATCAATAATTTATTCCTTTTTACTGCTGAATATTAGTTCATGTTATAGATATACCACAGTTATTTACTAGTTGGTTGTTTCCAGCTTGGACTTATTATAAATAAGGCTGCATCCAGGCTTTCTTTGTAACATATAAATCTTAATTTCTGTGGGATAAATGTCCAAGAATATAATTACTGGTAGGTATAGATATAATTTCATTTATCTATTTTTTAAAGGTTTATTCTTATTTTAAATATTTTATTTTATGTGAGTGTATTGCTTACATGTATGTAAGTGTACCTGTGTTGTGTAAGCCTGGGGATGCTAGAAGAAGGCATCAGATCCTCTAAAATGGGAGTTACAGGCAACTGTTAGCCGCCATGTGGGTTCTGGGAATAGAATCTGGGTCCTCTGGAAGAGCAGACAGTGCTCAACCACTGAAGCATCTCTCCAGCTCCTATTCTTATTATTTTTAATTATGTGTGTGTGTGTGTCTGTCTGTCTGTCTGTCTGTCTGTCTGTCTGTCTGTGGGAGGTGCCTGTGAAGGCCAGAGATATGGGATCCCACCTGAAGCTGTAGTTACAGGCAGTTGTGAGCTGCCTAATGTACATGCTGGGAATTGAACGCCGGTCCTCTTGAAGAGCAATATACACACTTAACTGCTGAGCCATCTCTCCAGCCTCCTTTCATTTTTTATTTTTATTTTTTAAAGAAACTGTTAAGCTGTTTTAGGAGTGAACATAAAATTTTTAATTCCCACTAAAATTTCTTCACATTTCACTAGTATTTAGTTTTGTTTTTAATTTTATATATAAGACTTAGGCCATGGTTCATTTTTAAAAATTATTTAATAACCACATGATTAGAATAAGCATTTCATTGCATCATTAACATATTCAATAACAATTTCCAGAACAAAGATGCATCTCTTTCAAAATTGGCTATAAATTTTTAGGTTCACAGTTGAATTAATGCAGTTATACAATATTGAACTCAGTATAAACCCTTTAAGACATAAAATTGAATGAGGTTTTAACGTTTAAAAAAATCTCCATTTCATTTTAAAATATACTGTTTCATGCAGAAAAACTCATTTTTAATGCTACTAATACTTAGATGTTTGCATATGCATCTCTTATCTCTATGTACTTGATTATTACTAGTCACAGCTGGGTACTTTCTGAGATCCTTGGCACTTGAGCATGGATATAAAATCATCAGATAGATTTCAATGGTAATGGTTATCACCTCTACTAATTAATATGAAACAAATTTTTAATGCTTCTTCCTCAAATATAACTTTTTCAATTTGATTTTTTTGTATTTCATATAGAACAACCTAAACAATCTTATTCATCTATATACCTACATCCCAAAGGCACCCTCCCATAGCCCTCCCCCACCCCCACTCAAGGCTTATATACTCTGTAATCCCTGTTACTGTCCACTGTGTTGTGGCTGCCATTCTCCAGTACTTGTCCATCCACTGAATCTAGTCAGCCTATCTAGAATTCCTTGTTTTAGGAAGATCAGCTCTTCCTCATCTAGCAGCAATCAGTTGCCAATATTCCTTTAGATAAGATTGGGGTCTGCTGTTCATTTTCCCAGTTCTATGCTGGGTTATATCTGGGAGTCTTTTGGGCCACCCTGGCCAACAACTCAAAGGAAGGTATCTCCTGTCTGGCATTGTTTCTTGTCATGTAGCCTTTAGCTATACACATGGACTCTTAAAGAATTATATTGATCCCTTTAATCTTTGGTTATACTTTCCTTTTGGGTGTTTAAGACCATAGAGTTGGCCCAGATAAACCAATTTATTTTTACTCTTAAAATTGTTTGAAGCTCTGCTCCTCAGGGGTCACATGGGTTGGGTGGAGCCCCTGGTTCCTTTTTTTACCAGTTCCATCTATGTGAATATGAGTCAAAGGTCCTGCTTGACCATAGCTGGCTTCAGTTGGAAGCATGGAAGAAATGTTTCTTCTGTGTTGACCCTCTTTGTAGATGGGCACTGGTTCAAGTCCATTTGGTGGGGTCTCCAAGGCCATAGTTCATTTTCATTTTTGTCCTGAATGTCCAGTTCTCCAGATACCAGTTGTTGAAAAGGTTGTCTTCTTTCCATTAAATTCTTCTTGTATCGCTGTCAAATACTAGATATTATCTGTGAGGCTATTTCTGGTGTGTTTATTATGTTCCATTGATCTATATGTCTATCTTTCCTACAAAATCATGCTTTTTAACTTTTTTTTTTTTTTTTTTTTTTTTGGTTTTTTTGAGAAAAAGTCTCACTTTAAC
>NW_008342713.1:122551-127354 GCF_000622305.1 Nannospalax galili | reverse complement strand
ATTTTGGGGGTTTTTTTTTTGGTGTGTGTTTTTAAAAAATATTTTATTATTTTTATTTTATGTGTATGACTGTATTGCCTGCATGTGTGTGAGTGCACCCGTGTCCTGCAATGCAGCGGAGGTCAGAAGAGGGCTGGATTTACGGATGGTTGTTAGCCACCATGTGGGTGCTGGGAATCGAACTAGGGTCCTCTGCAAGAGCAGTCAGTGCTCTTAACCACTGAGCCATCTCTCCAGCCCCAACTCTCCCACATTTTTAAAAGAGTATCTTAAGCCTTATCTCAGCAGATCACCAGAGAGTGCTGAGTTCTGGCCTCCCTCTGGCAGAAGACCTGAGAATGCAGGGGACTGCCTGAGAGCTCCCCATCCTGCCTCTGTGTGGTGGTTAGCGTCTCCTAATTGCGCCATACCCATCCCCCTACCTGGGATTTCGTGAGGCCCCTCTCAAAGCCCCAGGGAAGATCTGGCTTTGGTAGGCTAAGGCTGAGATTCTAGCAGACAACCTGAGAAGGTGGGTTTCAACCTCCATTGGTGTAGGGGCTCTGATCTCAGTAGACTGCCCAAGAGTACAGGCTTCTGGCCTCCCTCTGGCATAAGGGCTGAGAACCCAGGGGACTGCCTGAGAGTGCCTGGATCCTGACTCCACATGGTGAAGGAAGCCTGAGTGTACCTGACTGAAACCTGAATTGGGCTTCTGTGGGTGCTCCTGAATCTGAAGCCATCAGTTCCCTCCAAATTAAACCTGAGAGAACCTGAACCCTGTACCAACCAGCTTTACATAACAATAAAGAAAGGATCTAGGCACTCAGATAATACAAACAGAAACATACTTCAACTAAATTCTCATATCAGAATCATAAACAACAAAAGAAATTCATATGCCAAAATCACAATGAAATAATAAAATGGAAAGCCAAAACACTATGTCCCCACCACTCCTGTAGAAGAGTTCTACAAGGAGAACCCCTAGAGTTAACCCAGGATGCTGAATTTAAAAGACCAATCATAAACGATCAAGGAATTCAACGAATTTAAACAACACATGAGCAAACGAAGAACTGAAAAAAGATAGGGATAAACTTCTGAATGAATTCACAAAACAGAAACATTGAAGAAAACTCAGGCAGAAATGAAGAGGGAAGTGCAAAACTCAGTAAGCCAACTTGAAACAAAAGGGGAAAACCTCACTGCTAGAATGAATGAAATGGAAAACAAAATATCAACAATGGAGGATAAATTTGGTATTGGACAACTCAAGCAAAGATTATGGAAAATTTAAGAAAACACAGGAATGAATATGCAAGAGATGTGGGACACCATGAAAAGACCAAATGTACATATCATAGGAATAGAGGAAGGAGAAGAATTTCAGGTTAATGGTGTTAGCCAGATCTTAAACACGTTTGTAGAAGAGAATTTCCCCAAATTAAGGAAAAACATTCCCATACAAATACAGGAAGCACATAGAACACAAAATAGGATCAGAAAAGAAACTCCCCATGACATATCACAGTAAAAACACTAAATGTACAGAACAAAGTGAGAATACTGAAATCAGCAAAAGAAAACAAGTCACATACAAAGGAAAGCCCATCAGAATTACAGCTGACTTATCAATGCAAACTCTGAGAGCCAGAAGAGCCTGGACCAAGGTATTTCTAGTTCTACATGACACTAGATGCCAGCCCAGAATACTTTACCAGCAAAAATGTCTATGTTGAGGGGAAAAGAAAAATCTTCCATGATAGGAAAAGCCTGAAAGAATACCAAAACCACCTCTTTAAAGAATACTTGAAGCAATAGAGCAGAGAAAGAAACAACTATACCTGAGGGTCAATGAAAGAAAATAAAGGTATAATCAAGGAAACACAAATAGAGAACACAAATAGCAATCAAAATGATGGCAACCAATGCACATCTTTCAATAATAACCTTAAATATCAATGGACTGAACTCCCAGTCAAAAGGCACAGGTTAAGTGAATGGATTAAGAAACAAAATCCATCTCTTTGCTGTCTGCAAGAAACCCATCTCACCTTCAAGGACAGGCACTACCTTAAGGTAAAAGGATGGAAAAGAATATTCCAAGCAGAGGTTGCAATTCAAATATCTGACAAAATACATTTCAAAGTAAAACTAATCAGAAGAGGTAAGGAAGGTCACTTCACTCTGATCAAAGGAACAGTTAACTAGGAAGAGATTACAGTCTAACATATATGCACCAAACTCTGGTGTACACAAATTCATAAAAACAACACTATAGGACTTTAAGACACAGATTAACCCCAACTCAATAATTGTAGGGGACTTCAATACCCCACTGTCTCCATTAGACAGGTCAACTGGACAAAGAATAAACAGAGACGTCTGAATTAAATGATAGCATACATCAAATGGACCTAACAGACATATTTAGAATATTCCACCCAAGCACCAAAGAATATACTTTATACTCAGCACCCCATGGAACTTCTGAAAAAATTGACCACGTAGTGGCCACAAAACCTAAACAAATACAAAAAAATTGAAATATTTCCATGCATTCTATCAGACCACAATCCAATAAAGCTCAAAATCAACACTGGACAAAGCCCTAGTCACTACAGGAACTCATGGTGATTGAACAACACACTCCTAAACAATGAGTGGATCAAAGGAGAAATTAAGAAAGGAATAAAAGAATTCTTGGAAATCAATGAAAAGGACAATAAACACAACACAACCTCTGGGACACTTTAAAAGCAATCTTAAGAGGGAAGTTTATAACTCTAAGTGCCTACATTAAAACACTCATCCACTGCTGGTGGGGTTGCAAACTTGTTCAATCCCTATGGAAAGCAGTGTGGAGAACTCTTAAAAAACTATAAATGAACCTACTATTTGACCCAGTTATACCACTCATTGGCATACACCCAAAGAACTCATCCTATTGCAGAGACACTTGTACATCCATGTTTGTTGCTGCTCTTTTCACAATAGCTAAGAGATGGACTATGTAAACCAGGTTGGCCTTGAACTCACAGAGATCCACCTGCCTTTGCCTTCCAAGTGCTGGGACTACAGGCATGCGCCACCACAGACCATTATAAGGGAATATTTTTAAAACTTATACACTAATAATTTGAAAATCTAAAAGAAATGGATGAATATCTAAAATCATGGGAACCACCAAAGTTAATCCAAGAAGAGATCCAAAAATAGATCCATAATGTATGAGGAAATTGAAACAGTAATACAAAGCCTCCCAAGTAAAAAAAAAGCCCAGGCTCAGATGGACTTACAGCAGAATTCTGTCAGACATTTAAAGAAGACCTCCAACCAATACTTAAATTATTAAAAATGATAGAAACAGAGGGAGAACTCCAAATTCCTTCTACGAAGCCAGCATCACTCTAATACCCAAACTGGGTAAAGACACAACCAAAAAAGAAAACTATAGACCCATATCCTTAATGAACATAGATGCAAAAATTGTCAACAAAATACTTGCAAACCACATACAGACACACATCAAAAAGATCATTCACCATGATCAAGTAGGCTTTATCCCAGAGATGCAGGGATTGTTCAATACAGGCAAGTCAATAAACATCATTAATCATATAAATGGACTCGAAGACAAAAACCACATTGTCATCTCATTAGATGCAGAAAAGGCTTTTGACAAAATTCAGCATGCATTTATGTTCAAAGGCCTAGAGGGAATTGGACTGGAGGGAACATACCTCAACATAATACCTCAACAAACCCACAGCCAACATCATTCTTGGAGAAAAACTGGAAGCATTCCCATTTAAATGAGGAACCAGACAAGGGGCCTTTGGAACAGAGCTTGTTGCTAAGAGGCCCAAGGACATTTTGACTTTCATCCAAGAAACTGGCCACTTTTCTTTGGGGTCTTTTTAGCCTAACTGCCTAGCCAATTCCTACCTCCTATTCTTATCACACCATCCTCTGAAGGGTCTACCCAAGTTGCCAATAGGGAATCAGGGCACAGACTGCTCTGGCTTCTTCCATGCTGAACTGGGATGCAGGATGAGGCAATTGGAGTACCCTTTCAGTGGGTCTATCTAACTTCCCCATTGCATAACTCTTATCTCTAGGGGGAAAGGAAAGTCCTTGAATCCTGACTAGGAGATGTGAAGGAGAAGTAAAGGCAAGAGTAATTAGCATTCAATGAATTTAAATCATTAAGAAAGAGATTGAGGAAGACACCAAGAGATGGAAAGAACTCTCATGCTCATGGATTGGAAGAATTCATATTGTGAAAATGACCATCCTACCAAAAGCCATTTATAGATTCAAAGTAATGCCAATCAAAATCCCCATGACATTTTTCACAGAATTGGAAAAAAACTATCCTAAGATTCATATGGAAGCACAAGAGACCTCAGACAGCCAAAGCAACCGTGAGCACTAAGAGCAATGCTGGGGGGATTACAATACCAGATGCAAAACTTATTATAGAGCTATAGTCAGGAAAACGCAATCCCAATCAAAATCCCCATGACATACTTCACAGAATTAGAAAAAAAAAATCCTTAAATTCGTATGGAAGTGCGAAAGATCCCAGAGAGTCAACGCAACCTTAAGCACAAAGAGCAATGTTGGGGGGATTACTATACCAGATTTCAAAGTATGCTACAGAGCAATAGTCATAAAAACACCATGGTACTGGCACAAAAATAGACACATAGATCAATGGAACATCACTGAAGATCCAAACCCACATACACTCAATTTCAGCCACCTGATATTTGACAAAGGTGCCAAGAACACACAATGGAGGAAAGATAGCATCTT
>NW_008342713.1:121039-122502 GCF_000622305.1 Nannospalax galili | reverse complement strand
ATCTTTATCTTTCGCCTTGCTCAAAAGTCAAATCCAAATGGACCAAAGACCTCAATGTGAAACTGGAAACCCTGAAAGTATTAGAAGAAAATATTGGCAGTAACTTAAAGGATATAAGTGTAGGAAAGGATTTTCTATATTGGACAGAAGTTGCTCGGGAATTAAGATAAGCAATCAACAAGTGGGACCTCATTAAACTAAAAAGCTTCTATACAGCAAAATAAACAATCAAAAAAGTGAAGAGAAAACCAACAGAATGGGAAAAAAATCTTCACCAATGACACATCTGACAGAGGTTTAACATCCAGAATTTATAAAGAACTCAAAAAACAATTGAGCAACAAAATGACCCAATTAAAAGATGGGCTAAAGATCTAAACAGAGAGTTCCCAAAGAAAGAAAGATGTCTAAGAAACATCTCAAAAAGTGTTCAACATTTTTAGTAGTTAGGGAAATGCAAATTAAAACCACCCTAAGGTATCACCTTACCCCAATCAGACTGGCTAGGATTAAGAGAACAAATGATACCAAATGCTGGCGAGGATGTGGAGAAAGGGGAATGCTCATTCACTGCTGGTGGGATTGCAAACTCGTGCAGCCTCTATGGAAAACAGTGTGGAGAACTCTTAAAAAACTAAAATGAACCACTCCTTGGCATATACCCAAAGGACTCATCCTATTGTAGTGACACTTGTACAACCATGTTTGTTGCTGCTCTTTTCACAATAGGTATGAGATGGAAGCAACCCAAGTGATGAGTGGTTAAAGTGGTTAACAAAAATGTGGTATATTTACACAATGGAGTTCTATTCAGCAGTAAAGACAGATGAAATAATGAAATTTGCAGGTAAATGGATGGATCTAGAAACTGTTATACTAAGTGAAGTAACAGACTGAGAAAAACAAACAATGTATGTTCTCCCTCATACGTGGCTCCTAGCACCAAATCCTTTTAAATTCCAGGTCCTTTTAATAAAATGATGCTATACACAGTCCCTTCTGCATGAAGTAACTACCATCATCACGTCTTCAGCTGACCCTGATTGTTAAACATCATTACAATTGGGCTTGTTGATGGTTGTGCTCATTCATTAAAGGAAGGCCAAGTAGGGTCATTGGATCCTCACTGGATTATCAAGCTACTCTTCCCAGCCAACTGTGGCCCTAATCACACATGGCCTCCTGGATTTGTGGAGGGCTGAAGTATACAATCTGGAGAAGGCTAGGAAGAGAAGGCATGATCCATGCTGGGTAAAGGCTTTCCAGTGTGCATACCCTTATACATACACCTCAGCAACCCCTCAGTTATTTCACCTTTGAGAGGGAACTAACACTGATTCTAACCATGCCAACAGCTATCAAAATACCTGAAAGCAAATCCTGCATCCATCACTCTAGAGTCCAGCCTTGGAAGACAAAAGAAAAATGAGGAGGAACCCAATAGAGGGATGCTTTTGGAAGCC
>NW_008342713.1:119018-120961 GCF_000622305.1 Nannospalax galili | reverse complement strand
ATGTCTCATAATTATTTTTTACAAAAGAAAATGAGAATGTAAAAGATGTTAAAAGGATATGGGAATGGAGATGTTTTCCAAAATAGAAAAAATGAGAAAGCCTAAGCAAGCGATGAAGGTCTGGGTAGGTTTGTTATATATAAAGGATGAGACAAAAATAACATACACATAGTCTTAAAATTTCTATGGTCATAGTTTGGTCAATTAGTTTAAGGAACAAAATATATATCTAGTCAAGGTTTATCTGAGAACATTTGGTTCTTTACCCAAGCCTTATCTACAAAACACATGATAATTAAAAGTACCAGACTGGTGGAACTAACCTTATTGCATGTTTAGCAGCCATAGTTTGAGGCCTATCCTAATGTGGTCAGAGGGACTTAAAGAACAATTTTTGCCCCTTGCCCTCCAAGGTTCACAAAGATCCAGTGGACTATGGAACAGCTCTCAAAATGTCCTGTAACTGTGGTGAGTCACCTGTGCTCTTGTTCAGGGAGGACATGGAGACCCCGTGAGATGGACTTGAACCAGTGTCCAGTCTACAGAAAGGAGGGTCAACTTAGAGGAAACATTTCATTCATGCTTCCAAGTGAAGCCAGACATGGTCAAACAGGACCTTTGACTTATCTTCACATAGATGGAACTGGTAAAAGAAAGGTGCTAGGCTCCTCCCGAGCATGAGGAACAGATCCTCAAATGACCTTAAGTATAAAAATAAATTGATTTTTGGGGGCCAACTGTATGGTCTCAAACACCCAAAAGGAAAGTATAACTATAGAGTAAAGTCATCAATATATTTCTTTAAGAGTTCAAGGGATTACACTTCCCAGACATTCTTGGTCTCCAATACTGTAGTGCCCACCTGTAGCTAAGGGAGACAAGCAGATGTTGTTCTAAAATGATGGATAAATTTGTTTTCTCCCATCTAGAAGCCTTTGAGAGGGAACTGACACTGATTCTAACCACTCCAAATAGCTATCAAAATACCTGAAAGCAAATCCCGAATCCATCACTCTAGAGTCCAACCTTGGAAGACAGAAGAAAAATGAGGAGGAATCCAATAGAGGGATGCTTTTGGAAGCCCTTGTCAAGAAATTCCAATGGACTCTCATATGAACATTTGAAAATTGCCCTATTCTTTTTTTCTAGTTCCCTGTCTAGAACTTGTAATGGTCATTACTCTTGTATTTACTTCTTTACATCCCCTATTCAGGATTCAAGGACTTTCTTTTACCCCTAGAGATAGATAAGATTTATGCAATTTGGAAGTCTTTTAGATAGACCTGCTGAAGGAGTACTCCAGTTGCCTCACCCCGTGTCCCTGTTCAGCATGGAAGAAGCCAGAGCAGTCTGTGTCCCGATTCCCTATTGGCAATTTGGGTAACCTCTTCAAAGGATGGTGTGATAAGAATAGGAGGTAGGAAAGGCAGTTAGGGTAAAAAGACCCCAAAGAAAAGTAGCCAGTTTCTTGTCTAAAACGTCATTGGGCCTCTTAACAACATACTCTGTTCCAAAGGCCAAAAATGTTGAAAATATTTGGGAGCTTTTATCTAATCCTTAAAAGATTTTAGGGTTACCTCTTCAGAGGGGGACTGTTAAAATAGCCAAAAGCACCATTAAAAAAATAAAGAAAAAAGAATATGTGAAGTTATCAGAAAAAAAGTGATGAGATATGGGAGGAGCTGGCAGGGAGGGAGTGGGCATGGATTTGCTCAAACACCTTATATGCATGTATGAAATTCTCAATAAATTATTTATTTAAAAAAAAAGATTATCTTGGGGCTGGAGAGATGGCTTAGCAGATAAGAGCACTGACTACTCTTGCAGAGGACCTGGGTTCAATTCCCAGCACACACATGGTGGCTATGAACCGTCCTTAACTCCAGTTCCATGGGAATCTGACACCCTCTTCTGACCTTCGCTGCATTGCACGACATGGGTTT
>NW_008342713.1:103932-118863 GCF_000622305.1 Nannospalax galili | reverse complement strand
GAATAGAACTATGCTGACTTTTCCAGTTCAAGAGCACTGTGGTCTGTTTTGTTTATTTCACCATCACTTGTAATTTTTACCCTATGCATTTTGTATGTTTTGTTACATTTATATGTATTTTCTCTTCTAAATGTGCTTTAAATTTTTTCTAGTTGTCTG
This sequence comes from Nannospalax galili, assembly GCF_000622305.1. Taxonomy (NCBI): domain Eukaryota; kingdom Metazoa; phylum Chordata; class Mammalia; order Rodentia; family Spalacidae; genus Nannospalax; species Nannospalax galili. Next base: position 118,704 of record NW_008342713.1, on the reverse strand, counting down.
TTGTTACAATATAGAAATAGTATTGTTTTTTGCATATTTAACTAATATTCATCAGTCTTGTTGAATTCACTTACTAGTTTTATATTTTTCTTTTTTGTAGGATACTTAGTAGTAGATAGTTATCATATGAAAATATACTTTTATTTCTTTCATTCTGCTCTGTGTGAGTTTTATTTCCTTTTTTTTGTCATACTGCAATGACCAAAACTTCTAGTAATGTAATAAAAGAGAACTAATAAAACATTTTTCCTCTTTTATTGTCTTTAAGAGTAAACATTCAGTCTTTTATCATTAAATACAATATAAGTTGTGGAGTTTTTGAGAAAGTTACCTTTTATTACAAGTTTGTTTAGAATTTTGTATCATTATTGGGCATTGCTTTTGTGAAAAGCTTTTTTTTCTGTGTCATTTTATATCATCACATTATTTTACTCCTTTAGTTTGTTGGCACATATTTCTTTACTGCCTATAGGACTATTCAGGCTGTCTACTTCATGTTGGTCAGTAGGTAATTTGTGCCTCATTCCATACTATAACACTCACTAATACAACTATTAACTGCACAAGCTTTTTGGTCTGTGACTGATCACATGTATGACTGATCTCATAAGATTATATTACCCAGTAATGTCATAGCAGTTTCAGTTTTTGTGAATATACTCTATTTTTGCACAATAAAACTGTATTTCTCAGAATGCATAACATCATTAAATGTTGTATAACTGAATATTTCTCATTTCTCAAGGTTAGGCAGACAGGAGAAGGTGGTTAATCATATGCACCCCAGGATCATATCCCAATATCCTTATGCAATTTATTTAAACCCAGCTTCAATTCCTCGTCCATAAATATAAATAATAAAAATTCCTACTTTGTGAGCATTGAATAAAAATAGTGCTCATTAAAAGCTTACCATGGTGCCTATAGCATAGTATAGTCCACTGACTGTTAATTGCCATGGCCTGCTACACAGTAGGCAGTTCCACATGTGCCATGAACTGGGTCCATTTAACCATAGCTAATAGCGAAAAAGACTAGTGCAAGGATCTAAGTCTTCTGATTTGAAATCTTGGACTTCTGTAATGATGATACCTTATAGAAATCATGGCCTTTTTTTCTAAATAAAAGTGAAGACCAGGTAATCAAGTGGAATTCTTGTGCTATTTTTAGATTCATGAGTTATTATGAAAGAAGTGAACATCAAACATTAAAATTTCCCTGATATTGTAATGGCTTACTGGGACAACTCGACTGAATATTAGAATCATAATGTCCTAGACAATTGAGGACTGAAGACTTTACATACGATAACTACATTCTCTTGAATGGAGTCCAAGAAGTTCTCATATCAAACCCTATTCTCTAACAAAAGAGAATTAGCATGAAATGTCAATGTTTTAGGTTAAATAGTGAGTTAATAATTAAATACTGCGAGAAAAAAGCATTGACACTTCTTCAGGGCATGGAATCTTCTTCCCTGTGTGAGCATAGTTCTTGCCTTCTGAAGGTAAAAAAAAATTTAAGCTAGACCAAAATTTTCTCCTTTTTAATATTTTATTTTATTGGTGTGTGTATGAGTGTATTGCCTACATGTGTTTAAGTGCACCTGTGTCATGCAATGCCTTCAGAAGTCAGAAGAGGGCATCAGATACCCTGGAACTGGAGTTTTTAGCTACCATGTGGGTGCTGGGAACCAAACCCAGGTCCTTTGCAAAAGCAGCCAGTGCTCTTAACCACTGAGCCATCTCCAGGCCCCCACATTTTCCTTCTCAACTTTCATCTCACTATTTGTTTCTTTCTTGATCTTTATTCCAAGTCATACACTTCCTATTCTATTTCTGAAATGCTAGCTGCTGTTAGTTTGACATGGCATATAGACAAGGAAATCTTAAACAATTAACTTTCAAAAGAAAAAAATCCAAATAGTGAACTTTAAGTATTAATGGGCAACTGGGGTGAAAAAACAGTTATGGGGCTTCTTTACTTATTTTTAATTGAATTTTTGCAAATTTCACACAATATATTTTGATCATATTTAGACCCTCTCCCCTATCTGCATCACTTTCATAGCCCCCCACCACCAGGATTAATGTACTCTGCCATATATTTTAAGGCCTATCGAGTCAAATTTGTATCCCCAAATGTCCTTCAGTGTGGGTCCATCCACTGGAGCCTAGTTAACCTATCCACTGTCACACCTTTAAAGAAAACAGGTTCTCTCCCAGCAGTTATCAGTTGCCAACAGTTCCTCAGTCAAGGTGGGGGCTTCTTCCCCACTTCCCCACTTCTGTGCTGGGATTTTGTCTGGATTCAGCTTATGCATGCTGTTACATTGCTATAAATTCACATAGGCAAGTTCCCAGAAGGCTGGTAAACTTGTTTCCTTGTGCTCATCTACCACCCCTTGTTCTTACAGTCTACCCCCCACCTCCACTCTTCCACAATGGTTCCTGAGTGCAGCAGAGGTTTAATATAGGAGTCCTATACAGGAACATGCACGCTGCAATCTCTTACTCTCTATACTTTGGCCAGTTGTGGCTTTCTGTGTTAATCACTGTCTGTTGCATGAAAAAACACTATCGACAATATTAATTAACTCTGAACAATAGAAATAATAACAATAGTCTTTAAAGGCTGTATCAGTCTACTTACAGCTTTTCCTTTTTTATTTGTATTTTCTTGTACCGGGGCCTTATGAGGTATTATTAACACATCTGAAAAAGAATGAATAAACAACACCAAAGATCATATAAACTGGTTGGCACTTGTGGCGTATGATGAGTTGACTTCATAGACACATCTCTTGGCCAGTGACTGTGAAAGCGGTGGCCAAAAGTACAGGCTCTGGAACAGGAGGTTTGGATTCCAAGAGTCTGTACAACTAATGGTAAGTAAGTTTGCCTTTTGTGGCCTCATTTTACTTGTCGAGGGATGAAAATCCTCTTTGGAGGGCTGTATTATGATTTAATGGCTAATGCATCTAACACTGTGCCAGCAGGGTAAGAAGCACAAAACCAATGTAAATTTTATTCATATTCTTACCATCATTACTGCCCTCTTTACTGTGATGCCTGAATGCATTGTACCCTTGGATCTGTCACCTAATAACAAATTTTTCAATACCACTGTTGGAATGAATTTGTTAAGTGATTGAAGTTATATGTTACCATACTCTGTACATTTCATTCATATGAGAGATTGTCTTAGATTGTAGTCAATGTTTATATTATTTCCACTTTGACAATGGCTTTTGATATATCAAAAATAAAAGTTAATTTTAAAAAACTTAACTATTATACTCCCAGTAACATTTGTTTTGAGGGTTGATGAATATTAGGTACAGTATATGAAGCAGTGTTTCAATGCTTGTTTAAAAGGTGACTTTTACCCATTCTTCTTGGAGGTTATCTTGGCGGTATGTCATTTTAGACTATCCTCTGACAGTTATTTGTGTGATCTTCTATCATAGCTTTGCTATGCATACCTAATTCTGAGCAACCTATATTCTAGATCTCTTTTGTGAATAATTATGTATTTCCTTAATAATTCAATTTGTGATCCTAGAGAGACGTCTTCTGTAAGTCAAGAGAATTATAAAGTAAGCAGTGTAATGACCATGTATTTCAATGAATTATAAAGCTTTATTGAAGTGTACATGTACAAATAACCAGGACTCAGAAGATCTCAGTGAAAGGTGCTCAAAAGTAACTGGGCTAACTACACACCTCTAATTTAACTACCAGTAGTGATAATCGAAAGAATTCAACAAAGATGCTATTTGAACATTACTAAATAAGCTCTTTAATGCATTATATTTTATTTTTTATAATGTAAACATACTACGTAATATTTGTATATAATGTATGTAATTTTGGGGTTAATTATATAAAACTAATATATATGAGCAAATTGAAATCTAAAAAAGTATAGCAAAATTATTTTTTTGGGGGGGGGTTTCTTTGAGACAAGGTCTCATATAGGCCACCAGGCTGGCCTTCAATTGGTTTCACAGCTAAGGATAATCTTGAACTCCTGATCCTCCTGCCTCATCTCCAAAGTGCTAGGATTATAGGTGGGTACCACCATATAGCTAACAAAATCACTTTAAATATATATTTAGAAATCTTTAAATATTTTTTTAAAGGAGAAGCTCTCATAGAGCCTAGGATGAGCCTCATACTTGCTTTGTAATGAAGCTGACCTTGAACTTCTGATTCTCCTGCCTCTACCTCCCTAGGTACAGGTGTGTGCCACCATACCCAATTTATAGCATGTTGGTGATTGAACTCAGGGTTTCCTGCATGTTAGGCAAGCACTCATTACATTCTCAGCATTAGTGTCCTCATCTGTAAAATCAGGACAGAAATTTCCAGCCTCACAGCATTGTGTTAGATAAGATATGTGAAGTATTCACAAAGTTCTGGAGACTAAGTAAGTCAATCCAAGATACTGTGACGTTCTGGAGACTGAATAAGGCAATCTAAGGTAACTGGAAATTATTAGTCTTAGCACATAGCTCCATGTTTTGATTGCTTGTTTGATTGATTGTTGGAGATAGAATCTCACTACATAGCCCAGGCTGGCCTCAAATTCAGTCTTCTTGCCTCTGCCACCTGAATGCTAGGATTATAGGTAATGCCACCACATTCAGCCCACACTTCATTTTAAAAAACTGAGTGGTTGTGGATGTACCTTAGTGGTAGAGCACTGGCCTAGCATGTATGAAGCCCTAGAAGATAGATGATAGACAGACAGACAGACAGACAGACTAAATAAATAAGGGAAATTAGGACTTTTACAAGACAATGACCTAAGATCACAGACACAGTGGTAAGGCAGAGATAGGCTCTATTTTATTTTTTTAATTAAAAATTTGTTTTTATTTTATGTGTGTGAGAATTTTGCCTGCATGTGTGTAAGTGCACCTGTGTTGCACAAAGCCCACAGAGACCAGAAGAAGACATCAGATCCCCTGGAACTGGGAGTTACAGACCGTTGTTAGCTGCCACATGGGCACTGGGAATTGAATCTTGGTTCTCTGCAAGAGCAGCCAGTGCTCTTAACCACGGCGACATCTCACCATCCCAGGATCTACTTTATAATCTCATTTTATTCAACTGAATAATTTCCTATTTTCCAGCCAATAGTTAAAATAATATAGCCAGGAACCTGTTTTTTCAAATTTACTCCAAAAGTTCTATGATTATAAGAATCCTAAGAATCCAAAATATGCCAGAATAAGAGTTTTATAAGTAGCTATCTGTTTTGTATAACTAGAACAGAACACCCGAGGCTGGATAACTTAAAGGAATAGAAATTTATTCCTTACAGTTCTGGAAGCTGAGAATTCTAAGACCAAACGACCAGGATCTGGTGAGGGCCTTCTTGGTGCATCACTCCATGGCAGGAAGCAGAAGGTGAGGAAAGGGAAATGAAGATGAGGGAGGGAAGAAGAGGAGAGAGAGAGAGAGAGAGAGAGAGAGAGGCCACATTCCCTCAATTACAACAAAACCATGCCTACAACAAAACTCTACTCTTAAATCATTCGCTCTACTCTCATGGCAAAACCATCTCTCAGAGGGCCCACCTCCCAAAACTTCTGTCTTGAGGATTAAGTTTCTAATATATGCTTTCTGTAAGACACATTCAAGCCATACATTCAGCTCCTGGCTCTAAACATTCATGCATTTCTCACAAGCAAAACCACATTTATTCATTCCCAGTAACCCCAGTCTTAATCCTTCTGTCCACCAACTCAAAAGTCCAAAGTCCAAGATTTCATCTAAATCAGACATGGGAGATTCAAGACATGATTCATTTTGTGGCAAATTTGCCTTCAGCTATAAGCCTGTGAAACAAGTTACCTGTTCCAAAATAAAATAGTGGTACAAATATATAACTGGTCCTCAGTCAGCCTAAAGCCCAAGGGCAAAAAAGCACCAAATAGATTCCTCTCATCACTGTCCCTGCAAGTCTCTCTAACAGGCTGGCTCCTATTCCTTAAACCCAAATCCCAGGACTACCTTTCCAAACAAGATTAACTACCCACCCTGCAATAGATCCCTAAGCTATCATCCAGGTGGCCCCCTCACCAGCAAATTCCCAGCCTCAGGATCAGGCAGACAGGCTTGCTCAGCCAGGACTCTGAACTGAAATTGAACAAAAGCAGAGTAGAAGTTCCTGTTCAACACATAACCGACAAAGAACACCCATATGCCCAGATGGAAACACAAAAATATATAATATGAAAAACCAAGAAAATATGTCCCTAACAAAACTCACCAGTCTTACAGAAGGGCAGAACATTGAGAACCACTCTATAGAACCCCAGGACACAGAATTTAAAAGAACAATCATAAACATGATCAAAGAATTACAAGAAAACACAACTCAAAGAGGAAAGGCATAAACTTTTGATGGAAGCTCAAGAATATACAAATATGTGACTTAATGAAATATCAAAAACAATTCACAATTGAAAAGCAAATTCACTAAAGAGAAATAATGAAGAAAACCCAAATGGAAATGAACATGGGACTGAAAGGCTCAATAAACCAATTAGAAACAACAGGAGAAAATCTCACAAGAAGAATGAATGAAATGGAAAACAATATCAAGACTGGAGGATAAAGTTGAAGATCTGGACTCCTTAAGCAAAGTCTATGCAAAATTCAAAGAAATACAGAATTGGAATACTTAGGAAATGTGGAACAACATGAAACACCAAAATCTACATATTATAGGCATACAGGAAGGAGAAGAAAATCAAACCAATTTCATTGAACAGATTTTCAATAGGATTATAGAAGGAAGCTTCCCTAGATTAAGATATACCTATAGAGATTCAAGATGCACAGAGAACACCATTAAGACATGATCAGAACAGAAAGCCTCATGACATATCATAGTAAAAACATGAAATGCATTGAACAAAGAGAGAGTACTGAAAGCTAGAGAAAAACAAGTTACATATAAAGGAAAACCCATCAGAATAACAGCTGACTTTTCAGTGCAAACTATGAAAGCCAGGAGATCGTGGAACAAAGTATTCCCAATTCTAAACAACCATGGATGCAAACCCTGAATACTTTATCCAGCAAAACTATCTATCAGGGTTGAAGGGGAGCAGAAAATTTTCCGATGACACAAATAGGCTGAAAGAATTCATGTCTTCCACACCAGCACTACAGAGAATACTTGAAGCAATACAAAGGACTGAAGAAAGGAATGTGTATGCCCAAAAGGCTACAGAAAGAAAATAAAGGTATATCAATGAAAACACAAAACAGGGCCACAAACACAAAGAAATTAAAATAACAGTACACAAGCTATACCTTTCAATATTAACACTAAATATCAATGGCCTCAACTCCCCTGTCAAAAGACACAGGCTGGTGCAATGGATCAAGAAAGAAAACCTATCTTTTTGTTGTTTCCAAGAAAATCATCTCACCTTCAAGGATAGACACTATTTTAGAGTGAAAGGATGGAAAAAAATATTCCAAGCAAATGACCCTAAGAAGCAAGCAGGTGTTGCAATTTTAATATCTGACAAAATAGACTTCAAATTAAAACTCACCAGAAGAGACAAAGGGTTATTTCATTCTAATCAAAGGAACAATTGACCAAGAAAATATTACAATCATGAACATTTATGCACCAAACTCTGCAGCACCGAATTTCATAAAATCAGTAGTGTAGGACTATAAAACAGAGATTGGCACCAACTCAGTGATAGTGGGCAACTTTAATACCCTGAATTAAATGACATATATGGAATGGACCTAACAGACATATACAGAATATTCCACCCAACCACCAAAGAATACACTTTCTACTCAGCAACTCATGTGAGTTATTCTAAAATTGACCACATTCTGGGACACAAAACAAATCTCAACAAATACAAAAAAATTGAAAAATTCAGTGCCTTCTATCAGACCACAGTGCAATAAAGCTTATAATCAACAGCAAAAGAAGCTCTAGTAAATACATGAACTCATGGAGATTAAAGAATACACTTGTAAATCAAGAATGGGTCAAAGAAGAAATTAAGAAAGAAATAAAAGTGTTCCTGGAACAAAATGCAACTGAGAATACAACACAACAAAACCTCTGGGACACCCCAAAAGCAGTCCTAAGAGGGAAGCTTATAGCTCTTACTGCCTACATTTAAAAAAAAATCAGAAAGAGCACATGTAAATGACTTGACAGTACAACTCAAGAACCTGGAAAGACTAGAACAAACCAACCCCAAACCTAGTAGACAAGAAGAAATAACAAAACTTTGAGCAGAAATTAATGAAATAGAAACAAAGAAAATAATATAAAAATTAATGAATCTAAGAGATGGTTCTTTGAAAAGTTAAACAAGATAGACAGACCCTTAGCCTTATTTTGATATATCACAGTGAAAGATTTATCGTCCTCTTTTTTTTTTTTTTTTTTTTTTTTTTTTTAAAAAAAAAAAAAAAAAAAAAAAAAAAAAAAAAAAAAAAAAAATCCAAAACACTGTGAGGGAATACTTTAAAAATCCATTTCTATTAAATTTGAAAACCTAAAAGAAATAGATGAATTCCTAAAATTATGGCCACCACCAAAGTTAGACCAAGAGGAGATTAACAGCCTACACAGACTCCAAATAAAGAAATTGAAACAGCAACACAAAACCTCTCAATTAAAAAAAGCCCAGGCCCTGATGGATTCACAGCAGAATTCTACCAGACATTTAAAGAAAGTTTACAACCAATACTGCTTAAATTATTTTAAAAAATAGAAACAGAGGGAGAACTCCCAAACTCCTTCTATGAAGCCAGTATCACTCTAATACCAAAACCAGGTAAAGATACAATGAAAAAAGAAAACGATAGGCCCCAAACCGTAAAGAATATAGATGCAAAACACTCAACAAAATAATCACAAACTGCACACAGACCCACATCAAAAATATCATCCACCATAATCAAGTTGGCTTTATTCCAGAGATGCAGATGTTCAACATTCATAAGTAAATAAATGAGATAAAACATAAATGGAATTAAAGACAAAAACAACATGGTCATCTCAATAGATGCAGAAAAGGCATTTGACAAAATCTAACATGCATTTATGTTAAAAGTCCTAGAAGGAGTTGGTCTGAAGGAAACATACAACATAATTAAAGTTGTATACAACAAACCCATAGTCAATATCATCCTAAATGGAAAAAAACTGGAAGCATTCCCATTAAAATTGGGAACCAGACAGGGCTGTCCACTATCTCCACTCCTTTTCAATATAGTACTGGAAACTCTTGCAAGAGCAATAAGACAAGAGAAGGAAATTAAAGGGAGTTCCAATTGGAAAAGAAGAGGTCAAATTATCCCTATTTGCAGATGATATGATAGTACACATCTGAGATCCAAAAAATTCCACTAGAAAACTATTAGAATTGATTAATGCTTTAAATAAAGTGGTAGGATACAAAATCAACTTACAAAAATCAGTAGCCTTTCTATATACCAATAACAAGCAATTAGAAAAAGCACTAGAGGAAACCCTCCCATTCTCAATAGCCTCAAAAAAAATTAGGAATAAACCTAACCAAAGACATTAAAGGTCTCTACAATGAAAAATTCAAAGCTCTAAAGAAAGAGATAGAGGAAGACACTAGGAGATGGAAAGACCTACCATGCTCATGGATTGATAGAATCAAGATTTTGAAAATGACCATCTTACCAAAAACAATTTATAGATTCAGTGCAACCCCAGTCAAAAGACCCATGATATTTTCACAGTGCTTGACAAAATAATCCTAAAATTCATATGGAATCACAAATGACCTCGGATAGCTAAAACAATCTTGGGCAAAAAGAATAATGCTAAGGGGATCACCATACCAGATCTCAAATCATATTACAGGGCTATAGTCATAAAACGGCATGGTATTGGCACAAAAATAGACATGTAGCTCAATGGAACACAATAGAAGACCCAAACATGAATTCATATAATTTCATCCACCTGATATTCAACAAAGGTGCTAAGAACACACGATGGAAGAAAGATAGCATCTTCAACAAGTGGTGCTGGCAAAACTGGATGTCCACCTGCAGAAAAATGAAACTTGACACTTATCTTTCACCCTGCACAAAAGTCAACTCCAAATGGATCAATGATCTGAATATAAAACCTGAAACTTGGAAACTGCTAGAAGAAAACACAAGCAGCACCCTTCAAAGTATAGGCACAGGAAAGGACTTTCTAAACCAGACACCAGCTGCTCAGGCACTAAGGTCAAAAATCAGTAAGTGGGATCTCATTAAATTACAAAGTTCCTGTACAGCAAAAGAAACAAGGAAGGGGAGATGAAACCCACTGAATGGGAGAAAATCTTCACCAGATACACATCCAACAGAGGATTAATATCTAGAATATACAAAGAACTCAAAAAAGAAACAAGAAAATAACCCAATAAAAAGATGGGTGATAGAACTAAACAGAGCGTTCTCAAGCGAAGAAATAAAAATGGCCAAGAAGCACCTTAAAAAGTGCTCAACATCCTTAGTAATTAGAGAAATGCAAATCAAAACCACTTTAAGATTTCATTTTACCCCAGTCAGATTGGTCAAGATCAAGAGAACAGAAGACTCCAAAGGCAGGAGAGGATGTGGAGAAAGAGGAATGCTCATTCACTGCTGGTGGGAATGCAAACTTGAGCAACCACTATGAAAAGCACAAAAAACTAAAAATGAACTTACCATATGATCCAGTGATACCACTCCTTGGCATATACCCAAAGGACTCATCGTACTGTAGAGATACCTATACATCCATGTTTGTTGCTGCTCTCTTCACAATAGCTAAGAAATGGAAACAACCTAAATGTCTCTCAACTGATGAATGATTAATGCTAATGTGGTACATCTAGTCAATGGAGTTATCAGCCGTAAGAAAAGATGAAATTATGCAATTTGCAGGTAAATGGATGGCGCTAGAGAGTGTTAAACTAAGTGAAGTAACACAAACGCAGAAAAGCAAGCGACGTATATTCTCCCTCATTTGTGGATTGTAGCACCAATCCCTTATATGTGAGTATATAAATTATGAAGTAACACCAGGAGCTGGGTAAAGGCAAAAAATACATGGAGGTAAAGGAAAAGAAACAACCTGCAAGGGAGATAGTAGAGAACAGATGCTACCTGAGGGAGGTGGAAAAATTATGAGCAATCAGCAGGGAAGAGAGGAGGGAGGGACATGCAAGGGACCATGGTGTGGGGGAGGGAGGGAAGTCAGGAATGGAAAGATGGTGGAAATGGAGAGGTATTAGGGGGAAGGTGGGAATAATAGGTTAGGGTTAGGGTTAGGGTTAGTTGCACTGTGACTAGGAAGGGAGGGAGGCTGGATGGGAGAAAAAAGAATAGAGATGAGTGAATCTCGGGGGTGCTAGGAAACCTAGAGGGAAAAGTGACACTCTAGAAACCCTATGAGAAATGTACATAGAATGTCTGAACATTAATGCATATGTATACCTAGGAGCTGCTTGGAAGGGAACACAGTGCCAGATAGCAGAGACCTCCCTTAGAGCAACAAACATGCCATACAGCACTCATCAAAGAAACTTCTTTTTGCATTAGATGGAGGCTCCCACAGAGATGCACATCTGATCAGCCATAGAGAACATACACCTGGGAGATGCCTGGTACTAGGTGACACATCTACAGTCGAATTCCTACAACCAAGGCTCATGGAACTTAGTAGGATAAGGGGTATAGAGAGGGCTAAAGCCCCCTTCAACTCTTACCAGTGAGGCTTTCATGTACATCAGAGTGTGTTACACACAGAAGGCCTCAACTGACCAGGTTTTGGAGAATAAGAGACTATAGAGTGTAGGATGGGACTTCTATATGGAACGTCACCCACCCACGGCTCTGGGACCATTGCAGAACAGGAGGCAGAAAGATTGTAAGAGCCAGGGCTGGTTCATGAATGTGTAAGGCGGAGGCTTCCAGACCAATGGAGGCTTGCTCATGTGTGCCTGTGGCAGCGATGGCATCCAAAGCAGGACCTATGTCAGCTCAATTAAACAAGGGCCCAAAGGGGAGGTGAGCCATAGGTGGCGGGTCAGCACTAGATCAAGAACAATTTGAGACTGGTTGCTGCTGGGTGAGGGAGAGTATGACGTCCATACAACCACTGGATGGGGTGACTAGACTCCAGTGGACGCATTTACACTGAAGGACATTTGGGTACAAACACCTAAATGAATAGGACTCAGCATGTATGGCAGAGTGCATAGGGTTTAGTGGGGAAGGGGGAGGCATGGCTGGGGGAGGGGGTCTGAATGTGAGTGGGAAAAATTGTATGAAATTTTAAAAGCTCAATAAAAAGTTTTTAAAAAGCATCAAATATTAAAGGCTCTAGAATAGTCTTTGACTTCATGCCCCACTGCCTGGGAACTCAGGTGAGGATCAGACCCCCAAGGCCTCAAGTGGCTCTGTCTTCATGCAGCCTAGGTGGCAGCTCTCCCCAGTCTCTTGCCTGCAGCTCTTGCATGTTGGTCTTAGGTGCTGACAGCTCTAAGATTTTTAGTTCCACTGTGCAGTGCCATAGAGGGGGGTGGTCTCTGCAGTGACTCTGTCATTGTGGCAGGTCTCTTCCTGGGCCCGCCCAGGCTGTACATGGTATCCCTTGAAATTCATGTGGCAGTATCCATGCCTCCACATCTTGCAAACCGTGTGCATCTGCAGAATTACCACCATGTGCTGCTATCAGGACCATTGCTTTGGCCCTCTGGTGGAGTTGCATGAAGTACACCTAGGATGACTGAGTTGGCTGGAGTGATCAAGGACGCACTGTGCCAGAAGGTGGGAAGCAGATACTTGTGGCACAACACAGCAAATGCTGAGATCCTGCAAATGCTTCTTTCAAAACCTTGCTGTCAAGGTCTTTACCTCAAAGGTCTCCGAAGAGCCGTTAGAGTCTTCATTCCATTGTCTTGTCTTGATGAACAGCACCCAGTTCCTTCCCTTCTGATCATGCTAATCTCTTACTTTCCTCAACATGCCTTTTCATTCTTGATATGACCAGGCTGTGACTGTTCCAAATCTTTCCATCCTGCCTCTCTTTTGATTACAAATTCCTTCTTTAAATCATTTCTCTTCTCCAGCATTTTGACATATTCAGTTAAAAATAGCCATGAAGGAAAACCTCGATGAAACTTCAATATTTTGCATAGAAATTTCTTTTGTCAGATATCCTAGTTACTAATTCTTAAATTTTTCTTTCTTTAAAGTCTTTAGGCCTGAGCACAATTCAGTCAAGTTTTTTGCCACTTTCTACCAAGGATGACCTTTTCTGTAGTTTCTAATATCTTGTTCCCCATTTTCATATAACACGTCTTCAGAATTGCCTTTATTCGTATTTTTAGCAGTATTCTGATCACAACTATTCAAATAACCTCCAAGAAATTTCAGATTTTTCTGAACAGTTTTCTTCTTTTGAGCCTTACCAGAATTGCCCATTCTAATTGCCCATGATAATTTAGAGTGTTTATATCCTGACCCTCCAGATTCTTCCATCTTTACTCTTTAACCACTTTCAAAGCTGCTTGTACATTTTCAGGTACTTTTTGAGAAAAAGCCCACTCATCAGTGCCAACATTATGTCTTAGTCTATTCCATACTATTATAATAAAGACTGGGTAATTTATAAGGAACAGGAATTTACTTCTTATAATGCTAGATGCTGAGAAGTTCAAGGTCAAAAGACTATATCTAGCAAAAGCCTTCTGCATCATCCTATGGCAGAAATCAGAAAGGCAAGAGAGGAAGAGGGAGAGGGAGAAGAGAACTAAGGTCCCCCCTTAGAGCTTACAGATCCCCTAACTCAATGCTGTTATCACTCCCATGATAATGATGCTGCTTCACTGACTCCCCCTCATGATGCAATCACCCCTCATTAGCCCCATTTCCTCACAAGGTTGCATTGAGAATTAAACTTCCAGCACATGCTTTGCGGAGACACATTCAAAGCATAGTAGTATCATATTACAGGTAACCAAATACCCTGTCTACTAAAATAGCTTATTCTGAATATTTTTTCAAGAATAAACAATCCCTTAATTGTACCTTATTTTTGTCATTTAACATACTAGTTTCTAAAGCTGATATCCTAAGTTCTAGAATAGCTTCCTGAATAGAGCAGATGTTCTTTATTTTACCATATTCAAACTAAACCAAATTTTTAATTTGCTGAATTTATTCTTGTTAATCACACTTTGATTTGATTCTTTTCCCCATAAGTCCTTAAATGGAGGATATTCTCTGCAGCCCAAGAATTTATATATACAATTACTTGCTCATCTTCTGTCTGTAACATGTGTGACCACTATCTTTCTATTTTATCTTCATTTTGATTACTGTAGTCTCTTCTGAAGGAATATGTAGTTACTGTGTAACTATGACTGTTCTAGTTGTTTGACAATGTCGCAATACCTCTTTAACATGCATTGTCCTGGCTACTTTGATTCCTTAGGAATTTCCTCTTTCCCTCAACTCCAACATTCAGCAGAAGGCCTCTGGGAACACTGATCCATTAGTATTGTGTGATCATTTTTGTGTGGTCTTATTTTTCCATGTTTATGGTGAATAGGTTGTTAAATATTTTCATTATCACCTTTGGGTTTAGAGATATGTTGAATGTGTCTTCATAATAATATCACTGAGAAAAGAAACTTCTCGAGTTAGAAGAATGTGTTCATAAGTAGATCTATAGAACAGACAAAAACTTTGG
>NW_008342713.1:103553-103853 GCF_000622305.1 Nannospalax galili | reverse complement strand
ATTTATATATATATACATATATTAAAAATCATTTAGGCTTCCAGATTTTAAGCCCTTTCATATCTTGCTTTGTTTGATTTCCCATACGTAATGCTGTATTTTCAAGATAATGTTAAAAAATAGTATAATTTTGATTTTGAAAGACGTCTTGATAATCATTATTTTACATGAGTTAGTATTCCAAATTTCATTGACTCAATACTTGAAAATTATAGTTTATAAGGGTGTTACTGAATATGTTAAAGCTGTAGTGAAATGCTTCTTCTAATCATGTCGCTATTAAAAAAAAATTTTAAGTGA
>NW_008342713.1:97038-97661 GCF_000622305.1 Nannospalax galili | reverse complement strand
GGTGGCCCAACTCCAATGTGGATCAGAAGTTTTCAGACTTTCTCCTTAGGTCTGGAATCTTCTAAGAATGCTTTTGGCCTCAGGAACTTGGGTGACACTGACCTGAGACCCTGGCCGTGGCCACGCCACGCAGGGATACAAAGGCAGATGGGGAGGGAAAAAGCCCCAAGATTTCCCAGGGAGTGGATTGAGTAGCTGGGTTGTACTGGATGCAAAGGTTCAGGGAGAGTAAAGGTAAGCCTCAGAGCCCCAGAAAGAGGCTGTCAGCCCCAGAAAGAGGCTGGCGGGTGTTCCAGGACCAGGGAAGTAGAGGGAGATGAGGGCAGGGCCAGGACCAGAAGCGGTGCTCTGGGACTGAGTTGCTCTGGGTGAGAAGGATCAGGAAAAGAGAAGGATCAGGAAACAGTATTGGTTCCCCAGGTGTCTGGGGCCCCAAGACTAGGAATGGCACAGGGTCCAAACTAGAGTATAGAACAGCAGGCGGGGAGGCAGGGGGATGGGGGGTGGGGAGGAAGGGTGAATGAGGCTTAGGGAGTCCCGACGCGGAGAGCTGCGCTATAGACTTACCCCAAGAGGCCTGAGGATAGTAGTGCAGGCTAGGAGAGTTAGCCGGTGGTGCAGGC
>NW_008342713.1:94083-96862 GCF_000622305.1 Nannospalax galili | reverse complement strand
TTGCATTGAAAATGAATTTTTCTGTATGAAACTGTGTATTTTAATAATGAAATGGAGATCTTTTTTAAAGGTTAAATCCTCATTTAATCTTACGTCTTAAAAGGTTTATACTGAGTACAATATTGTATAACTGTAATAATTGAACTGTAAACCTAAAAATTTACAGCCAATTTTGAAAGAGGTGCATCTTAGCTCAGGAAATTGTTATTGAATATGTCAATGCTGTTGTAATGAATGCTTCTTCTAAGTATGTGGTTAATAAATAATTTTTAAAAAATCAAGCTAAAAAAATAACAACTTACCTGAAAAATGAGGTGATCTCTCCTTTTTATGTCTTACCTAAAATAAAAATGAGCAGAGAAAGTGGATAGAAAAAATAATTAAATATCAATATAATTTGAGTGTAACTAGGGGTGATAAAATATATGTATAGTTGTGTTAATAGGTTGCTAAGTAGGAGATGCTAGCATTAAAAGAAAATGAATGATATTACATTGTATATCTTTAACTTCTCACATTCCAAGCCCAAGGAAAGAAACATATAATAATTTAAAAGATAAGGGGCTGGAGAGATGACTCAGTGGTTAAGAGTGCTTACTGCTCTAGCAGAGGACCTGGGTTTGATTCCCAGCACCCACATGGAGGCTACAAACCATCCTTAACTCCAGTTCCAGGGGAATCTGAAGACCTCTCTGACCTCTGCGGCACTGTACGACACGGTGCACTCACATACATGCAGGCACTACACTCGTACACATAAAATGAAAATAATAAATAAAATATTCAAAAAAGATAAATAAAAACAAAAAATTGATATAAGGGAGACATTATGTCAGAGAAAGTGGTGGTGTATAATGCTTAAAGAACTGGTCCCTGCATTGAAATAATCTTAGTCAAAACCTGACATATTAACTATTTTAGAATTCTAGAATTTATAACCCGAAACTTGCAGCAAATAAGGGACTACTTAATGAGAGGAGGAGTTTAAAGATGCAGGCAAATTTGGTGTTTCAGGAAATCTCTGTCAGGTGATTGGATAACTATGGAGATGATGGAATAGGATGCAAAATAAGTATAAAACAGGAATACAATCTTGGCAGAATTACTTTGAGTCACTGAACATTGATAATTGCATCCTTCCACAATTGACAACAGCAACCCTTGAACAGGGAGAATAACTGATTCCCAGAGTTAACACATAATATTTAAATTGCCCAACTTTAATAAAAAATTACAAGGTATATATGAAATACTCCCTACTCAAGAAAAAAATAGGTAAATAGATAAAATAAATCACAAAAAAATGTGAAATACAACCTACTTAAAGGAAAAAAATTAGAAAACATCCCCGAGGAAGCCCATATTTTAATTAGGCATATGTTCTAAAACAGCTTTCCTAAATATGCCAACAATCTAAAGAGAACCATGGGATTAAAAGAAGGCAGAGTAGAGACACTCGCCACTCTCCTGTGTCTCCATGAATCTAAAAAGATATATTGGATCCATGGCTGCAGGGTGAAATAGGAACTGTGCAAAGGCAAGGGGGGCAACAGTAAACAGAAGACAGACCGCATCGAATGGTAGACTTATAAAGGAAACAAAAGACCCTAACAAAGAATGCTGAACAAAATTGTAGGGTAGAAGGAGAACCTCCTCTAGTAGGGCTTCACGTAAAGGAGAAAAGGAAAGCCTCTAGAAGCAAACATTATGCAACTATCAAATTTTAGACGGGATATCGGCATACTGGGCAAGAAGCAGATGTTGAGAATGGACATGCTGGAACCTCTGTGCCACATATTTCAGAAAAGGGAGGCCAAGTTGGCAGAGGCTCTACAATCAAGCTTTCTATCAAGAAAAGCAGAAAACCAAACCCTTTTAAGAGCCCAAAGGCCCCTACATCCTTCTCTACTGAGTGACCATCCTGAGAGCCACACTGTAGACAGAGGGGACAGGAGCTGATTGGACTTAGACTTGTGGACACAAATATACTTGGGAGGAGATTGGGAGACAGTACAGAGGAAAACCACCAGGTAGAAATCTCCAGTGGAGCAGTAGACTGAACCGTAATAAGAGCAGAAACCAGCTGTAAATGTCAATATGAATGGAATTGACAAGAGTCTCAGATATGTGAAAGAGCCTAACCCATCAGCATACCAAAGAGTCAGGCCAGTGGGGTGGGCACTGAGAAAAGGGGACTTCCAAGCTGAGGGTTAGAAAGACTGTTACCCAGCTGGAAGGGGCAACTTGAGGGTGGTTACTATAGAGAAATTCAACCTAGCAAGGAAGATAGAGGGCAGACTGCATAGAGCCCATTCTGATCTAACCTGTTTGGACTCTGGAAAGATAAGCAGCTGCCTTCCCCAACACAGAGTAAACTGAAAAAGGCGACCTCGGGAGTGGGAGAATCCACACCCCAGTAAGAAAAGAAATATTGACTGGTATTATGTCAATAAACTATTGACTGGCTTTTATTAGTATTTTTGTATTTTCAGTTTTTTGCTAGCTTGGTTTGGTTTTATGATAATTTTACTCTCCACCTGTTTCCCTGAGTTCTCCCTTGCTATTATCTATTATTTCTTATACCTTCATTGCATATGCTTCTCCTCTCATTCCTATTTTATTTCCCCTTTTCATTTTCCCCTGTCCCATTCTCTCTTTACTTCTAATTTATGCCATTAGTCTTTACAGTCTTTAAGCTCCCAATTTATTCTATTAGTATTCTTGTTCCTTTATATTCAAGCCTTTTGGGAGATGTAAGTGAAATACCCAATTGCTTTTT
>NW_008342713.1:65014-93777 GCF_000622305.1 Nannospalax galili | reverse complement strand
AAATGAACACTGTTTGCACATGTTTCTAATCTCTATATATCTGATTATTACTAGTCACATTTGGTTACTTTCTGAGCTCCATAGCATCTGAGCATGGAAAAAAATGATCAGTTAGATTTTCAATGGTAATGTTTTTCACATCTACTAATTATTAAGGAACAAATTTTTAAGCTTTGAAAAATTATTATTATTATTTTCTTAATCTTCATATAGGCGGAACAGGTAAAAGAAAGGAGCCAGGGGCTCCTCCCAAGCCCATGTGACCCCTGAGGAACAGATCCTCAAACAACCTTAAGGGTAAAAATAAATCGGTTTATCTGGTCCAACTGTATGGCCTTAAACACCCAAAAAGAAAGTATAACCAAAGATTAAAGGAGCCAATATAATTTCTTAAGAGTCCATATGTATAGCTAAAGGCTACATAAGAAGCAACAATGCCAGACAGGCGATGCCTTCTTTTGAGTTGTTGGCCAGCGTGGCCAAAGGGACTCCCAGATAGTTAGCCAACATAGAACTGGGAAAATGAACAGCAGACCCCAATCTTATCCAAAGGAATATTAACAACTGATTACCACTAGATGAGGAACAGCTGACCCTCCTAAAACAAAGCCCTCTAGATAGGCTGACTAGATTCACCAGAAGGGCAAATAGTGGGGAATGGCTGGGGGTCCCAATTGCTTTTTACTGCATTTCATTGTTTTTGCTATTGCTGACTACTTTCTCCCTTTTACATGACACCCGGTTCTTAAGTCTGAGAGAAGACTACCCCTAAGAAAATGTAACACAAGGAAAACAAGAAAGAGTGGGGAAAACCCAGAAAGATATATCCATTGCAACAGATGCACAAATCAGCAGAAGCACTGACTGCTCTTGCAGAGGTTGCTCTGGCTGTAGACCTGGGTTAGATTCGAAGCATCCACATGGCAGCTAACAATGGTTTGTAACTCTAGTTCCAGGGCAATCCAGTGCCCTCTTCTGACTTCATTGTATGACACAGGTGTGCTTGCACACATGCAGGCAATATACTCATACATATAAAATAAAAATAATAAAATATTTTTAAAATGATCAAAGACTTCAAAGGGAACTGAAACAAGCAAATGAATGTATACAAAGTCAGTATGGTGGTTTGAACAAGACTGTCCCCATAGGCTCCAAGTATTTGAACACTTGGTCCCAGCTGGTGGTGTGGCTTTGTAGGATGGAGGAAGCACATAACTTGGGGTGGGCTTTTGGGAGCCACATCCCATTACCAATTTCACTTTCTCTTTCAGTGTCTGGAAGATGAGCTCTCATCTTTCTGCTCCACTACCTCCTGCCATGTGAGCAGGTGAAGAAAAATAATCAAAGTAAGAAAAATGGACTCTTTCTTAAAGGAAGAAAGAAAAAACTTTGGAACCTCACAAAGGAAGTGAACAGATCCTGAAAAGTGTACAGAAAAGAGATGATGCAGACAAGTGGGCAGAGCTCAGTTTCAGCTGCACAGTTCCCTCATTCGGGGAGGGGAAGCAGAGACTGCTTCCAAAAAGCAAGCCAGATGATAGACAAAGTCCCAGAGAAGACCCACAGCTCTTTGAAGACTCCAACTCAATTTTGAGATTTGGTGAGACAGTGGTTCATCCAACTGACAGGTCAAAGGTGGAAAGAAATCCCATTTTGTTACTCTCTATGGTTCATATGGCAGTCATCAGACACCACCTGGAGAGAGAACTACGTTAAAATCCAAGTGATTACAGAAGCATGAGATCAGAGAACAGCCAGAAGCCAAGGAACCTCAATTTTACCTGCCAAAACCTCAGTGAGGGAAGACCCAGGGAGGCAGTTGTGGAGAGCAAGAGGCCTGGACGCTGACAAGTTAAAGAGTGCAGACTGTAAGAGACTTGGCTCAGGCAAGGAAGTGCATAGGGAAAGATATCCCAACCCTCAGTGCCTAGATGTGGATATCGTCAACTGAGGGCAGCTTTGAGCTTGAGGTCAGTGGATGGAACAACCTCTGGAGCCACTTATTTGTTATTTACTGCTATAGAACACAAACACTCTAAAGTTCCCCAGTGTACTCGATACCCAAAGGTACATCGCTACCTGTGATTAAAGTGCAAAAGGTTTTGAATATGTAAGGAAAAAACTCTGCCTCTACTGATCTCTGTGCTGTGGTTGCTTCCCATATTCCCAGTGCACTTGGGAGACACCTGCCCAGTTAAAACATTAGCCATCCCAGGAGTTACAATTGGCAGGGGCGGGTTGGCCCCTGCAGGATGAGAGAGCTGACCAACCCACAGATGGGTTGAACCTGCCCGGCCCATAATATAGGCCCCTGTTATATAAAGGACAGATATCAAGGTGAAAACAGCTCTGCTGAACATCAGACATTTCTTCCACACAGACTTAGCAACAGCATAAACCATAGGAAAGACAAGAGCCTGCAAGTTCAACTGAGCCCCTCCCTATGCATATAACTAATGATCTCTAATTTAAAATTTTTTAAATATTATTTTTCATTGTATGTGTATACATGTATTGCTTGCATATAGGTAAGTGCACCCGTGTCGTGCAATGCCCGCGGAGGTCAGAAGAGGCTGTCGGATCCCCTGGGACTGGAGTTATGGATAGTTGTTAGCTGCCATGTGGGTGCTGGGATTTGAACCCAGGTCTTCTGCAAGAACAACCAGTGTTCTTAACTGCTGAGCCATCTCTCCAGCCCTAACAATCTCTAATTTTTGAAGGTACTGAAAGAAGCTGTCCCAACACCACGTCCTTTTAATTCCTTTTTCTTTAAACTACACTTTTAGTAGTATTTTACTTGTTTTTTTGATTTTTCAAGTTTTCGTTATTCCCTTCATATATCCATCTAATTTTGTTTATACTTCCTTTCATTGTTGGGCAATATTGCTTCTTTCCCTTAGTCTCTTTTTTATTTTTTTGCCCAGTATTTCCTCCTCTCCCACACTACACTTAGTATTTTATCTTACTGATTCTTTAACATCCTGATATTTTTATATTTATCCTCATCTCACATTTACCTAATTTGGCCTTTGAACTTTTTCATTACTGGGAAACCTTTTCTTTATTAATTTTCCCAATCTTTTTCTCTCTTCTTTTCCTCTGTGTACCGTTCTTCTCCGTCTTTCTCCTTCTATTCCCTTCCTTCCTTCCATTTCGTTTGTTTGGTTTGTTTTGCTTTGAGCCAGGGTCTCACTATATAGTCTTCACTGACCTGAAACTTGCTTTATAAACCAGGTTGGCCTCAAATTCAGAGAGGTCTGCCTGCCTTTGCATCCCAAAAGCTGTGATTAAAGGCAGGTACCACTATGCCCAGCCCTATTCCTTTCTTCTATTTAACCTTGCTTCTCTTCTATTTCTCCCATTTCTCTACTGCCTTCTCGTCTCTCACTCATTTATTATTCCTAACCAACTTTAAATAACTGTTAATTTTCTAGCACATTCTATAATAGTAGCTTTTCCCTTTTTAGTTCTGTACTCATTGGTACTTTATTGGGTGTTTAATTGATTTTAAGTGTATTTCTATATCTTGAATGGTTTGATGTTGTTGATACATCAGTTCATTTTCTCCTCACTGAGTGGTACTGGGGTTGGGTCCTTCAAGAGTAGGCTACTCAATAAGAATATACCCAAGCAAAACCAGAAGAGATCTCTAAACCAACATAGATGGAAATCACAGCACAGAAACACAAGACACATGAAAGAATCAAATCAATATGATTCCTCTAAAAGATCAAAACTCTACTGAACTCAAAGAGACTGAAATATGTAAAATGTCAAGTGCAGATCTCAAAAGTTTATTGCTAAAATGATCAGTGATCTGAAAGGATACAATTAGATGAATTCAATCCAGGAACTGGAGAGCAAAGTCAGTAATATAAGGGGGGGAAATCAATGAAATGGGTGAGAAAATCAGCAATACAAATGAAAATTCAGAAACATGGAAGAAAAATTCACCAAGGAAAATGACACTTTGAAAAAACTCAATCAAATTTAAAATACAGTGGAAAGCATCACCAATAGGTGCAGCCAAGCAGAAGAATATCAGGGATAGAGGACAAGATTGGTGAAATACGACATTCAAACTTCAATAAGAAAAAAGAGCACAACCACAGTACACAAGAAAGAACTCTGGGATATGATTAAGAGAGGAAAATTTATGGGAACCACCAAAGTAAACCAAGAAGAGATCAACAGCTTAAACAGACCCATAACAAACAAGGAAATTGAAACAGTAATACAAAACCTCCAGACTAAAAAAAGCCCAGGCCTAGGTGGATTCACAGCAGAATTCTACCAGAACTTCAAAGAAGACCTACAACCAATACTACGTAAATTATTCAAAAATATAAAAACAGAGGGAGAACTCCCAAACTCCTAATAAGCCAGTACTACTCTAATACCATAAGCAGGTAAAGACACAACAAAAAAGAAAGCTATAGGCCCATAGGCCCATATCCTTGATGAACACAGATGCAAAAATTCTCAACAAAATATTCACAAACTGTATACAGACACACATTAAAAAGATCATCCACCATACTCAAGTCAACTTTATTCTGGAGACACAGGGGTTCAATATGCATAAATCAATACATGTAATAAGTCATATAAATGGACTTAAAGACAAAAATTGCATGGTCATCGAAATAATAGATGCAGAAAAGGCCTTTGACAAAATCCAACATGGTTTACATCGAAAGTCCTAGAGGGAACTGAACCTGGAGGGACTAAACCTCAACATAATTAATGCTGTATACAACAAACCCACAGCCGACATCATTCTAAATGGAGGAAAGCTGGAAGCATTCCCATTAAAATCAGGAACCAGACAAGGATGTCCACTATCTCTACTCCTTTTCAATATAGTGCTTGAAACTCTTGGAAGAGCAATAAGACAACAGAAGGAAATTAAATGGGTACTAATTGGAAAAGAAGAGGTCAAATTATACCTGTTTGGAGATGATATAGATAAGAGATCCCCCCCCCAAAATCTACCAGAAATGATGAACACTTTCAGCAAAGTGGCAAGTTACAAAATCAATTTACAAAAATCAGTAGCCTTTCTATATACCAATAATAAGCAAACAGAGAGTGAGTTCATGGAAACCTTCCCATTCACAATAGCCTCAAAAAAATCTGGGAATAAACCTGACCAAAGGCATTAAAGATCTCTACAATGAAATATTTAAATCTTTGGAGAAAGAAATTGAGGAAGATACCAGGAGATGGAAGGACTACCCATGCTCATGGATTGGTAGAATTAGAGAAAACCATCCTAAAATTCATATGTAATCACTAAAGACCCCAGATATTCAAAGCAATCTTAAGCACAAAGAGCAATGCTTGGGGGGTGGGATTACCATAACATCTGAAACTATATTATAGAAAACTATAGTCATAAAACTGCATGATACTGGCACAAAAACAGACACATAGATCAGGGGAACATAACTGAAGATCCAAATGTAAGTGCATGTAATTTCAACCACCTGATATTTGATAAAGGTGCTAAGAACACACACTGGAGAAAAGGCAGCATCTTCAACAAATGGTGCTGGCAAAACTGGATCTCCACCTGTAGAAGAATGAAATTAGTGCCCTGCACGAAAGTCAACTTTAAATGGATCAGAGACCTCAATGTGAAGCCTGAAACTCTGAAACTGTTAGAAGAAAACATAGGCAAAACAAGATATAGGTGCAGGAAAGGATTCTCTAAATCAGACATCAGTTGTTCATGAATTAAGGTCAGCAATAAACAAGTGGGACCTCATTAAAAGCTTCTGTACGGCAAAAGAAACAACCAAGAAAGTGAAGAAGAAACACACAGAGTAGGAGAAGATCTTCACCAGCTACACATCTGACAGAAGATGAAATATCCAGAATATATAAAGAACTTAAAAAACAAAGAATCGAGAAAACAAATGACCCAATTAAAAGATGAGCTATGGATCTGAACAGAGAATTCTCAAAAGAAGAAATAAAAATATCTAAGAAACATCTTAAACAGTGTTCAATATCCTTAGTAATTAGGAAAATGCAAATCAAAACCACTTTTAAGATTTCACCTTACCCCAGTCAGCCTGGCTAAAATCAAGAAAACAAATGATACCAAATGCTGGTGGAAAAAAAGGGGAATGATCATTCACTGCTGGTGGGATTGCAAACTCATGCAGCCAGTATGGAAAGCTGTGTGGAGAACTCTGAAAAAGCTAAAAAATGAATCTACCATATGATCTGGTTATACCACTCCTTGGCATATACCCAAGGGACTCATCCTATTGCAGAGGTACATGTATATCTATGTTTGTTGCTGCTCTTTTCACAAGAGCTAAGAAATGAAAACAACCTTAATACCCCTCAATTGACAAATGGCTAGTGAAAATGTGGTACATTTACAGAATGGAGTTCTACTCAGGGGTAAAGAAAGATGAAATCATGAAATTTGCAGGTAAATAGAGGAAGCTAGAAACCATAACACTAAGTGAAGTAACACAGACTCAGAAGAACAAGTAACATATGTTCTCTCTCATTTGTGGATTTTAGCACCAAATCTTTTATATGAGTATGTAACATGATGTAACTGCAGGAGCCAGGAAAATGGAAAGGAACCATGGAGGTAAATGAGAGAGCTCAAGAGAGGGAGATAGTAGGAGACAGATGTTACCAAGGGGGTAATGGGGAAAATGGGGTTATTTAATATGTAAGGGAGAAAGGAAGGATATACAAGAAACCATGTGGGTAAAGGGGAAGAAGGAGCTCAAGAGAGGGGCTATGATAGGAGACAGGTATTATCAAGGGGAAAATGTGAAAAGTAGGGATACTTTAACTGGGGAGGGAGGGTTAGACAGGGAGAGCGAGAGAGATGATAAATAATCATCTCTGAAAACCAGAGGTAAATGTATTAATTAAAAAGCCTACTAAAAATACACATACAATATCTGTACATGAGTGCATGTATATAGCTGAGAACTATATAACAAGAAACAGTGCCAGACAGGAGAAATCTCCCTTCGAGTTGTTAGTCAAGGTAGTCAAGAGACTCCCCAAATGACGCAGTCTATTGCCAGTTCTTGATTACCTCCCAGGACTTGACAGAAAGACCCTATTGCTGAAGGCAGGACATACTTCAGACACAGGAAGCTTGGGGGATGGAGAGATGGCTCAGTGGTTAAGAGCACTGGCTACTCTTCCTGAGGACCCAGGCTCAATTCTCAGCACCCACATGGCGGCTAACAATCATAACTCCAGTTCCAGGGGATCTGATGTCTTCTTCTGGCTTTGTAGGCATTGCATGTATGCACTTACACACATGCAGGCAACACACATTCCCATAAAATAAAAATTTAAAGACTTGAGTTTATTGATCCTATCAAATCATACTACAATAATACTAGAAATCAATATCAGGAAAAACCACATAAACTATGCAAATATATGGAGTCTAAACAAGGAAATTGAGACTTTGGGAAAAATTTATATCCCAAAGGTTTGGGTAAATTATGTTTTTATTTTCATTTGATTCTAGAAATTTTCAATTTTCCTCTGTGATTTCCTCAATGACTTGCTAGTTATACAAGAAAGTAGGAACACAGCTCAACATAATAAATTCTATATATTACACAGCTAAAGCAAATATTATTAATGCTAAATGGGGAAAACCTAAGAGCATCTCCTTTAAAAACTAGAATGAGAGACAGAGGTGTCCAGTATCTCTACTCTTATTCAATATAATGCCCAAAGTGTTAGCTAGAGCATTAAGACAAGAAATAAAAGAGTTACAAATAGGAAAGGAAGAAAAGCACCCTTATTTTCAGATGACATGATCCTATACTTAAAAGACCCTAAAGACTCCACCAGAAACTCTTAGAACTGATATACACTTTCAGCCAAGTAGCAAGATACAAAATCAACATACAAAATCAGTAGCCTTTTATATACCAATAATGAACTTGCAGAGAAAGATCAGGTAAAACATCCCATTCACAATAGTGTTAAAACATATATAATGCCAGGCGTGGTGGCGCATGCCTTTAATCCCAGCACTCGGGAGGCAGAGACAAGCGGATCCCTGTGAGTTCAAGGCCAGCCTGGTCTACATAGTGAGTTCCAGGACAGCTGGGGATACAAGGAGACCCTGTCTCAAAAAGACCCCCCCACAAAATATATATAAAATAAACCTAACCAAGGAGGTTAAAGAACTCTACAATGAAAACTAAGACACTGAAGAAATTGAGGAAGACAGTGAAGATGGAAAGACCTTCAATGCTTATGGATTGGCAAAATTAATATTGTGAAAATGGTGATATTAACAAAAGTGATTTACAGATTCATCACAATCCCCATCTAAATCCCTGTGACATTTTTCTCAGAAGTAGAAAAAAATCTCAAAATTCATGAAGCACAAGGATTCTGAACAGCCAAGCAGAAAGAACAATGTTGAAGATATAATATCTGATCTCACATTATATTACACACAAAAGCATCATGGTACAGAAACATACATGAGGACTAAAGGAATAGAATAGAGGACACAGAAATAAACATACATAGCTAGAGCCACATACCTTTTGATAAATGTGTTTTAAAAAACTTACATTGGGTTAAAGACAGCTTCTTCAACAAATGATTCTGGGAAAACTGAATATCTACATGCAAGAGAATGAAATTAAATCCATTATCTCTCACCCTGCACAAAATCAACTCAAAAAGAGCCAGAGACCTTAATGTAAGATTTGAAACTTTGGAACGACCAGAGGGAAACAGGAAAACACTTCAAGATATGGGCATAGGCAAGGACTTTCTGAAAAGAACTCCAATAACACAGGAAAATAATCTCAAGAATTGATAAATGGATTGTGTAAAAAGCTTCTGCATAGCAAAGAAAACCACCACCAGAGTGAAGAGCTGCCTACAGCTGGTTGCCAACTTTTTATCAGCGAGATTAATATCTAAGCTATGTTAGATATTAAGAGAATTTCAAAAAATTAAGCATGTGCCCACCAATCACTCAACGAAGAAGTGGACTAATGAACTAAATAGACAATTCTCAAAGAATTACAAATGGCCAATACTTGAAAAAGTATTCAACATCCTTAGCCATCAGCGAAAGATAAATTAAAACTGCTTTGAGATTCCATCTCACCCAAGTCACAATATCTATGAAGAAAACAAAGGTCAACAAATGCTGCAGAGGATATAGGAAAATAGAAACTTTTATATACCATTGGTGGAAATGCACTATGAAATCAATATGAAGATTCCTAAAAAAAAAAAAAAATCAAAA
The DNA here is from genome assembly GCF_000622305.1 of Nannospalax galili. Lineage (NCBI taxonomy): Eukaryota > Metazoa > Chordata > Mammalia > Rodentia > Spalacidae > Nannospalax > Nannospalax galili. The sequence goes on along the minus strand of NW_008342713.1, from coordinate 84,491 downwards.
CAAAACCCCTAAAAATAGAATGATCAAATGATCCAGCCAGTACCTCTGGGGTAATACACTTGAAGGACTCTGTAAGTCAATATACCATAAAAACCTTGCATATCAATTTTTATTGCTGTTGCACTAATAACGATAGCCAGGAAATGAAACTCATCATGTAGATAAACAATGATTAGATAAAGAAAATGTAGTACATATACAAAATTGAATTTTATTCACCCATAAAGTAAAATGAAATGACATTTGCATGAAAATTGATGGAACTAGAAATCATTTATGTTAAGCAATATAAGCCAGACTTAACAGGACAAATTTTCTCTCACATGAAGACTCTATATTCAACATTATATGTCTATATAAATATTATGGTAAAAGTTAGATTTAAAATGCTATATGTTGTATGCCTCTGTTTACATTGTTTCAGAATAGGTAGCTCCATAAAAGCAAATGCAGATTGGTGATTTCCAGTGACTTGGGGGATGAGCATAAGCTTGGGTCAAGTAGTTTTCTCCAGCTGAAATAGTCCCCCAAGAGGCCTGAAACATGAAAACCTTCTTCTAGAACCATTCTAGTAGCTTGGGAGCAAGTCCTGTATCCCTAAAGGAAGACCTGGATGGCAAATTATGACATCCACAAAAATCTATCCCTTGTGCTTCTGAAATCCACTTCCTTGTGTGTGTTCTAAAGGCAGCTCCTCCGGGATTCCAATGGACCTCTCTTCCTAGGAGAAATCTGTTGAGTAATTGTGCTCCCACCATTGTAGCTGGTTTCAAGTCAACCAAGTCACAATCTTCTCCCTATAACTTCCCTAACCTTTATCTCGCATTCCATCTCGCCTTATTCCATCTTGGACAAGGTAACCACCTTGTCTATTACCAAAATTGGTCATGGGATTCCCAAGGCACCAAAGTAGATCTCCTCTATGCCTCACATTTTCCTTCATGCTCGTGCTGTATATCAACATCCTGAACTCTGCTGAATAATCAGCTCAATTACTCTGACATCTAAGATGGTGACTTCTATGCACGCCTGCTGATGTTATCATAAGAAAAAGAATTGTCTGGGCAGGGCCCGTAGCTGATAGTGTAATAGACCTCTTCTTTTGTCCCCTAATAAGTGTTCTCCATTTGGGAACAAAGATGTTTAAACCCACAGAATTCACTGTTCTGAGATAGGTGTTAAAATTATCCAAATGTAAGCTTACCACATATAGGTTGCTCAAACTGAATTTTACATAACATTTTAAAAGTATGTCTCAAATAATGCGTGAGACAAATTGTTTATCTGAAATTAAAATTTAATTGGGTTTCCATATTTATAGTTGCTAAATTTATGACAAGCCTACCAAATGAGTCACTGGGAATGAGTCTAAGTGGCCACTTTTCATTTTCAGACCCATGTACTCTACTGATTGGAGCTACAGATTTATATAAAGACAAAAAGGCATTAAGAGTTAACTTTTGTGCCCTTAACAGGTTATTTCCTTATCCACTATATTTTTGTTTTTTGAGACAGTCTCATTGTAGCTCATGCTTGCCTCTAACTTACTTTGTAGAGGAGTATGGCTTTGAACTTAGGATCCTCTTACCTCTACCCAAGTGCTGATATTACAAGTATGGGCCCACTCTTGTAACTTTTTCACCATAAAGTGGGTCTCTTGATCTGATAAAATGCTATATCATATCATGAGCTACCAGATTACACTCTGTAAGCCCCTGGATAATGGTGCTGATTGCATCCATGTAGCCAATAAAGGAAAATCATTCCTAGAATACTTAATTGCTTATATAAATATAAAGTATCAATACTTTGAAATGGGGAAAGGCTCTCAATCAACTTCATGCCAAGTGACCAGCAATTCCTCAAGACAACACTGCCATGAGGAGTTCAGTATTGGCATCGTTGCTGGAACACTGGACATTAGAATAGCTAAATCAGCCTTGATAAGTGGGGTCTCTTATTGTTAACCTCTTGCAGACTCTGTTGCAGCCACCAAGTGGTACTGTATTTTAATGCATGTATTGTGCCATCCTTGCCAAATCTGATGACAGAAGGCAGATGCCATTGGGAAGCTGTCATTTTGTGTACCTGGTTATTCAATGGCTCTCCCATAGTAGGCATCCTCTAATGGACATTGTTTTCAGGCTTTGTGCCTTCTCTGTGTCCCATCCACATGCCTTTACTCCAGACTGCCTTGTCTTTTGTCTTCTAATCTTTTTTCCTTCCAGATTCCGAATTTGCTGTCCAGGTTATTTGTCACCACTCTAGTGTTCCTATACAGTCAGACCTCACCAAATTCACAATAGTGTTTGCCACTAGACAAGAATGGTAAATAAAACTAAAGACTGGAGAGAAGAAATTTGGATTTTATATTTAATTTTTATTGTAAAAGACTCATGAAACAATAACAAATGGAAATAATATTGTGGGTAACTCCTCTGTTTTTCAGGACTTCATCCGACTATAAAGACTCCAGAAAGGAGTTCCTCACGCCATGATCACTATCATCAAGGCAGCCAGGCATAGTGGGAAAAGTGTTCACCTAGGAGACTGAAGTAAGAGTTCTAGCTTTGGAGGACTGGGAGGGATAGTTCAGGCAGTAAAGTGCTTGCTTTACAACCATGAGGACCAGAATTTAATTCTCAAAACTGAGTGAAAATGGAGGGAATGGTGATGAGCACTTGTAACCCTAGTACCATGGAGGCAGAGGCAAGCGGATCCCACGGCTTGCTGGTCAGACAGCCTAACCTAATGGTGAGTTCTAGGCCAATGAGAGACCCTGTCTCAAAGGGGGTGGATGGCATACCCAAGGATGACATTTGAGGTTGTCCTCTGGTCTCCACACACACATGCACATGCATACACGCATATATACCAAACATGCATGTACACACACAATTTTTAAAGAGGGTTTCAGCTTTGTGACAAATGTGTAACTTTTGGTAAATTAATCTGAACTTTTAGATACTACTTTTTGCCAATAAAATACAGTTTCCAAGACTCTGTCAAACAAACAACTTTAGGGGGTGGAGAAACCATTCAGCGGTTAAGAGTACTGGCTGCTTTTACAGAGGAACTGGTTTGATTCTCAGCAGCCACATGGAAGCTAACAATCTTCCATAACTCCAATTCCTGGGGATCTGACACCCTTTTCTGACCTTCACAAGCACTGCATGACATGGGTGCACTTACACACATGTAGCCAATAAAATCATACACATAAAATTGAAAAATAATATCCTATAAAAACAACTTTATGGACATCTGTAGACTCTGTATGCCTGACTCTATTTTAGGGCTATGAATTTTTCTTAAATATGGCACTTAAGTCTTCTTTTGATACAGGATTTTGCTATTTGGCACAGACTTGTCTTGAACATACTACGTATACCAGGATGGCTTTGAACCTACAATCTTCCTAACTTGGCCTTCTGAGTGTTAAGAATATAAGTGTGTACCACCATGCTGTTTGTCATCTGATTTTAAAGAACTACAATTATTTTGACGAATGAATGGATAATGAAACTGTCACACACACACACACACACACACACACACACACTCACTCACTCACACCTTATCCCTGTAAAAAGAACGAAACCTTTCCATTTGCCATAACATGAAATAACAGCCTAAAATACACCATTTTAAATTCATCTAAGCCAGACACACAAAGGAATATATTGTATGATCTCAAATGTGAAATCTAAAAAACTCTAATATACAGAGTTAGAGGACAAAACAGTGGTTATGGGGGATTGAACATGTAAATATAGGCAGAGGACTGAAGTAATATATATGAAGGATTAACATAGCTAGAAACCTAAAGTAGAACACACAAGGTAAGTAATAAAATTATACTACATATGACATTCATACTGAGCAGATCCTAGCTGCTCTTGCCACAAGAGGTAATTATATAAGGATTTGTTAATTGCGTTGTGCAGTAACCTTTTTACTTTCTATGTGTCTCATAACATTATGTTCTATACCTTAAATATATACAGTGAAAAACTGTGAAATAATAGACAGGCATGCTAATTAGCTTGGTTTAATTCCTATAAAATGCATATATGTATGAAAACCTTGTGTTGTATGACATAAAACACATACTTATTTTTGTCACTTGAACCTTAGTAAAGTGGGAAAAATCACTGAAATACATGGAGAATTTTGAAAGAGAAAAAAATGATCTCATGTATAAGGAACCAAACTCAAGTTAATATTTGACCTCTTATATGGAGGCCAGAGAGCAAGGGGATGAAATTAATTGCTCCAAAATACTGTCAACCAAGAATTAAACTACATACATATATGTGTATATATGCACACATATATTTAAACTTATGTTTCCCTGTGGCTTTTTCCAAACATCCTTAATGTTATCTCACCTTCCTTCCTCTCCTGCATTACCTCCATCCCCTCATTCAAGTGCCCCCATTTTTCCCGTCCCCCTTCATAGCACTTATGCCTCCTCTCTAGAGCTCCTTCATCCCCCTCTCCCATATGATCTTTCTACTTTCCTGGATTCTGTGGTTACTCTGGGCTACATATAAAGAGTTGGAGCAAACATTCACACATAAGAACACGCAGCATTTGCCTTTCTGGGTCTGGGTTACTTTGCTTAGTATATTTTCCAGTTCCATCCAAATTTCTTGATTTTTCTTTACAGCTGAATAGAATACCATTGTATGTATGTACCACATTTTCATTATCCTTCATCAGTTGAAGAACATCTAGACTGCTTTCATTTCAGCTATTGTGAACATAGTGGGAATGACCATGGCCAAGCAAATATCTCTATAGTAGGGTATCAAGTCATTTGCACATATGCCAAGGAGCAGTTTAGCTGGGTCCTATAGTAGATCTATTTTCAGCTTTTTGAGAAGTCTCTACCCAGATTTCCATATGGTTGCACCACTTTGCAATCCCATCAGCAGTGGGGTCTTCACTAGCATTTGTCATCACTTTTCTTGATCTTAGCTATTCTGACTGGGGTAAGATGAAATCTCAAAGCAGTTTTAATTTCCTTTCCCTGATTGCTAAGGATTTTGAACCTTTCAAAGATATTTCTTAGCCATTTTTATTTCTTCTTTTGAGAACTCTCTGTTTAGATCCATAGTCCATTTTTAACTGGGTCATTTGTTATTCTGTGTTTTATTTTTTGCATATCCTGGATATGAATTCTCTATCAGATATATATCTGGCAAAGATTCTTACCCAATCCTTATATATATAATTTACAGAGAAGAGGTCATGAATTTGAGAGGGTTGGGGGCATAAGTAGAGGTGGAGTGGGGAGAGGGAGAGGTGGAAATGATGTCATGTATGATGTCTAAAAAATAAAAATTAAGCTGGGTGTGATGGCGTACGCCTTTAGTCCCAGCACTTGGGAGGCAGAGGCAAGTGGATCTGACTTCAAGGCTAGCCTATATATAATTTACAGAGAAGAGGTCATGAATTTGAGAGGGTTGGGGGCATAAGTAGAGGTGGAGTGGGGAGAGGGAGAGGTGGAAATGATGTCATGTATGATGTCTAAAAAATAAAAATTAAGCTGGGTGTGATGGCGTACGCCTTTAGTCCCAGCACTTGGGAGGCAGAGGCAAGTGGATCTGACTTCAAGGCTAGCCTGCTCTACAAAGCAAATTCCACCCCAGCTGGGGCTACAGGGAGATTCTGTCTCAAAAGAATCAAATAAATAAATAAATAAAAATTAAATATTAAGCTAGGCATGGTGGCGCACGCCTTTTATCCCAGCACTTGGGAGGCAGAGGCAGGCGGATCTTTGTGAGTTTGAGGCCAGCCTGGTCTAAATAGTGAGTTCCAGGACAGCTGGGGCTACAGGAGATCCTGTCTCAAAAAGACAAAAAAATAAATATCTAGCAAAATTATCTTTTAAAAATTGCAAGAAAATCATATTCCCAAATTTAAAAAACAAAGCCAAAAAACCAGGCCCACATTTCTTCATTATATATTAAGTGAAGGTCTACAGTATTTCAGTTGCATTAGGCATTGTAGACAAAATGCTGTTTAAAACTGACATTGCTTGGGTCTGTTTCAGCTTTCAGTTGACTAGTGTTGAAGCAGAGACAATAATAAAATTACACCAACACAAAGCTTGAATATGAGATAAATGCCCTGAATAAATTGTATGATGGTTACAAAGAAACCTTATCTAAATGTCCCAGAAAAATTGATGTTCAAAGTGAATTCTAAAAGCAACAAGGGGCACACAGCATTCCACAAAATGCATCAAAGATGAATCCTAGTACTGCAAGAGTCTTAAGTAGGAAGTGGGCCTGCTTTTTGAAGCATGTGAAAGCTTGAAACTGAAGCACAGAGAAGGGGAAGGGAAGAGGAATTAAAATGAAGTCACAGAGGTATGTAACAATTGAGCAAAAGAAGCCAAAACGTGATGTTCTTTATCTGCTCAAAAAGATAGAGGGGAAGGGAATTTAGGCCATGAGTAAAGTCATATTAAAATGAAAGACCATAGACTAAAAGCGCAGAAAAAGAAAAAGAAAGGAGATGGAAGAAAAGGTTCTACAGTAAAAGCTAATCTCACAGAAATGCCTACATCATTTCAGAAGCGAAGTGACAATGATCGAGTTTTCAGGGTAGGCTAGGCAACTTAAAACTGTCCTAAAAAGAAGGCAGGGACCAACCAATAAAGAGCAGAGAAATACTCTCTGGCTTACAGAGCATTCAAATGAAAATGTTCCCCAGTATCCCTAAGGGATTGATTCCAGAATTGCCACAACAATATGAGATACTCAAGTCCCTTAGATAAAATAGTATAGTATTGGCACATAACCTATACATACCTTCCTGTATATTTATAATATTTAACACACATAAATGCTATAAAAATGTTGTTTGACTGCACTACTTAGGGGAAATATACCTATTTGCTACAGACACATTTTTTAATCTGCAGTTGGTTGAATATGCATGTGTGAAACCCACAGACATGGAAAGTTGACTATATTTATATATTAAATATAAATGCACTATCTCCAGTAAAAATTTTATGCTGGGATAGAAGACTTGCTTCCCTATTATAAATAAACTTGTGGAGAGGCCACTGGAGAGGGAGAGACTCTGAGACAACATGGAGTGCAGGGCTCAGCCATTCTAAGGGCCTATCTGATGTCAGTCTTCTGTGTCAGTAAGGCACCAGATATGTGAGTGAGTCATCTTGGAGATTTATTTCAGCAAGATCCAGGATGACAGTGCCATAGCTGATATTGGGTGAAGCAGAACTTCCTAGGTAAGTATAGTCCACAATCAAGTCTCAAGAGTAAAAATGTTTTCAGACATTAAATTTTGGGATAGTTATACAAATATTTGTAAATGAGTTCCAAGAGATAGATTTCTGATATAACCCCCCAAAATGTGGAACTTGTTTGGGGGCTACACTTTGGTCAAAAAATGGAAAGACCAGGCTGAAGAGATGGTTCAGAAGTTAAGAGCACTAGCTGCTCTTCCAGAGGACCCAGGTTCAGTTCCCAGCATCCATGTCAGCTAACAACTGTCTCTAACTCCAATTCAAGAGGATCGGACTCTGGGTTTGCACACACGATATATTTATATGTAGCAAAACATGTATATAAAACAAAATTTAAAAAATAGAAAGATCCTTAAGAAAACCCTCTAAGATAATATGAGAAGGACATGAAAGTAATTTTTGTTGGAAACTAAAAGTGACCAACTTTTTTAAGTGATGGAAAGTTTGGAAACCACTGCTCTATCAACATGGAAAATAGAAAGCATGTATATGAATTTGAGTATTTGGCTAAGAATTCTAGGTAGCATGCTGAAAATGCCAAACAGCTTTTTAAAGCTATGTATTACAAAATGCTTCAAATGAAGTGAGCTAGAAATAGAACTGTTCATTTCTGAAGCAACCTCCAAGGGCAACATTCCTGAACCAGAATTTGTTGGTATTGGAGAAAAAAACAGCTCCTCATCCACACTTCTCTTAGTCAATGATTCTTCTGAAAGTAAGAAATGAACTCATGGCAAAGATCAAATCTAGAGTGTTGCCACTAAAATATAATTTCAAGGCCAATATAAAGCTTTAAGGCCTATTATTAAAACCTCAAAAAGGCGTAAGCAGACCATTCAGCTAGACAGAAATTATTTAAAGAATCTTAGGCAGCATCTTAGTCACTGTCAGCTAGGCAAGAGCACTTCAAGTATTCTTAAGGATTCTGTGTCACAGGAACCAGACTCAGCCTGAGGAATGCAGGCCTATCTTCACACACTTAGGGGTGCACTACTCAGATAAACAAGATAATGTGTTATACAGAAACCTACAAAATACTTAGAACTATAGTATCTCAAAATGAAAGGAACACAGATGGTTTAAAGTGAATGAAGATACTTCAACAACTTCATACAGAAAGGACACTGACTACAAGTACCGAACTACATAGAAAATTGATTTCTTATGGAAAAAAGGGGTTGTTACAAGCATACGACCAAGACCCAAGGGCAAAACCAAGAACTTCAGAAATACTAGTCTGTTGGCAGTTATATGCATCACAATTTGTTCCTCTACCTATGGGATGCCAAGGCTCTTCCAGTTTGCAGATCATATAAACATATAAATAACGTATAACATATAAAGAACATAAAAGTTCTGTTCCTGGGTCACTACTGTGTGGGGGACAGAAAACCGACTTATTCAATTCAGACTTGCAGATAGAGCAGTCATACTTGAGGAGCCTCAGTGATCCAGTCCTGGTTTATAGGTTGAAGTTCTATATTTCACGTCTGATAAGAGTAATAGCATGAGACTGGGAATCTGGGAAGGGAAGAGTATTTTGCATGTTAAAAGGGACATTATTTTATAGGAAGTTAATCTGGGGTACTTATCTTTTGATGTGATCTCCAATGAACAACACCTCCCAAGACTCAATTCATGTCCTATAGTACTCTCCCATTCACATGTCTATGAATCAAAACTCAGCCTAGGATGAAGTGAATCTGTACTAGGCTCAAGCCTAGGTCTCATAAGGTCCTAAAACTACTTTTGTATGTTAGAAGGTCTGGTTACCACATATAGAGATGATATGAAGAAGGCCACATGGACAGTAGAAGGGGCAATTCCTAACATTACATGGAAGAGGGAAGGGAAGAGAGGAAGGAGGAAGAGAAGGAGGGAGTTAGAGAACATCAGAATATGAGAGAATGTCAAAGTTAGAGGGCTATACATCCCAGATAGGCTAAACCTTACAGGTGTTCCCATCAAAGTGTCAATCATGTAAGTGATCCATCATGAGTGTTCCAGCCCATTCAAGTGTCTAAATGACTAAGTCTATTTAATATTCAAGGTTCTGTGAAGCAGAACTGTCTAATTAAGCACAGTCAATTCCACCAAATATTGAATGATAAGATTATGGTGGTTATAAGCCATTAAATTTTATAGTGATATATTATACAGAAATAAATGACTCACTTATTACACATCAATTTTAGAAGTCAGAAGGAATATAGTACATGAATTTAAAGGTCAACTATAATCTATGGAAAAGTACAGGCTTAATTAAGTGGTTAGCATTCTTAAGATAAAAAGAACCCAGGGCTGGAGAGACTCAGCAGTTAAGAGCACTGGCTACTCTTGCAGAGAACCTGAGTTTGATTCCCAGCACCCACATGTCAGCTAACAACCATCTGTAATTTCAGTTCCAGGGGATCTGATGCCCTCTTCTGACCTCTGCAGGCATTGCACACACATGGTACACATATATATGCAGGCAATACATGCATAGGCATAAAATAAAAAATAATATTTTTTAAAAACCATTTTAAGGGGCTGGAGAGATGGCTCGGTGGTTAAGAACACTGAATGTTCTTGCAGAAGACCCTGGTTCGAATCCCAGCACCCACATGGCAGGTAACAACTGTCCGTAACTCCAGTTCCAGGGGCTCCAACAGCCTCTTCTGTCCTCCGTAGGCATTGCATGACATGGGTGCACTTACCTACATTCAGGCAATACATGCATACACATAAAAATAATAAATATTTTTAAAAACCCATTTTAAAATCTAAGCAAGATTAAATATAAGCAAAATTATCAAGTTTACAACAGAGAAATTTAGACAAAGGATATGATCTGTCTCCTCGTAGTAGGAAAATAAATGTGACTAGTAAGCATCAAACAATCTCAGTATTATTTAAAAGAACAATTAATATGCAAATACTTTTTGTAAGAATGTAAAGTAGCGTTATCTTTCTGAACAACTTTCCAATACTATTTGTATGACTATATCATTAAATAACCACATATCTAAATAAACAGCTAAGTAAAAGAATATCAATTTCATACCAACAATATGGAAACCTAAAAAATTATAGCCTATTCATATTTGAATATAGTCTACATCTTACAAATGTCTGAGAAAATTCAAATAGAATGTTTATAATATTGAATCATAAAAGGCATAGTATAAAATTACATAAATAGATTGATGCAAGAATAAAAAATAAAGTGCATATAGGCACAAAAAGATCGAAAGGGCTAAAATTGTTAAATGTGACAACATAAGTACAACTTCTTTCATTTAACTTCTCTTTTACATTTCTCTCCATTTTCTAAATTTCCTGTGTGTATTAGCTTCACATCCAGTAAAAAAGAATGTATTGCTTAAGGTATTGACTTAGGGAATTAAGAACAATTCCCTGGCTAGAGTTATGAATGAAATGATAGTCTTTGAAATTTCAGAAATAATTTAGAATTGATTTGCTTCGATACCATCAAAGCATATGAAAACAGAACTAGAGATTTAGGTGCCTAAGTCAGTCAAAGCATTTAGAGGCAGAGTCTTACTTAAACCTCAAATTCATTACACTTTTACAGAGCTTCTTAAAAGAGCTATCTCATAATCATGAGTCAAATGAGATGTAAAGTTCAAGGTAAAAAAGCATCATTTTGAGACTAGTGTACCTTACATTTACATTCAGAGCTGGTAGCAAGGAAAAGAGATGCTATTTCCTGTTAATATAACAGTTTTTAAAAATTCTAAAATAATTGCTCAGGTTTTTACATTTCCTTTGAATTTATATTTGTTATTACATTTTCTGCCAAATCACACACACAGTAACCCAAGAGATTAGTTTGTGTTACTGGCATTTAGTTTTTTTTCAAAGATTTCCTCCCTCATTGATTAGTAATACATAGAGTAGAAATATTTAATATATTTAGACATATTTCTATTTAGAGACATTTGAATAATTTTGAATTTATTGTATTTCACTGATGTTTTAAAAAAATAAATTATTTTGATTTTTTTTTTCCTGCTCTTATGCTTTTAACATAGGGGTAGAACCTTTAGTTCAAAGTCTTCTGTTGATTCTTGGCTTTACAAGCTACCTTTTCATTTCAGAGCTCAGGAACCCAAGCTTGTGCTCTTCCTTTCAGTTGTTAAGATACTTGCTTTGACATCTAATTCCTGTTGGAGATGAATCTAAATTCCTCCTCCTTATTCTCTCAGGATTTACACAAAAACTTCTCAACTTTACCTCTTGTAGTGGTGAGGCTAATTTTAAAATGCTGGAATGTTTTGGGCTTAAATTGTCTTCGGATAGAAATACTACACTTTTCTTTTTTTCCACTGGCTTAACTTCTGAATTAGTTTTCTGTAAATGTGGTGTTTCATCCTCTTCTATTATTTGTACGGTATGAACAGGGGGCAATGGACTATCTGTGGGTGTTGATTCACCACTTTTGTAAACAGCAGGCACTGAATTGTCTTGGTCCAACAATTTCAAAATTGGTATAATCAGGCCTTCCTTATTACCATTATCCAGCAACTAGAAAATAAAGCAATAAAATGAACTTCCAATAATCATTTATTCACTAGTAAGATTTTTTAAATTATAAATGAAAACACATTGTACTTATATCCTTTACCATACTACCACTGGTATTTGTATATTACATTCTTCAATAAAGGATACTGAGACATCTTCTACTACCCTCAAATCATAGAATAGTATCCATGAAAGTGATAGTGCAGTGGTTTACATATGTCTGTACTGCACAAACTGGCAACGTCTTAAGAAAACCTGGCACCAGTCTGACATTTTGCTGTCACACTATTACCAATATGTCATGAAACAAAGGAAATTTTAGTAGCAAAATAACACAATGCAATACTATTGAAAAATCACAACTATATCATAAAATAAAAGAATTTGTAATGGCAAAATAGTAAAGAAAGAAGGTAAAATGAAGGCTACTTTCTTAAGTTAAATAAAATTAACTATGAAATGGTCTCTATTTTCTTTCCCCCTCTTTTCCTTGTGTTGAAGAAAATAGTACATATTGATTCTTCACCTGGTATTTGGGAACCACTGAACCTGGGATAGAAATAAATAAACAGTATCAAACAGTAGAGAAAAAGTTTTTACTCTTTATTGGATTACACAGGAATTCATTCTTTAATGGAATGAAAAATTATACTAAGTATAGTAAATGAATTCCATCTTTTTACTGATTTCTATTATGAAGTATGCACTATTATTCCATGGGCAATGTTAACAGCATGATAAAAAATTTTGGTAAAACTAAAAAAATGTGGTTAGGTATAAGGTACATCTTCGATCTTACGCAGAACTCCATGCTTTTTCCCTTTCTTTTCCTTAACACTTTTCACCCCCTATTCTTGATATACATTTTAAAATATTGCTATTTTATGTTTAAGTATCTGTTTCCAGAGGATAATTTAATTTAAAAGATGTATGACAGTATAGATATTGCCATAACAGAAATAACTATAAAATAACTAAATAACTTCTTGGATGTTTATTTTCATCTACAGCTATTTTCCCACTCACGAATATTCCATTCCTTTATAAAATAATGAAATTATTTTATAGAAATTCTCTTACCTCACTTTGAGTAGTTTCAAGTCTTCGAAGAGGAACATCTGTTAAAAATTGAGCACCTTATTTTATGTAAATAATAATGCATTTTTATATGTATATACAATGATAAAATATAATTTTCTCCCTTTAAGGAAAGAACAACTTAAAGCAGCTATTCAAACATAAACATTCTTTAGTGAAAACAGGCTGATGATCTCTGGGAAGATGAAGGGAATAATGAACAAATACAAGGATGAAATGAGAGCATGGATGAAGTGATAGTAACCTCTATATACTGTTTTCGAAGTTCCAGTGACATTTTACATTCCCATCAGCTTTTCTACTTCCTTGCTAACACTTTTGCGATCTTTTGACTTTTGGATAACAGTCATGCTATTAGATGTAAGATGATATTTTATTATAATTTTGATTTATATTTAACTAATGATTAGTGATGTTGAACATTTGTGTATCTTTTTCTCTGTAGTAATTTGTATGTAAGTCCCTAACCCATTTTCAGTCATATTCGGGGTGTGGTTGTTGTTTTGTTTTTGAGACAAGAGCTTGTTTTGTAGCCCAGGTTGGCTTCAAACTCATGATTCCTTTTGTTTCATCCTTTCAAGTAAGTGCTGTATTACAGGCATGCACCACCTGACCGGTACATTCTTACTTCTAATTGTTCCCCAAGTATCTAGAGAATGACAAGCCCTTACAATGATCTGATACAGGCAAGACGGGAACCAGTTCTCAGGAAGCCCTGAGAAAAATCAGAACATTGGTTTATGATCCTATCCTTTCTTGACCTTCCAAGAAGGTGTCTTAAATATTCTTACTGGCTAAAATGTAGCTGGTTTTGTGCTCACTCAGCATTCAGGAGTCTCTCAATTAGTTTCTGTATCTCTCATAAAGGGAATTATTTTATATACTGTTGGAATTGGTGTATCTGTAGAGGGTTAGAAAGGTCTCAGGGCTTATGTTTTAGTGACATCCTCCCCTTAACTGTGGTGTCTCAAATATAAAATAGCTTATGTTATAGATGTAAGTGATGTGTAAGAAGTAAATGGTAATATGATTAATATGTGAGCTCTCGAATCAAATTGACTGCGTTCAATGTCAACCCCTAACAGTTAATGACTATGTGACTTCTAATTAGGGTTATTTAATTGGTTTAATCTGCAGTTTCCTTGTCTGTAACACCACGGATAATAATATTGGCTCACTCAGTTGATTACTGTGGAATCCAAGGAAGTGCTCATTAAAAATAGTGATCAGTATGTGTAGGAACACTGGAGGCTGCAGGAGCCAAAAGGAAACAAGTCATTAGATGATCCAATGTGAGGGGAAAACCCTCTGGATAAGTGAAAATTTGAAATATAAGAGCCACCACCAGTGCACAAGAGAGACTCCTTCCCAGTGTGCAATATTGAAGGGCAAATGTGATGATCTTAAACTTATATCCTCAGTGTTAGGTCTGGAGATAGATCAGTGGTAGAGTGCTTGCCTAGCATATGTGAGGTTGTGGGTTTGATCTTCGGTACTGGAATCAAAAAGTAAAAACAGCAACAACAACAACAAAAAGTTTGCATATTTCAGGTAGAGAAGGCTGAATACGCAATAGCACTGCTATGCTAGGCTAGTACAGTGACAGAAGATATGACTATATATATCTAAAGACTATTAGTCAGGGAAGTGGAAAGATGATCAAACTGTGACAAAATCATATCATTATTACATATTTGAATTAAAGACTTTAAGTTATATAAGCTTATGTTTTAAAGTACAATAGTGTTTTTCAACTTGCTTTCTAAATAAATCTCTTGAGTTTTTTAATGATTGCATAAACAGTATTTTCCCTTCATTAAATATCTTACTGATAATTTGTGGTAAGTTCTCAAATTTTATAGTAATTTCCTCTCTTTTTCCTCCACTACAATTTCTATCACACATACATACCCCTCAAACTCAACATACATACCCCTACCTCAACACTTCTACAGTCTACAGTCCACAATGCTTAACGAAAATATCTTCTCAAATATCATAGTTAAGATTTTTTCTCATCTCTAAAGAAGCAATGAAGTATTAAAAATTAAAAACTCAATAGGCACTAAGCCTTTTTCTTTGGAAGTATTACAAAATAAATATCACATAGGAATGTAATTGGTATAATGAAATATATATTTGATCCATGAGAAAAATGAAATCCACCTAAAGAAAATTACTAATTTCCATAGTGATAACACCTTGCTTTAATTATCTTAATAATAAACACAAAAGGTAGCTTAGTTTATTACCATATGTTAAATTTTCAGGCTCCTCTTCATACACATTATAATTCTGGTTTTCAGACACTTCATCTATATTACTCTCCTAGACACACACCAAAAAGAAAGACAATATGTTGGACAAAATACCTGAAGAATTAAAATATTTTATCCTGCTTTTATACTTTTTTAAATATATATTTTCCCTCCAAATTTAAAGGGGATAAGAAGGAGACAAGTTTGTGAGAAAATTAATCCAAAGGGTATTATTTCAAGAGGAGCTGATGTTCCAAAGAGAAAGTATCCAGGAATGGGTAGAGTACTTAAATTATGAAAGTAAAAGAGACACAAATCACAAATTATATAACTTTAAAGGGTAAGAAAGGATAGCACCAGGAAACAATTTTATTGGAATACATTATGGTCTACATCTTTAAAATTATGTAAATCTTTACAAAACTCCAAGGAAAATTACAATGTACAGTGTCACTGAATTTCTTATAAAATACTTCTCAATAAGAGCACAAAGTCCAGTCTTCTTCGGGACTAGCTCCTCTAAGTTTTCCCTAAAATATTAATTCTAGATTAGCTAATATCAATTAATTTAACCCATAAGAACACAGTGCTGCCCAAATTATTATAGAGAAATTGAAAATCGTAAAATATCAAAATATTATGACTAGCATTTCAGGGTTGTTATCTTAGTTAATATTTTATCTGAGATATGAATCCTGACCTAAATGTATAGGTTAGATTGCATTTCCAAATATAACATGTTAATCTTGTATCTGATGAGGTTCCAGCAACCATACACATAAAAAAACTGCTGTAGCTCAACAGTAAGACAAATCAATCAATTTAAAATTTGGTAAACGATTTGAATAAATAGTTATCAAAAGAAGATATCTAAATGGCCAGTAAATACATACAAAAAATGCTCATATCATTCATCATTAGAGAAATGTAAGCAAAAAATGCAGTAAGTCACCACTTTGAACCCAAAATGACATCTGTATAGAACACTAATAATGGCAATATATAAAAATAACAAGTGGTCAAGATTCAAAACCACAATGCATTTTTGGTTGGAATATAAGATAATATTGCTGCTGTGGCAAAGAGCTTGACAGTTTCTTAAAGCCTTAAACCAAGAATCAACATATGATCCAGTCTCTATTCCTGGGTATATACTCAAGATAATTAAAAGCATTTGTTCACACACAAACTAATTTCTGTAGTGTAGTAATTTCTCTTAATAATGAGAACCAATTATTTTGGTCCATACCTATAATCCCAGGACTTGGGAGGCTAAGGCAAGAGAATTTCAAGTTCGAGGTTAGCCTGGACTACATAGCAAGTTTAAGACTAGACTACATAGTAAGATACCCCATAGTAAGATACCATCTAAAAAAAAAAAAAACCCACAAAACAACAACAACAAAAAACCTCACAACCTTGTACGTGAATGTTCACAGCAGTATCCTTCACAATAGCCCAATAGTGTAAACAACCTAAATGCTCATCAGCTTACAAATGTATAAACAAAATGCAGCATATCCACATGATGGAAAACTATTTGAAAAAGAAATAAGGTACTGATAATGCTACAAGAAGAAAATACCTTGAAAACATTATGGTAAGGGGGGGGGAAGTAAGCCACAAAGGAGCACGTATTATACAATTCCACTTCTATGTAATGTCTTGGACAGGCAAACTTACAGAGAAGAAAGTAGATTAGCTACTATATAGGGCAAGAAGACAGTGGGAGAGTGGAAAAAGTATTGGCCCATGGTGTGCTGCTACTTTTGTGAAGTAGTGAACATGCTCTAAAATTGATTCTGGTAATTAATATGCAACATAGTGAATGGGTTAAATGCCACTGAAATATACTTTAAACTGGACAACTAATTAAGTCTTTAAAAAATTTTTAAAATTTATTATTTTTATTTTATGTGTATGAGGGTATTGCCTACATGTATGTAAGTGTACCCATGTCGTGCAATGCCGCGGAGGTCAGTAGAGGCTGTCGGATTCCCCTGGGACTGGAGTTAAGGATGCCATGTGGCTGCCATGTGGGTGCTAGGAATCAAACTCGGGTCCTCTGCAAGAGCAGTCAGCACTCTTAACCGCTGAGCCATCTCTCTAGCCCCCTACAACTAATTAAATCTTATAAATTACTAACAAATACTTACTGAATGGCACATTTTTATCAATATAAAGAATATAAACCATGAATAGCATCTTATATAATAAGTATAATAAGCAATATCTGATCAAATACTTTCAATTATCATAGTATGTTTGATTAAAATGCATTAAAAGCTGCATAAGAGAGAATGCATTATTGTCAATTACCTTAGAATCTTTGTAATCCACTTTTGGGTTAATAATGCTTTTTAAATAATCAGCTTTTTCCACCCATGTACTCAGATTTCTATACTCCTTTTTCATTTTTTCCAGCCTAAACAAAATAATCAGTTGTTAGACGTAAAAAAAAAAAAAAGTGACAGAAGGATACGTATGGTATAATTTACTGAAGAATAATACAGTATGATCTACTTTAAAAAATTCTCATAAGAGACAAACCAACAACATACTACCTAAGGTACAGTTTAAAGAGGTGATTACAACAAAAGGGTAATAATCACAACACGGGCAGTTGTTACTTGGGAACGATGAGGAACAGATATATCTCATAAAGGCACACAGAATACATTTCTGATATTACTGATGATCATGCACTTCTTATCTCAAATCACAAATATCTAGGTAACAATTTTATCATCACTCTTTAAAGGTGAATAAACTTATTTCAGAAATTATTGAATTATGTACTAGTCTTAGCACTTTTTATATATTTTATTACCTTTATGTGTATGCGTGTATTGTCTGCATGTAGGTAAGTGCACCCATGTCGTGAAATGCCTACGGAGGACAGAAGAGGCTGTTGGAGCCCTGGAACTGGAGTTACGGACAGTTGTTAGCTGCCATGTGGGTGCTGGGATTCGAACCCGGGTCTTCTGCAAGAACAGCCAGTGTTCTTAACCACTGAGCCATCTCTCCAGCCCTAGTCTTAGTATTTTTTAAGTTTTTGTTATTGACTATCAGTTGTTTTTAGTTAGGAGTTCCTACTACATAATTCTTAAATTTGTCGACCTTTAATTATTCTTTTGTTTTTTATTTTTTATTGAATTCTTATGCACTTTGTACAATATATCTTAATCATATTTAAGATATTTGTAGCCCCATAGCCTCCCTGACAAATTTCATGCCATCTGTCATATTAAGGTCTACTGAGTCAAGTTTGCATCCCCATATGTCTTCGATGTGAGTTCATCCACTGGTGCTTGGTCAACCTATCTAGTATCACTCCCTTGAAGAAGACAAACTCTCCCTTACCCAGCAGTGATCAGTTGCCAATAGTTCCTCAGCTAAGGTTGGAGAGTCTTAGTACTTCCCCAGTTCTGTTTTTTGGTCTTTTTGAGACAGGGTCTCCCTGTAGCCTGGAACTCACTACATGGACCAGGCTGGCCTTGAACTCACAGAGATCCACCTGCCTCTGCCTCCTGAGTGCTGGGATTAAAGGCGTGTGGAGTCTTAGTATTTTTAATTGCATATCTTGGCCAGTTTGGGCTTCTATAATAGAAGACCACAGATTAGGTAGGTTAAACAACAGATAAACACTTCTAGCATCCAGGAAGTCTAATATCAAGATGCCAACCTAGCCAGTGCCTGGTGAGGGTACTCTACCTGGTTTCAGGTGGCCATCTTCTTGCATCCTAATATAGTGGAAGAATAAATGTCTCCTCCTTTTTATAAAGGCATTAATCCATCACATTATGAGGGCTTCATCATCAAACCTAATCTAAGCCAAATTATTTTCTAAAGGCCCCACTTTTAAATATCATTACATTGGAGATTAAGAATTTAGCATATGCATTGAGAAGGCTGATGGTGTAGGTCAATGGTAGAGCATGTGCCTAGCATGGTTGAGGTCCTATGTTCAATCCCCAGAAATACAAACAACAACAATAAAAATTGGGGTGGGGGTTAAGAACATTCAGTCTGTAACACTATATACCCATATTTTATGTTATTGAATATGTATATATTACTTTCCACAATAAAACAAGACTTTTTTTCTCTTAAAAATATTTTATTTGCAGGGCATGGTGGCGCACGCCTTTAATCCCAGCACTCGTGAGGCAGAGGCAGGCGGATCTCTGTGAGTTCAAGGCCAGGCTGGTCTATATAGTGGATTCCAGGATAGCTGGGGCTACCAGGAGACCCTGTCTCAAAAAGACCAAAAAAAAAAAAAAAAAAAAAAAAGGGTTAGAGG
>NW_008342713.1:64357-64645 GCF_000622305.1 Nannospalax galili | reverse complement strand
CCTCAGGCCTCTTGGGGTAAGTCTATAGCGCAGCTCTCCAGGCCGGGACTCCCTAAGCCTCATTCACCCTTCCATTCCCCCCCACCCCACTGTTCTATACTCCTAGTTTGGGCCCTGCGCCATTCCTAGTCTTGGGGCCCCAGACACCTGGGGAACCAATACTGTTTCCTGATCCTTCTCACCCAGAGCAACTCAGTCCCTTTCTTGGGCTCCAGGAACACCGCTTCTGGTCCTGGCCCCACCCTCACCTGTCTCTGCTTCCCTGGGCCTGCACCACCTGCTAACTCA
>NW_008342713.1:43856-58706 GCF_000622305.1 Nannospalax galili | reverse complement strand
AAAAATGAACAGCAGACCCCAATTCTATCCAAAGGAATACTGACAATGGATTGCAGTAGATGAGGAACAGCTGACCTTTCTGGAACAGGGACCTCTGGCTGACTAGACTTACCAGAAGGGCAGACAGGGGGGGAATGGATGAGGGTGCTGACAACACAGTGGACAGTGACAGGGATGGCAGAGTATGGAGCCTCTAGTGGGAGAGGAAGTCTGTCTATCTGACGAGTTTGTATTCATGCTCAGATGCCGAGGAGCTCAGAAGGTGGGCGACTGTGACCAGTGATAGTCATGCATATAGAGATTAGAAATGCATGTGAAAACGTCTCAATGTCAATTGCTTTGGAATGAATTCTTCTGTATGAAAAAAAAAAGTTGTGCTGTAAAGTATTCCTTGAGAAATGTTTATAATTCTATGAGAATGTAGATAGTTTCACAGTAATTGTTTTCCAGTTAGAATATTCTAACTTAATTGCAGCGCAGTCTCTTTAATTTCTTGTTCATTAATTTTTAACTAACTTCATTAAGAATAAGAATAAAAAAATGTGATTTATTTAAAAAAAAGTATTTTGAAATCAGCCACCTGGGATGGGTGTTAAAATGCAGTGATACAAAAGGAGAAAGAGGAATAATAAAGTAGGAAGGGTTAAATGGGAATGGGAGGGCAGGGCAGAAGAGGACTGAGTATGGAAAGGGATATTCAACACTAAAAGCCTTTAGAAAAAAATCATATGGAAACCCACCATTACAGAAGCTTCTTAAAGTACATACATATGCATTATAACAAGAGATTAAAATGAGTTACTTTGTAACAGGGGGACATTGCCCCTACTAGACACCATAGGCTAATAAAATAAAACCTTGATGACAAGAAAAGACTCCTTCTCTTGAAGCTGTTGAGCAGGGGCCCCACAGACCCTCAAACAATATTAGTCATTACCCCTTCTCTTAGTTACCCACCAGAACTTGGCAGTAAGGCCCTATTGTTGAAGATGTTTTATGCATGAGCTGTAGACAAAGAAAAATAAATCAAACTAGTGTTGACTTCAAAGCCTTGTCTCTACTGGCAAGCATTCATAATGCTGGAAGGTGCTATGCATGCTACCAGAAGAAAAAAGTAATCAACTCTCAACCAGTGAAGCTTCCTTATACAACAGAGTGCAATGCACACAAAAGGCCACAACTGGCCAAGTTTTAAAGAATAAGAGACTGCAGAGTGTGTGTCCCTGGGTAAGACTCCTATATCAAACCTGTCCCACCCACGGCTCAGGGACTCTAGCAGAAGAGTGGGTGAAAAGATTTTAAGAGCCAGGGTTAGTCCACGAACATAGGGAAGCAGAGGCTTTCAGGCCACTGGAAGCCTGCACATGTGATCTTGTAGCAATGGTGGTGTTGAGCACAGGACCCATGCAACTCAATCAGACAAGGGCCCAGAGTGGAGCGAGGGAAATAGGTGGTGGGTTGGCCCTAATCTGGGAACTACTGGAGACTGATTACTACTGAGGGAGAGTGGGCCTTACCCATGATCTCCAGATAGGCTGACTGGACTTCAGTGGATGAATTTGTACCAAAGGACATCTGTGTACAAATTCTTGACTGTATAGAACTTAACATGTTTGGTGGAATACATGAGGTCTGGTAGGGGGTAGGGGAACACGGATGGGGAGAGGCTCTGAGTTTGATTAAGAACTGTTGTATGAAATGTACAAAGTTCGATAAAATTTTTAAAAATGCATTGCATAAAATTCTCAAAGAATAAATAATATTTTTAAAAAGCATGGGATATGACTCTCCTATTACTCCTTGGAAACTGGGATTCTTGGTGTGGAAGAATGTAGAAGCAGCTATAATTTAGAAATACTAAAACCCCTTATTTCTTAAATTGAATTAGAAATATGAAGGTGAACTTGCGAAGACATCAGGAAACAGTTACCATTCCAGTATCAATGAACATTCCCCGCACCCAGGCTGGTCTTATAAAGTATTTCCAAGAAAAAGATAGGATATTTTGGACAAAAGGACAATGAATTTATAATTTAGGGCAGAAAATGTATAAGAAGAACCTGGTGGAATAACTCATGCTAGATATCTAGGAAACTATAAAAAACTAAGGTCTTAGTGGGCTGGAGTGATGGCTCAGTGATTAAGAACATTGGCTGTTCTTACAGAGGACCCAGGTTCAATTCCCAGCACCCATACTATGGCTAACAATAATCTGTAACTCCAGTTCCAGGAGATCTGACACCCTCTTCTGACCTTTGTGGGTACTGCACAACATTGGTGCACTTACATACATACAGGCAATACACTCATACACAAAATAAAATTTAAGGGACTGGAGAGATGGCTCAGCAGTTAAAAACACTGATTGTTCTTGCAGAAGACCCGGGTTTGAATCCTAGCACCCACATGGCAGCTAACAACTGTCCGTAACTCCAGTCCCAGGAGATCCAACAGCCTCTTCTGACCTCCACGGGCATTGCATGACACAGGTGCACTTAGCTACATGAAGGCAATACATGCATACACATAAAATAAAAATAAATAGAATTTTTTAAAGTTTAAAAATAAAATTTAAAAAACACCAAAAGTCATTACTGAGACTGTCCATATACAAGAACTCAGGAAACATGGCATTTGACCACAGAAACTCTCAGTCACTCTTCTCAAGATGAGGGACTAGGAGCTAGCCACATTTTTGAACAGGAATATAGATAGGGAAAGGGTCAGTGATAAATAATGAGGATGGCATACTTCCATCTTCTTGATGAGAGACAAAGCCTTGAAGGCTCACCTTTTTTCCTGCAAACTAATTCAAACCAGTCCAGATAAGCCTGAGGCC
Organism: Nannospalax galili; assembly: GCF_000622305.1. Taxonomy (NCBI): domain Eukaryota; kingdom Metazoa; phylum Chordata; class Mammalia; order Rodentia; family Spalacidae; genus Nannospalax; species Nannospalax galili. Next base: position 55,867 of record NW_008342713.1, on the reverse strand, counting down.
AGATGTGGGGACCTCATTATTTGAAGCCATAAACCTATGTCTTCTCTTCTTTGTTTAAGCTGACCAATCAAAAATTAGGGAAGGGAAACCCACTAAAACCCTTAAAAACGTGGGCCCAGGGATGGGTGAGTGGAATTTTGGCTTCAGAGTCCCCTTTCCACGGTGGAGAGCTTTTCGTGAATGCATGCATATATTTGAATCTTCATCTTTCAGTAAAAGTTTGCCTGTTGCTCTCTGCTGGTCTGAGATCGTTCCTGCCTTTAATTCCTTAATTGGCTGGGAAAACAAGCCAGATCCCTGGAGGGGGTTCATGCTGCAACTGTGTGGGTAGCAAGTCTGAGTCGAGAACTCCTCCTATATTTATACTTGAGAATGGTCATGTGACCTTTCTTGGCCAATGGGGCATCAGTCAATGTGACATAAGCATATGCTCAAGGAGCACATCCACACTGGTGTTGAACCTCTTCCAGTACTACCTTCAGAATTCCATCCTGTAATGAAGCTGAGACAGTCTACCAGAAGCCAAGTGGAGAACTCAGGTCCCATCTGACAGCTAGTAGCAACTGGCAGACGTGTAGGTAAAGACATCATGTGGTTCATCTATCTCTACTGTCATCTGACTATACAATTGAACCCAGCCAAGAAGAAAAAATAAATTAATCTACAGAATCATGCAGTATAACTACATTTAGGGTAGTTTTTAATACAGCAATAGACAGCTAGCATCATTGTTCTTGAAAGGCAATAAGAAACCAAACTTGAAAATTAGGTGAATGAAGTTTTAAAAAATATCAAGCATTTTTCCTAGATGAAATGTGCACTGGACAACCAAATAGGAGATTTGTAAAATTATTTCACTTAATAAATGAAAACAAATGGCAGAATGATAACACTGTTTTGATGCTGTATTTCTAGAAATATGATATCAATGACTGTTAAAAACTAAATAAAATAGCAAAGGATAAATATTAAATGACTCATGATAAAAGAACCCAATAGCAGTCTTTTAAAGAAACTTTAATGGCCACTAGCTGGCGCTGAGTGTCCAGTTTGGGGATATGCATATGATAGAACATGTTAAACCGCACTATAAGTATGCAAAACAAAATGCATGGTCCTTCTCCTAAATACCATTACATAGATTACACCTTCAGTATATGACTTTGGGGAGCATAAGTATTCAACTCAGTAGGAATAATTGCCATTTTAAAGTTTCCATCTGATAACTCCATTATCTTGTGATATGGCACCTTCTTGACCACAGCTAAGCCTTGTTGAAGTTTAGGCTCATTCTGGCCTCTGAAGGGTATCAGGAAGTTGGCCCAGGGTATGGGAACACATGTCAGCAGAAACCCAGGTTGTCTTAGGAATGGGTCAGCGTGTGCCAGAGTGTACCTGCTAACTGCAGATTTATGGCTTCTGTAGGTTTTACTGGGCTTGCTTCTGCAAAATAGTAATTGTTGATTAATAGAATAGAAATTGCTCAGGGGGCTTTTCACTTGTCCCTGGTTATGGTTTCCCTGTATAAAAGCTTACCCTAGAGATGGCTTGGGGCTACACTTGGGTTCTGACACTCTTGTCTAGTCACTGGCCAGCTAGTAAAGACTTTCATTAGATTAGACAACACTTTATCTGAGTGGTCTTCTCTGGTGAAGCGTCTCATAACAATCTGGTTCTCCTATAAGTTTGCTTTTCTTGTTCAGTTCTTTGCTTTTTTGTGTGTATGTGTGTGAAATATTACATTATCTTGACAGTGGTAGTTTTACTGGGTGCCAAACATTGTATTTGGAGATTTATAGAATTAATTTGAGGGTCCTGAGTATATGTTCCTACAAAGAAGTCATATATTTGCCTTTGGCAGCCATCTAGACTAAGAGGATTAGCAACCCAGATCACTTCAATGCAACTAAGCTTAAGATTGAAGTGATCTGAAGCTGGGCTTCCATTTCTGTAAAGATTAGTCTTTTCTGGTTTACTCTTACTTCTAGTACCAGGATAGGGACTAGTGGTAAGCAACTGAGGCAACTAGGGCATGACATTTAAAAGAGGCAGTTAGTCTCTCATAGTCGTTTGGCTTCCCAAACAAAAGTCTGGGTGTTTGTGAGGATTATTATCCTTGGAATGCCCTGAATGCTGGCTTCTGTTCCCTCATGACTGTACATCTATCTCAGCTCTGCTCAGTTCTTTGCCATCTTGGCCCCCACCTTGGAAAAAAGAATGATAGCAAGCAATAGATTCAACATATCAAGACTTTTTATTGTCTGGAATTTAGGATCTGCAAATACTCAACTGCTTTTATAACTCATTGATGCTTTCAAACAATTTTTCAGAAGATATTTTAGATATTTTTGTTGCTCAGTGTGATGGTCTGAAATAACCTAGGAGAACTTATGTGCTATTACCCATGGTCATAAATTGATTAACAAGCTGACTGACCAGGGGACACCTTTGTTCTCTAAGCTGATATTTAATCTGTTTAACAAACATTCATTGAATACTTAGTGTATCCCAGGCACTCTCTAAGTATAAAATATATAATAGTATGTTTTAGAAATCATAATATCTTTCCTCAGAGAACTCGAAGACAGAAAAAGGTAAACAAATATATATTAAATTATAAATTAAGAAATTCATTCAGCAAGTATCATGGTGTTGGACTTCTCAGCCTCCAGAATTATGAGTGATAAATGTTTACAGCCTAAGCCACATTGCCTGTGGTGTTTTACAGTGGCATAACACTAACTTTTCAAACAAAATACCTAAGAAATAATCTATAAATGTATGAAATAGCATTACAACAACTATTCCTAGGCCAACAGAAGGTCCATGTCTCAAAGGAGAGGATTTGTAATGATAAAAACAGAAATAAATGTGTGCCTTTTACCTTTCCCGGGGTTGTTCCTGAAGTTTTTCAAGTTTCACAGTAGACGGGTGTTTAGAGCGGTGTCCATCAGTAGTTCCAATAGTAACTTTCAGGTCTGAGGATAAGAATGCTGGATATTCTACTGGCTGTGGTGTAATAACCTTTCTGCAAAATGGTAATAAGTTAAATACTGCTATTACATAAAAGTACCTTTTTAAAATCAGTGGTAACTGTTACTCTTGAATTTTCTTCTGCTTGGACTTTCAGCTCACCTATCACCATCAAGAAGACAGAGCTAATAAAGAAGGCAAGAATCAGAAATCTTGAGAGAAGTGCTCTCTTGATTACTCTTCCTAGTACGATTATGGGCAGTATGAAAAGGGGAAGACCTGAAGAAAGGAGAAGTACAGAGTATTTGAGCCCAGGCGTCTCTCCCACCATGTGTGACCACATCTGCCTCCAGAGTACCTCATCCTTTACATTACATCCTTTACATCCTTTACTTGTGTGCCAGGCACTATGTTCACGTGTCTCTGTATTTTATCTCATTCCACTTTCACAGCAAACCTGCAGGGTGAGGATTATTAAATCCACTTTACATATAAGAAAGCCAGGGGTAAAGAGAGTAAATGATTCCTTTCAAGATCTAACAGCTAAGAAATGTCAAAGCTAAAACTTTACACTTCCATAAACAGTAGTCTGCTACACACAGAGATGAGCACCTTAGGTTCAACATGTCCCAAACAGATTCTCTAAATATGAAAATACAACAGGAGTATCTTGAGTCTTGAGTAGGAGGAAATTCCTCCTTCCTATCTTCAATCTGAAACATTAGCTTTTTTCTCCTTTTACTAAAAATGAAATATCAACTCTCTCTGATTCATGAGACTGTTTGAAATGGGCACTCTGCTGTTGCCTCAATTATGCCATTGGTAGACCTGGGTCACCAGCTTGCTGATTTACTGATTTTGCTGTTCTTTTCATAGTATTCCCATAATTTCCACATAATTCCACAGTTTTATTCCAAAGAATAGCTCCACATAGATATCCAGTAGTCTATAAATGAGAACTACCTCTTCTTCTCATCCCTTTTTTCTGTCTCCTTCCATCTCTAATCAGTCATTTCCTAATTTTAGAAACTATGGATAAACATTCTAAATATTTCACAAATTTGTTCCTGTTCATTAGTCAGGGTTGTCCAAGAAACAGAATCAGTAGGATGTAATACATACATACATACATACATACATACATACATACATACATACATATGGGGGGGAGAGAGAGGGGAGATATACATACATACATACATACATACATAGATACATACATACATACATACATATGGGGGGGAGAGAGAGAGGGAGAGAGGGAGAGAGAGAGAGATGAGAAAATTATTATAAGGAATTGGTTCATGCAATTATGGAGGGTGATAAGAGCTATGATGTGCAGGGTGAATCAGCAAGCTGGTGACCCAGGTCTGCCAATGGCATAATTGAGGCAATAGCACAGTGCCTAATTAAAGTAGACGGGTTCATGAACCAGAGACAGTTGACATTTATTTTTGAGTAAAAGAAAAAAGCTGATGCTTCAGATTGGAGATACTCAGGCAGGAGGAATTTCCTCTTACTCAAGAGAGGGTTGATACTCCTATTATTTAACTGATTTCGTGAGGCTACATTAGGAAGTGCACTCTGCTTTCCTTAGAATACTGAGATAAATGCTAATCTCCAAAACACCTCTCCCAGAATTATTTTGACTAGTGTCTTGGCACTTTGCAGTCAGTTGAACTGACACATAATCATCACAAGTCCACTTCTTGTCAACTTGGCATGCATATTCATTTCCTTTAATCATTCCTAATCTACAAATTAGGACAACCACATGATCACAGCCCCACCTAACATTATAACTACCATTATAACAACCAACCTTAGGAAGAAATAAAGATTTGAGTGATGATTACTCTTTTCCTTCATATCTCAAAATTTAAATACTGTGATGTTATGTGATAAAGGGATAAGAGAGGAAAGAAAACAAAGATATTTACATACACACATGCACACACACCTATTCATGACACACTAAGGAGGAAATACTCCTAGCAATTATAATCCTGTGTCTGCAACTATTCATGTGGTCACAGCCTATACCTTGTGTTTTCATCTTCCACAACCCATTCTGTTCTTCCTTTGCTTTAGCAATCACCTCAGGTGACCATAGCTCTTTACCTGGTGGTGTGATTAAAACTTTCATTCTTAGGCATATGCCTTTAATCCCAGAACTCAGAAGGCAGAAGCAGGCTGCCTCTATGATCTCTGTAAGATCAAGGCCAGCCTGGTCTACACAGCAAGTTCCATGCCATTTGGGGCTACAGGGAGACTGTCTCAAGAAACAAACAAAAAACCTTCCATACTTAAGGATCTTAAATAGTCCTATATAGATTAGGTTGTTCTAGTTTTCTATTGAAATTTTACTCGGGGCTGGCAAGATGACTCAGCAGGTAAAAGTGTTTGCTGCCCAATCTGACAACCTGAGGTCCATCCCCATGACCTACCATGGTGGAAGGAGGGAACCAACTACCATAAGTTGTCCTCTGACTTCCATATGTACACCAATGGCACATGCCCTCACCCCAAATAAATTATTTTAATGTTAAAAACCCTTAATCACAGTTCACAGTGATCTTGAGAGATGTCTTAAAGATCTCCAGTATTCTAGACACACGCTTCCTTTTCTACACTGTGGAGTAGTCATACCCGCTTTCTTTGGTCATATTTATTTTCCTATACTCTTACACAAAAATTTTATTAAAAATCTATATTAGTTGCTATGCCTTTGCTTAGTAGGTCAAATCCACATAGTTTTCAAGGAAAAGCAACCAGTGTGATATCTTGTAGAAGGAAAAGATGGCCAAGATCTCTGGAAACTAAATAATGACCTAGAGTTAGATTACTGATCTCTTGGGTAGGACAGTGAAGATTTATTTCTCCCTTTGTCACCTAAAATCCAACTACTTCCAATGATCTTAATTAAGAAGTACCTGCCAGGGGGAGAAGGATGAGGTTATCAAATCTATAGCACCATACCAGACACCAGAAGAGATGTTCATTTGCTCAGAGAGTAATACTACAATTGGCACAGCAGCTACAATTAGAGTCACAAGTTAAGCTCACAATAATCACTTGCCATTTTCCAATATCTGTCTGTTTTTCCCACAGACTAAACAGACAAACTGAATAGAGATGTAGTGATAATCCTATCCCTGCATTCTTCAAACCCTTGAGGTGGTACTAGTCTCCACAGTTCCTCCAGGAGTGCAGTTATTACTTTGGGCTTACTGTTTTCCTAGGTAAAGAGAGTTACATTGGCTTCTATTTCACTCTATAGAAGTCACTCATTCCAAAAGTTGAGAACCGGTGTTGGGATTCTGCCAGCCAGTGAGTATGTCTGCCAAATATGTGTTCTGGAACTGAGGAAATAACAATAGGATGGGTAGAGAGCTTTAAGGTAACTTATTTAAGTCAGGTCACTAAGTTGGATACTTTTAATTTTAATCCTCTTTATTGTCTGGCCAGAGAGCTCCTGGGATCAGCCTGTCCCCTCACCACCAATGTTGGGGTTACAGACATGCCTGGCTTTGTATGCTGAGGATTTGAACTCAGCTTGCAGAGCAAGTGTTCTTACCCACAGAGCCATCTCCCCATTTCCCCTAAAAATTTTTTTTTAACTACAGATTTTTTTAAACACCCCATTTGGAAGTAACCATTGCAGTGGTATAGAGGTAGGGTAAACTCTGCAACTACTAGACACATTTATCTTAAAAGTCCTTTACCTCTTATCCCAAAAGGAGTGTCTTGATGACTAATTTTCCTCATTAAGTTACCGCTTCACCCATGAAGGAGGCACTCCCTCTCTTCTCTTCTGTAGACCTTCCCACCGCCTTTCCAGGGTGACACTTAAAAATTCAAGATCTCTCCCAACTGTTTTGTTTGTTTTTGTTTCAGACAGTCTCCTGTAGCTCAGGTTCATTCTGTAGCTGAGCATGACCCCCTGAACTACTGAGCCTCCTGCCTCACTCTACCTCCCAAGTGCTGGGATTAGAGGCATGAGTCACTTTCTCCCATCTTATTAAGTGAAACAATTCAATGCTCTGTTTACCTGAAAGTCTAGCCCATCTTTACCATGCTCTCAGGGTTTCTTAAGATAAAAATACACTCCATCATGTTTTTAAAATACCACTTGATTTCCCCATTTAAAATGCCCCCATTTTAAATGTGGAAACCATGGTGGAAGGGTTAGACGATGCAAGAGACAAATAATGCATAGCTAGTTTTAAAAAAAATCAGAGAGGACCATATTAATCAAACAACCTACTGACAAATTATACATACAACTAGCTCAAAGAATATAATGTATCTCTAGGCAAGGTTTATCTGAGAACATTTTGTCTTTGCCCAAGCTTTATTTACATGGCACATGGTAATTAAAAGTACCAGACTGTTGGAACTAACCTCCTTGGATGTTTAACAGACATACTTTGGGGCCTATACTAATTTGGTCAGAGAGACATAAAGGACAGTTTTTGTTCCTTGTCTTCCTAGGTTGACTAAGTTCCAGGGGACTATGAGCATCTCTCAAAATGTCCTGTAACTGGGGATAGAGAGATGGCTCAGTGGTTAAGAACACTGGTTGTTCTTGCAGAAGACTGAGTTCAAATCCCAGCACCCACATAGCAGCTAACAACTGTCTGTAACTCCAGTCCCAAGGGATCCAACAGCCTCTTCTGACCTCAACGGGCATTGCACGACATGGGTGCACTGATCTACATGCAAGCAACACACGTATACACATAAAAAATTTTTAACTGTGGTGTGTGGTGAGTCACCTGTCCTCTTGATCAAGGAGGCCATGGAGACCCCATCAAATGGACTTGAACCAGTGTCCAGTCTACAAAGAGGAGGGTCAACACAGAAGAGACATTTCCTCTATGCTTCCAAGCAAAGCCAGCCATGGTTGAGTAAGACCTTTGACTTATCTTCACATAGGTGGAACTGGTAAAAGAAAGGAGCCAGGGGCTCCTCCCAAGCCCATGTGATCCCTGAGGAACAGATCCTCAAGTGGCCTTAAGAGTAAAAATAAATTGGTTTATCTGCGCCAACTCTATGGTCTTAAACACCAAAAAGGAAAGTATAACCAAAGATTAATGAGGTCAATGTAAGTTTTTAAGAGTCCATGTGTATAGCTAAAGGCTACATAACAAGAAACAATGCCAGACAGGAGATACCTTCCTTTGAGTTGTTGGCCAGGGTGGCCCCAAAGACTCCCAGACAGTAACCCAGGATAGAACTGGGAAATTGAACAGCAGACCCTAATCTTAGCTAAAGGAACATTGACAACTGATTGCTGCTAGATGAGGAAGAGCTGATCTTCCTAAAACAAAGACCTCTAGATAGGCTGACAAGATTCAGCTGATAGTCAAGCACTGGGGAATGGCTGGGGGTGTTGACAACACAGTGGACAGTAACAAGGATGACAAGAGTATATGGGCTCCAGTGGTGGTGGGGGCTATGGGAGGGTGCCACTTGGGAAGTGAGTATATAGATGAATAAGATTGTTTGGGATATTCTGTATGAAATACACATCAAAAAATCAACAAATAAAAAAAAATGAGTTATATTTGAGGAATGTGCTGGGTAGCTTTAGTGTCAACTTGACACACCTGGGTTGAGGGAGCCTCAGTTGGGGAATTGCCTCCATTGAACTGGCCTGTGGTCATGTCTGTGGGGCATCTTCTTAATTGTTGTGTGATGTAGGAGGTCCCAGCCCACTGTGGGTGGTGCCATCCTTGGGCAGGTGGGCCAGTGTTGGATAAGAAAGCAGGCTGAGCAGGGGCCAGGGGAGCAAGCCAGTAAGCAGCATTCCTCCATGGCCTGTGTTCCAGCTCCTGCTTCCAGGTTCCTGCCCTGATGAGCTGTGACCTGGGAGATGTAAGATAAAATAAACCCTTTCCTCCCCAAGTTGGTACTGGTCAGAGTATTTTGTTACAGCATTTGAGAAACACACTAGAACAAAGAAGAAGCATAAAAATTTGCTTCACGTTAATTGGTAGAGGTGAAAACATTAACACTGAAATCTACCTGATGACTTTATATCCATACTCAGGTGCCAAGGATCTCAGTGTAACTGCCTGTGACTAGTAAGAATCAGATACATAGAGATTAGAGATGCATGTGCAATCATCTGTTAGTAGCATTAAAAATGAGTTTTTCTGTATGAAACAGTATATTTTAAAATGAAATGGGGATCTTTTTTAAAGGTTAAAACCTCATTCAATTTTATATCTTATAGGGTTTATACTGAGTTCAATATTGTATAACTGTATTAATTCAACTGTGAACCTGAAAATTTACAGCCACCTTTGAAAAAGACGCATCATTGCTCTGGAAATTCTTGTTGAATATGTTAATGCTGTAATGAAATGCTTCTTCTAATCATGTGGTTATTAAATAAATAATTTAAAAAATACCACTTGATCTTAATATATTAAGGAAACTTCAAACACTTACGTGAGGGGATCTGTTCTTTCTGGAGGAGGTGCAATATTCATAAACATAGATGGTTCAATGAGTTTTTGCAGAGGCTTTAACTGAATAAAAATGTAAGTACATTCAGTTGTGAGTCACGCTAATAGGACTAACCCCCCAGAAGAATGACAGTTGATAAGTATTAAGGGTTTCTCAACATGGGGGTAGACTTATTTAATAAGAGTACTTATGTATGAAACCCTTTAAAATTAAAATTTTAATTACAAACAAACAAAAACAAATGCAATATCACAGGCATCTGTAGTGTCTCCCTATGGGGAGATGGGAGGCAGAGAAAAGGGAATCACTGGAAGATCATAGGCCAGCGAGCCTGGTATAAACAGCAAGTGAGACTCTGTCTCAAACAAAGTAGAAGTGAGGACCTACACTGAAGATTTTCCTCTGACTTCAACATGTGTGCCTGGCACATTGTGCATGCCTGTAATCACAAATGCACACACGCACGCGCACACACATCCCCCAAAAAGTGTTTGTAGTTTATATAACTTAGGATTTTTGTCTTGGATATATTCTTGATAAAACTGTAATATTAGTTCAAAAATTAAAGCACACTTAATGTCTTTTTTCTCAGTTACTAATCCAAAACCACTCAAGTCTATTAAAATAAACAACAAAAAAATTGAAAGACTATATTCAAAGTACAGGGATCATTTATTTCCACTAGCAACAGTGGTAGTGGACCAAGTTTCTAAATGCCCTAAAACTGATAATATCCAGGGAGATGAAGAGTTCTTCAAATATTTGGTGACAGTATATATTGGTATAGTTTCCTAGAATAATTCCTGCTTCAGTCTCCCATATGCTGGGATCATAGGCATGTGCCACCACATCTGTCTCAATGATTCCATTTTTTTCTTAGATGTAAACATTCACACTCCCTTAAATACTTAAAATAAATTTTCTTTTAATTACACAAATGTGTAGGGCATAACACAGAGGAAGTCCTGTAATTAAGACAGGTTCTCTCCTTCTACCATGTGGATTCCCAGGAATGAATTCAGGTCATCAGGCTTAGTGGCAAGCACCTTACCCACAGAGCCATCTTGCCAGCCCTAAAAATACATATTTAAAAAGTTGCCAATCCATAAAAAATAAAGGCTCAGAAGAGAATAATTTGACTGATGGGCTAAAAAATAACTAGAATAAAATTTTAAAAGAAGAGAACTAACCTGATGTGAAAATCCATAACCAAAGTTTCCATAAGAGAACATAAATTCCACCTCCACCCTGCAGATACACTAAACACATGGTAAATTTATTTTATCAATGATCAGAATGATATTGAAGTGATAGCAAGTGATTTTTTATTTTACAAATCTATGTTAGAAAAGTTCAGAATGAATCTTCTGATTTAAAAAAAGCAGCATTTACATAAAGAGCTCCTAAAGAGGACTTCATTCAGTTTCTGAAATGTTATAAGCCTTTCATCTTAAATAATGCTAAATGGTTTAAATATACAAAATATTAACTTAGAATTCTTAGTAGGATTATGCTAAGAAATTGGCATATATGCACACATATTTCAAATTATTTACTCACATGCCTCTCGTGTGCACTCCCAGATCATTTTTGATTTAGACAAACAGTCTCACTTCTCTGAACCCCAGACGCCCATGTGTGAGGGGGAGGAGAGAACCATATGCAGTGATTTTATGTTCCTCATCCCTGCTCTGGACATAAGACAGCAGGGGTCTCTTGACTAGAACAATTAAGTTAATATTCAAGTACATAAGAAATTAGGAATTGTGAACAACTCTTCAGAAACTCTCCAGTACTGAAGCTCTGGAAGCTCTACAGTCAAAGCAGCCAGAGGCATTTCACTGTCTTTTCCAATGGCTTCAAATTTTTCTTTTTCACAATTTACCAATAAGATCATGACTTTTAAAAATGTGGCAATAGGGGGTGCTGAAGAGATGGCTCAGTGGTTAAGAGCACTGGCTGCTCTTGCAGAGGACCTGGGTTCAGTTCCCAACACCCACATTGTGGCTAACAACTGTCCATAACTCCAGTTCCAGAGGGGATCCAATTCCCTCTTCTGACTTCTGCAGGCATCACACAACATGGGTCCACTTACATACATGCAGGCAATATACTCATACAAATAGAATAAAAATAATAACTAAAATATTTTGAAAGTGGTAATGAAGATTTTACAAGCAAATACTACAACTTCCCATTTAACACATTTTTACTAATTCAAACAATGATGATTAGGGTGATGAAGAATAAAAAGATTTAGGCTATATGAAACTCTGAAACTGTTAGAAGAAAACATTCGGAAAAACCTACAAGATATAGGTGTAGGAAAGGATTTTCTAAACCGGACATCAATTCCTCAGGAAGCAAGGGCAAGAATTAACAAATGGGACCTCATTAAACTAAAAGGCTTCTGTACATCAAAGGAGGCAACCAGGGAAGCGAACAGAAAACCCACAGAATGGGAGAAAATCTTCACCAGTGACATATCTGACAGAGGTTTAATACCTAGAATATATAAAGAACTCAAAAAACAAAGAATCGAGAAACCAAATGATCCAGTT
>NW_008342713.1:43185-43711 GCF_000622305.1 Nannospalax galili | reverse complement strand
TCATTTTAACACAGTCAGGCAGGCTAAGATCAAGAGAACAAATGATGCCAAATGTTGGAGAGGATTTTGGGAAAGGGGAATACTCATTCACTGCTGGTGGGGCTACAAAACTTGTTCAACACCTACAGAAAGCAGTGTGGAGAACTCTTAAAAAACTACAAATGAACCTACCATTTGACCCAGTTATGCCACTCCTTGGCATATACCCAAATAATTCATCCTATTGCAGAGACATTTGGGCATCCATGTTTGTTGCTGTTCTTTTCACAATAGCTAAGAGATGGAAGCAACCTAAGTATCCCTCAATTGACAAGTGGATAATGAAAATGTGGTTCATTTATATGGCCGAGTTTTACTCAGCAGTAAAGAAAGATGAAACATGAAATTTTCAGGTAAATGGATGGAACTAGAAACTGTTAAACTAAGTGACGTAACACAGACTCAGAAAAAAAAAAAAAAAACGTCACTGTAGATCCTAGCTCCAAATCTTTAGATACAAGTATACTTCTCACTGCTCATCAAAGAA
>NW_008342713.1:42382-42985 GCF_000622305.1 Nannospalax galili | reverse complement strand
GAGTATGTATCCAGACATAATTACAGAAACCAGGATAATGGAAAAGAACCAGGGAGGTAAAGGAAAAAAAGAACCTGAAAGAGAAGAACAGTAGGAAACAGGCCTTAATAAGGGAGATATGGATAAAAATAGGGTTAGTTTAAGGGAGGGCAGAGGAAAGGGTGTACAAGGAACCTAGGGGATAAAGGGAAAGAAGGATGTCAAGAGAGGTAGGACCATAGGAGAAGGGTATTATTAAGGGAGAAAGGGGGCAGTGGGGGCACCTTAATTGGGGAAACCATGATGGAGGGGTGAGACAAGTGGGAGATTAAACAATGCCTAGCTAGTTTTGAAACCCAGAGGGAACTATATTACTCTTACAACCTACTGACAAATTATACACAGCAGATCAAGAAATATATGTCTAGGTACAGTTTATCTGAGAACAATTGTTTTTGCCCAAGATTTATCTACATGACACACAGTAATTAAAAGTACCAGACTGGTGGAACTAACCTTCTTGGGTGTTTAACAGACATACTTTGAAACCTATACTAATTTAGTCAGAGGGACATAAAGGACAGTTTTTGCTCCTTGCCCTCCTAGGTCGACTAGTTCCAGGGG
>NW_008342713.1:40767-41171 GCF_000622305.1 Nannospalax galili | reverse complement strand
TGTGTTACTGAATATGTTAAAGCTGTAGTGAAATGCTTCTTCTAATCATGGTAGTTATTAAAATTTTTTTAAAAGATTAAAAAAAATAATCTTCAAAGCATAAAAATTTGCTACTTAATAATTAGTAGATGTGAAAAACAATTGAAATCTACCTGATGGCTTTATATCCATGCACAGGTGCCAAGGATCTCAGAAAGTAACTGACTGTGACTAGTAATAATGAGATACGTAGAGATTAGAGATGCATGTGCAAACATCTAAGTGTTGGTTGCATTAAAATGAGTTTTTCTGTAAGAAACTATATTTTAAAATTAAATGGAGATCTTTTTTAAACGTTGGAACCTCATTTAATTTTATGTCTTATAGAGTTTATAATGAGTAAAAGATTATATAAGCATAATAAT
>NW_008342713.1:17332-40467 GCF_000622305.1 Nannospalax galili | reverse complement strand
AATAAATATTTTTTAAAAATAAATTTAAAAATGATTTAGGCTATAAACAATATCAGAATAAAATGTTGCACAATGTTAAAATATATGTGCTTAAAATTTAGGAAGTTTTGTAAAGTTCTTACTGTGTTTTTACGCATCATTTGTAGTACTTCAGTAAAGCAGCCTTTCTAGAAAAAAAATAGGGACGAATAAGTTCCTAAATGTGGAATTATTCATGTATTTATCTGTATATTATCTACATTATATTACAATACAAAATAAGGTAGGGATTTTTCAAACACACATATGAGTATAAGAGACAAAATACAAGTACAACATAATTTTACTAAACTGAAATACAAATATAATGAATATTCATTAGAAGAAAATATTCAGGTGTAAGTAACAGAAATAAATGTTGGTATTAACATTTATAGTATAAGGCCTTTTTGGAAATCTTAGAGCAACTGCCAGGCTTGTTCCTGAGGAGTTAAACATAAATATACATTACAAGCCCCTGAAAGGTGGAGTACCTCTCACATCCCAAAGCTTGACAGGATCTACTAAACCAGGTAAACTTTCGCTATCCTTGGTCATCAACTGTGGTCATCTCTGCTGTCCACGAGTCACCTAATCCAATATCCCATGACTATTGCCTTTCTTCCCAGCATTTAAAAGGATTTCTTTATTATTTTTATGTGTATGTATATGTGCCTGTGTGTATGCATGTGTACCACATGTATGAAGGAGTCCCTGGAGGTCAGAAGAGTGCACTGGATTCCCTAAAACTGGAATTACAGATGGCTGTTAGCTGCCATGTGGATGTTCAGAACTGAACCTGGGTCCTCTGCAAGAGCTGTAGGTGCTCTTAATTGTTAAGCATCTTTCCAGCCCCTCTTCCCAGCATTTTTTATGATTCTCAGTTTCATGGTTAACAACCTTACATCTTTGAGTACTTCACTGAGTATTCTTTCTATTTCTCTTCTTTGCCTGAGACCTGGCTCATTACGCTTCTCCAAAACCCCATATACCTCAGTTGAGGTCAGGAGGTAAAGCAGAAACCTCCACATTACCCTCAATTGCTTCAAATTCCATGATCTCATATGGGGATTCAAAGTTTTCCTCTTTTAAGCAGCGTGCTATCTGACAAATCTAGTGTTTTCAGACATTTGGGTCACTAAATATTCATTTAGTCAAAATTTTGTTTCCTAAGCACATGAGTTTGATGGAAGATAATAAACAAAAGGAGTCCATCAGAAATTATAAACCACAATAATACCATCTAGACAGTGTGGTACCAAGATGAAAAGACTGGCTTCTTTCTTTCCTTTTTTGCTTTGTTTTGAGACAGGGCCTCCTATAGCCCAGGTTGACCTTGAACTCAGTATGTAACCAAGGATGATCCCGAATTCCTTCCTAACAATTCTGTCTGCAACTCCCAAGTCCTGGGATCACAGGTATGTGCCACTATGTAGCTGAAAATGGATTTCTTATACATACCTGAATTACTTCATAAAGATGTACCTCAACACTGCCTGAAAAGAGAGGATGTTTTTCTGAATCTCCAGCTTGCATTAGTTCCAAGAAAATAGTGTTCCGCTCATCATCTGGACGTCTGGGAACCTCAATTTAAAAATATATATATATACATATATATGTATATACATAAAGAAGCATTAAATTTTAACTCCTAATTTCAGACACAATTTCCAAATATATCCATAAACTATATTATGTCATGGTCATAACTAATTATTACTTTTTGGATGTCAGCTTTGTAATTTTTCAAGTTTATCTTTACATAGATCCTAATATAAAAAAATAAAGATCTTGTTTATGTCCAATGTTAACTATGACCTTTTTTAAATTATCTGTTGCCAACACTGTCTTTTTAACTATACATAGAGTCATCCTCAATATTTTACTGAAATTACATATCAAAGGTAGTACAATAGCTCTAATATGAAACCAAATTACCCAGGTAATCCAAATGTAGGCTATCCAAAAATCAAATATTTCAAAATATCTAATATCCTTTACATTCTCTGATATTTAGCTTTTAGATAAAATATATACATCTGCCTGAACTCCCAACTCTGAGCTCTGTGTCACAATATTATTACATAACCATTAACATTTATATACACTTTTCCTGATAAGAAATAAATCCCATGCTTCCCATTCTCAAAGTTATGAGTGTCTTCAGAGTGTTCTTTCCCGTGGTTGATATCGTATGACCATACGTGAGACTTTCTTTTTAGATAGAGTATTGTTCTACAGCCCAGGCTCACCTCAAACTCTGAAACTTCACTGAGTCGTGTTTTTGACTGTCTTTCCCTCAGTAATAGAAAGAAGGTAAGCCAGTTTAGGCCAGCATGGGGATTCGATAGGGATTAGGAGGGTAAGGTCAGTTTGTCGCAATCTGGCATTTAGATGATTAGAGTCAGTCTGTCTTCTAGAAAATTACAAACATTGAATAAAATAGTAAGATTGGGTAGAACAGAAATCAGTAAAAAAAAAAAAAAAAAAAAAAAAAAAAAAAACAACCTACTAAGCCAGGATGGAAATGAAGCAGCATAAATGGGAAGTAACCAGACAGACCTACAAAAACTTCAAATGCTGTTATTTTTTAAAAAACTATGCTTACTCTGTTTAAAGAGCTTTTTAAAATTTTTTATTTATTATTTTTATTTTATGTGTATGTGTGTATTGCCTGTATGTAGGTAAGTGTACCCGTGTCGTGCAATTCCCCACAGAGGTCAGAAGAGCTGTCGGATCCCCCTGGAACTGGAGTTACAGACAGTTGTTAGTTGCCATGTGGGTGCTGGGATTTGAACCCAGGTCTTCTGCAAGAACAACCAGTATTCTTAACCACTGAGCCCTCTCTCTAGCCCCACCCCATTCTTTTAAAGCTGAAAATATATCTATGGCTAGCACATGAAACTGTGAAAATGACTTAGAAAACCTGAATAAAGACTAATAGAATTGCAGAATTGAAAACTAAAGTAATTTAATAAAAACAATAGAATGGATTCAACCACGGGTTAGATGCATTGTAAGAGAATTAGCAAGCTCAAAAATCAAAGACCTATTTATTTGTTCACTATTATGCATGTGAAGCAAATGTTCTACAACTGGGCCATACCTCCCATATCGCCAATAAATTATTGAGAATGTGAGCCAAAAAGAGACAATTATGGAAACTTTGTTTAAAGGTTAAAATACATGGAAGACAGTGTAAGAATATCTAATATGTGTTAATCAAATTCCAGGAAAAAACAATGGATTGAGAAAATGGGCACCAGTTAAAGAAATAATAGCTAAGAAAATTTCAGAACCAATGAACATCAACAATCCAGTTTAAAAAACCAAATAAATCCAAACACAACAGAAACATAGCCAAATAAAATATGTATCAGAGTAAAATTAGAAAAAATAGCACAGAGAGAGAGGACAAACTGTTTTTAAAACCTAAAGACTAACAAGTGAGTGCCCACGCATGATATGGGAAACTAGGAGACAATAGAATACTTCAAAAAATAGCTGCAAACCTAGAGTTCTATGCTCAATGAAAATACGATTCAAGACATTTTTCTGCAATCAAAAACTGAATTTGTTACCAATTGATTCTCATAGGAAGGAAATTTTAAATTAATAATTCAGACAGAAGATAAGTGATCCCAGGAGAATGATCTGAGCTGTAAGAAGGGTTAAAGTGGTTGGTTTAGTTTATGTAAACTAAAGGATAACTAAATTAAATAAAATCAAATTACAGACAAGAGGATTCAAATATAGAACAATAATAATGAAGAAAATAAATGGAATTAAAATTTCAAAGATCCTGGCAATGCAGGGAGGATGGAAGTGTTGTTAAACACTGGATTTGATCAGTATACATATTATAATGTCTATAATAACCATTTTAGAAAAGAGTAATCTTCATGCATGGAAGAGAGGAAAAATAGAATGGTATTTTAAAATACTAATCTCAAGGAAAACAAAAGAGAAGAAAAACCAATGCATAGCTCAGTTGAAACAAAAAAAAATCCTCAACTATATAACTATATTACCATTACATTAACAGAGTAAATGATCTAATTAAAATGCAAAGACTAGGGGCTGGAGAGATGGCTTAGTGGTTAAGAGCACTGGCTGCTCTTGCAGAGGACCTGGGTTCAGTTCCCAGCACCCACATGTGGCTAACAACCATCCATAACCCCAGTTCTAGGGAATCCGACACCCTCTTCTGACCTCCGTGGGCAATGTACAACATGGGTGCACTTACATACATGCAGGTAATACACCCATACACATAAAATAATAATAATACAAAATATTAAAATGCAAAGACTGTCAGGCTGAATTTAGAGAATCCAATTATATTTTGTTTACAAGTAGGGTTTGTGCACTTGCATGTACTGGGGCTCAAACCCAGACCTTGTCAGTGTTAAGCAAACTCTACAACTGAGCTATATCCCCAAGCCCCTGTACACATTCCTTATGGCATTGTCCCCTTCCTTTTATTTCCTCTCTTTTCTCTTCATCAAGTTTTCGCCTGTGTCTTAGTTCTGACTGCTATTACAGAAGTAATCGTGGCCTGGATGGCTCAAACAGAAAATATTTATTTCTAACAGTTCTAGAAGTTAGAAAGTTCAGCAGCAAGATGACACATTTGTTGGGAGTCTTCTTTTTTTACAGACTGACATTTCTGAAGTCTCTTTCACAGAGGTGCTAATTCTAACCATGAGAGTTCCACCTCATGACCTAACACACTTCCCAAAGGCCAACTCCTAATCCCATCACACCAGGGCTTAGGATTTCAACACATGAACTTTAGGCAGGCACAAACATTCTGCCCATAACATTCTTCTTTTCCATGAATTCTAATGTTGTTAAGCTAAATGCATAGATGGAGCACATATATTTACAGAGTTCATGTACAACTGTAAAAATGTACAAATAGCATTTACTACCACTTATTTGTATATTGAAAAAGTTAAATTGATACATTTTTATTATATCCATGTCTTATTATAACAAAAAATTGGGACAGAAAAAAATTCCAGGTTTGGTAGTCCGTATTTGTAATCTTTTTTTGCAGATCCCTGGGGGCTCACTGGCCAGCCAGCCTGGCTTACCTGACAAGCTCCAAGCTAATGACAGATTCAGTATCAAAAAACAAGGTGGTTGACTCCTAAGAAACAATATCCATGGTTGACCTTTGGCCTCCACATGCACATGCACACAGTTGCCCACATATTTGCATATGCATCTTTACACACACACACACACACACACACACACACACACACACACACCCTGAAGGCAGGACTGTAAGGATGATACCTCAACATAATAAAGGCTACATACAAGCCAATGGCCAACAATATATTAAGTGGGAAAACACTGAGAGATTTTCCTCTAAAATCAGGGTGGCAGAAGGGTGCCAACTGCCTCCACTCTTATTCAGTATAGTGTTTCAGATCTTTAAAAAGGCAGTAAGGCAAGAGGATAAACAAAAAGGAAACAAATAGTAAAGGAAGAAATCAAATCATTTATTTTTAGATTATTATAATCTCACAGTAAAAAACTCAAGATGCTACCAGAAAACTCCTAGATTTGATAAACACTTTCAGCAAAGTACCAGGACATAAAATCAACACACAAAATCCAGCAGTTTTGCTATACAGTAATAATCACCTTACCACAAAAGAAATCCAATTATAATAGCCTCAAAAAAAGAAAGAAAAAGAAAAAGTATACATACAAAAACCACCTAGGCATAAACTTAACGAAAGCTTGCAGTGGCTTTTTTCGATGAAAATTATAAATCATGGAGAAAAGAAATTGAAGATGACACTAGAAGATGAAAAGACATCACATGTTCACAGATCAGCAAAATCAGTGTTGTTAAAATGACTTGGCATGGTGGTACAAGCTTGTGATCTCAGAACTCAGAAGTCAGAGGCAGGAGAATCACCACAAATTTAAGACCAGCCTGGTCTATACATTGAGTTCTAGGCCAGCTAAGAGTATATAGCAAGACCTTGTCTCAACAAAGATTTTTTTAAAAACAAAAACCAAAAAACTGTGTTACTGAACTCAATGCAATCCCCAAGAAAATTTCAGTAGCATCTTTTACAGAAACAGGAAAAAACTCTTAATATGGAAGTGCAAAAGACCCCAAGGCAATCCTAAGCAGAAAGGGCAATGTTGGAGGTACCATAGTATTGGATTTCAAACTATACTAAAGAGCTGTAGTAACCAAAACAGCATGGTACTAGAACAAAAACAGACACAGCCAATGAAATAGGACCTAGGGCCCACACAGTTACAGCCACTTAACTTTCTACAACTGTGCCAAAACATATACTGGAGAAAGGACAGCCTGTTCAGCAAACAACGCTGGAAAAACTGAATAATCATATGTAAAAGAATGATCTATATCCCTATTTCTCATTGTGAATAAAAATCTATTCAAAATGGATGAAAGGTCTTAGTGTAAGACCTGAAACTTTTAAAAAGATTTATTTTTTTAAACTTTATGTATATAAATATTCCATGTGTGTGCTTGGTACCTTCAGTGGCCAGAAGAGAGCATTAGATCCCTTGGAACTGGAGTTACAGCAGGCTGTGAGCTATCATGCAGGTCCTGGAAACTAAACCCAGGTCCTCTGCAAGAACAGTAAGTGCTCTTAACCACTGAACCACATCTCCAGATCCAAAGACCTGAAAGTTTTGAGAGAACTGGAGAAAAATACTTCAAGATATATACACAGACAATGACTTTCTAATTGGAACTCCAGTAGCTCAGGAAATAACAAGAAGAACTGGCAAATGGGATTGCAACAAACTAAAAAGCTTCACGAAAGAAACAACAGTGGTAAACGATAGTCTACAGAGTTAGAGAAAATCTTTGCCAGCTATTCGTATGACATGAGATTAATATTCAGAATATGTAAGGAACTCAGAAAATTAAACACTAACAGATTAAGTAATCCAATCAGAAAATGGGCAAATGAACTGAACAGATGAATTTCAAGTGAGTAAGTTAAAATAGCAAAAAAGTACATGAAAAAATGTTCAACATCTTTAGTCATCAGGATAATGCAAATCTAAACTACACAGATTCAATCTCACCCCAATCAGAATAGATATCATCAAGAAAACAAAAAAGGAATTCTTGGGAGGGTACAGAAAAGTAAGTTATACATTGTTGGTGGGAATGGAAATCAGTAAAAAGTTCCCCAAAAACCCGAAAATAAAACTATCACATGATCCAGTTACAGCACTTCTAGCTACATACCTAAAGAACCAAATTCAGCACACAGTACAGTTAACCTGCATGCCCATGTTTACTGTGGCCCTATTTACAACAGATATGCTATGGAATCTTCCTAGGTACCCATGAACAGTTGAATGGGCAATGAGAAGGTGGTATGTATAATACAGTTGAATTTTATTAAGTCATAAGGAATAAAATTATGTCATTTCCAGGAAAAAGATAGAATGGGCGATCACTATGTTATGCAAAATAAGACAGACTTACAAAGACTTGTATTACATGTACACTCATATCTGGAATTTAGAGGAAAGGGACATGAAAGTATAATGGGAACTAGTAGTGATTTAGAAGGAGGAAAGAGGGAGGGTAAGATGAGAGAGGATAACAGAGAAGTTAACACACTCAGAGTATGCTCTATGCATGTCATAGGAAGGGACTAGAGAGATATCTCAGGGTTAAGAGCACTGGCTGCTCTTGATGAGGACATGGTTTTGGTTCCCAGCACCCACATGATGGCTAATAACTGTCTTTAACTCCAGTTCCAGGGGATCCAACACATTTTTCTGGCCTTCATGGGCACTACATGCACATGGTGTACTTATGTACATGCAGGCAATACACTCATACACATAAATATAAAAATAAAAAATAGAAAAGAGATTTTAAATGTCATAAATCCATTCCTTTATACAATTAATATGTTAATAAAAGAAATTAATTTAAAGCTATATCTTGCTTGTTGCTTTTTTAAAAACGTGTATTTAGTGCACATGTGGTCTTTTAATTGCTGAGCCATCATCTCTCCAGCCTAGTGCCACTATTTTAAAAGAAAGCTTTGAGAAACTTTTGAGTTTCTAAGAAGCTTACCTGTAAACAGAAGCATATCAAGTTCTACTTGAGAGGCAATTATGAAGTGAGGTTTTAAGTGAGATTACATACATTCCCAGCTCCATTACATCCTAGCTCTATGACCTCAACAAAGTTCGTTAATCACACAGCACCTCAGTTTATTCAACTATAACACAAAGATGATAATAAGAGAATGTGTGTATGAGCCTGACAATCAGACAATCTTTGGGGATGTTATAAAGACTGTGCGATCTATGTGCAAACAATTAGAGGAGTTTGTACCAGGGGAATACATAAGAGGAGAGAAGGGAGAAGAGATTTAAAACAAAAGAAAGGGTGGAAAGGGCAGGTGGAAGAAGAGCAAGGGAGAGAAAAACCTCCACGATAAACACTCAGAACCACAAACAACGTGTCAGGAAAGAAGTTCATTGAGACTAGGCACTTCAGTGTGCTGCTTCTTAATAAACCACCACTACAGGCCACCACATAGAAGTAAAACACTGTAAAATTCCAAGTGAAAAAGCATAATTTTGGCTCTTTTTTACCCCTTTTTTGTTGTTTTTTGAGACAGGGTCTCCCTGTAGCCCCAGGTGGCCTGGAACTCACTATGTAGACCAGGCTGGCCTCAATCGGACAGCAATCCACCTGCTTCTGCCTCCCAAGTGCAGAGACGCCCCTCTCCACCTTGAGTGCTGATCTCAGAGAGACTGTTTCTATGAAAGCATCTCCGGTGGATGCCTATGACTCTAATAAAATGGCATGATCTCCTCATTCACCTTGCTTTGACTCCTGAAAGGAAGCATTGGGCCCCCACCCTGGCAGTCATTCCTTTCTGAGGCCTTCCACTCCCTAAATCCTGAGGTAGTTGGGAAGCACAATGGTTGCCATTTCCATGGAGAGAATGCATATTGATTCTTTTCCCTTCTCCACTGAACACAGAATTACTTCAGAGCACTGCGGCTCCTGGTGGTGTTACCTTTTTAAAGGAATGTAATGGCTACTGTATTCTCAGCAAACCAATGAGGAGAGAGATTCCAGTTCAGGATTCACAGAAGGCTCCTGAATCCTGTTCTGTATACTATATTATCACAATGAATTGATGGGTTTGGGGGTAGTATTTGGATTCTGGGTTGGGGAACAAAGTCTTTCACCAGTATATAGAGATTTGATTGTTCAAATGAAGCTGCTGCATTAACACCTCTGCCTATAGTTTAAGGTCCTTGGCCAGCTCTGTTCGATATAATATGTTGATTGCCTTTGGATCCCTTTCCGGAAGCCAGCTGTCATGTTGATAGGGGAACTTATACCACAACCAGATTCCTGAGTCCCTAGGCTGCCCAGGTAAGGTGGAAGGTGATTTCAGGGTCTCAGGTGAGGGTACTCTGTGTGGTGGAGGCAGGTGCACGGGCTGGAAAGATGGGGTACTGGAGGTGTAGGTTTGAAACAGTGGAAATGAAAGTTCCAGAGAGGTAGTTCATGAGGAAGTCAGAGGGCCTAGGACCAGAGCAGTGGGTGTGAAGGAGTCAGGTTACCTGGAAAGGAGGCAAGCCACAAATGATGCAGCCTACTTCTGTTACTGGACATGAACTGCACACAGTCCCCTCGCTGACTGAGCCTTTTAAAATGAGAAGCTGTAGGTTTTATATTGAGGGGAGACATCATCCAGGCACAGTGTTCGTTTTTTTTTTTTTTTAATAGCTTTAAAAAAATAAGAAGGTCACTCACACCCAGTATGTGGTTCTCCTGAAAGGTCATCTCTCCCACTGGAGTTGATGACTTTCTAAACATGAGTAAAATAGGTGAATAATACATGTAAGGCTTTCTTGGCATCTGCATTCTTTACACAGCTCAGTGGCTTTGGAACACCCAAGAAAATGATCAAGATTATTTTAGGGACTATTTTACTGGGGTTTTAAGAATATAAGCCTTGTCGGGCATGGTGGCACACACCTGTAGTCCCAGCATTTGGGAGGCAGAGGCAGACGGATCTCTGTGAGTTCAAGGCCAGCCTGGTCTACATAGTGAGTTCCAGGACAGCTGGGGCCACAGGGAGACCCTGCTTCAAAAAGACCGAAAAAAAAGAATATGAATCTTTTGGGTTTTTTTTTTCTTTCCTTCTATCAGGAGACTGTGGAAATGTGTGCGCTTGTGAAGTGTTTTGTTGTAGATTAGTGATCCTTAAGGGAAACTTAGACTATAGGCAAAAGTACAAGCCCAGTGCAGGTTTTGTTCCTGTCCACTGTCAGGGAAATAAAGTTCTACACAGTAAGCACACAGCCTCCCTGATTTTATGATGCCTTTCTTAGGGTCTTAATTAGCCCTTAATTTTGTTTAAATCTTTTTTCTCCTTCCTCTTGAAAAAGAAGTTTCCAAATATAAGTTTATTACAGCTTCTATCGCTAAAAACGTTGTTCCTTTTTTACTATGGGCAATTCACACAAGGCAAAAACATGGAATAGTTGGTTTTAGTGTGTTGTTAACTTTGCTATATATCAAAGTAATTTTTACAAGTTTTCATCTTAAACCTCAAATCATGTGCTTATTCATTTTTCTGTTTATTTATGAACTAACCGTGATTCTTTTATTAATAAAAAGCTAATGGGAAAGGAGTCTTCATGAATCTGGTGACTATGTTTACATTTAATTTCCCTGCAGTGTATGAAGTATTGTAGCAGAGTATTAAAATACATAACATTTCATTAATGAAGCTATCCTCTGAAAGGAGCACATTTTTGGGTGTCATCATTTTGATGTGAAACCTGTAAATGTGAGTGATACACTGTTTATTGCACTTGAGTGTTCAGAAGACCTGCCTAGCTGCCTTTCTGCCCATGCATATTGTATAGTCTACGATTTTCTTAAAATGATATTAAAAGAAGAGTCCATGGAGAGAAACCTTAGTGGATGCTGTCTCCCTACTTGTATTTACGGGTGTTAGCTCAACTGCTTTGCTAGGTGCTAAGCCACATTATCAGTCAGTATGTTTGTAAACTGTCTGGAACTAAAAATCAGGAATAAAACTATTTTCTTATATTAAAAAAAGATAGCCAGACATGGTGGCACACACCTTTAATCCCAGCACTTGGGAGGCAGAGGCAGGCGGATCTCTGTGAGTTCGAGGCCAGCCTGGTCTACAGAGCGAGTTCTGGGCAGCTGGAGCTACAGGGAGACCCTGTCTAAAAAAGAAAAAAAAAAAAAAAAAAGATATAAGTAGTCAAAATATCTGAAATTATAAAGAGATGCTATTACTCTAGAAGAGAATTTTAACATTACCTGTACAGAAAAATACTTCACTTCATCAAATTTAATTACAAAGTTCTTTTCATTCTTTTCATTGCTAGTAGATTTCAAGACATGAATTTTTGTTCGCTTCACAATGTGGTTTATAGAGATACGAATGAACAAATTAGTATACTGCTGTAAAATGACTGGAAATAGACTATTTAGGAAACAAGTTTTGTTGCAATTGATCAAATAACACATTATAAAATCATTGTTTAATACAATGCAAGTCAAAACATAAAAATCAACCTAGTTGGTATAAAAGGTAACTGTAGAGTATATTAAACAACAGAAAAAGTCTCTCAAAATATTTTTGCTTGCTGTTGCTAGACACAACGTAAGTAGGAATAGAAGCTTTATTCTTTGGTTCACTTAACATGTTTGAATTCTCACATTCCCATCCTAATTCCTTTGCAAATTTTTCAATACTTTAAATTGAGTAAGTATATACAATATACAGTTGAAATTATTTTCTATGCACAATTATGTAGAAATCAAAAAAAATCAACTGATTTAATTTTAAGACAAAATTTATAGCATTCTATTCTAAAATTCACTTCACAATATACTTTATTTCACTGTGTTGATCTTCCTTGCCATCTTTCATACTCCATACATTGAAAGAATTTTGTTTCTAAGACTTAATTATCTTAAAATGCATAGAATTTTCCCCCTTTATATAAAGGAGAAATACCATAATAAGACTGGATTAAAAGCAAGCATAGAGTGATGTGGTAGTGCAGAGCTATAATTCCAGGAGTTGGGAGGCTGAGGCAAGAGGATTGAGAATTCAAAGCCAGCCTGAACTATATAGCAAGACCTTGTCTCAAAGGCACAAAACAACATATGTGGTAATTGAGGTAAATTACAGATGGCCAAAAATCTTTTTAATTTCCATACCAAAAAGTGGAGTTTATTTTTCCTGTCCTTGAAGCTGAGTTGGCCATGTGATCATTTTAATCCATAAATACAATGAATACAACTAAAAATGACATTAAGATGGATGAGAAAGTCATTCACTAGAGTTTAAAATATAAGAAAACATGAAAAACTATTGTGAGCTAGATATAAAAATATTTGAACATTATATTTTAAAAATAATTACTACAGGAGAAGGATAGGATGAAACTACATGAAAAGAATGAATTCTAACAATTCCAGTACCCCAGCTTAGTCCAGCCTTCCAAGCACCCACACTAAATGGGCCATTCCAGACACCTCAACCCTTCTGAACTGCCAAGCTCCAGCCCAAGTTAAGACACTCTGAAGTACAAATATCACCTAGTGGATGCATAGAGTACTTGATAGTAAAACAGTATTTTAAGCCACGACATTTTGGAGAGGTTAGTAACATAGCAAATAAATAAATGAAACAGCAAGATGTGGTGATACTATGATTTTTAAACCAAAAGGATACACCTTCGAGAAAATTGTCTGCAACTCTTTATATGAACAGCCAGGCAGCCAACCTACAATAATCCAAACAAAACACCGATGGTAAATGCACTTCTTAAAAAGTTAATTTCCTTCTACTTTATACTGAACTACATTTAAATTTTTAGAATATACTTTTTGTTGTTTTTCTCATTAAAAATATTGTTTCTAGCCAGGCGTGGTGGCACATGCCTTTAATTCCAGCACTCAGGAGGCAGAGTCAGGCAGATCTCTGTGAGTTCAAGGCCAGCCTGGTCTGCATAGTGAGTTCCAGGACAGCTGGGGCTACAGGGAGACCCTGTCTCAAAAAGACCAAAAAAAAAAAAATGTTTCTTAGCGTTGGAGAGATAGTTCAGTGGGATTAGGAGCACTTGTTGCTTTTGCAGAGGATTGGGGTTCAGTTTCCAGTAACCGCATCAAGCAGCTCCCTATCACTTACAACTCTAGTTGCTGGGGATCTGATATCTTCATCTGGCCTCCATGGATACCAGACACACATGGGGTGCACATATTCAGGCACTCACATATACACAAAAAATAAAAATAAATAAATCTTTTTAAAAATGTTTCCTTTTCTTTAAAAATTTTTATTAAGAGTATTTGTGTATATGAGTGTCGGTGTGAACACGCCATGGCACACACATAGAGTTCAGGGGACAACTCTGCAGGAGTCAGCTCTCTCCTTCTACCATGTGTCTCCCAGGGTTTGAACTTAATAAGTCATCAGACTTGTTGGCAAGTGCCTTTACCCACTGAGCTACCTCATTGGCCTAAATTTTTTTTCTTTTAAGGATGCGTGAGAAAGCCATGTGGAAACCTACTACTTGTAAGCTAATTAAAAAACAAATTTTAAAAGAGAAAAAGAAAGTTTGAAGGTACCTGCATGGATGGATAATGCTGCTCCCAGAAGTCATGGGTTATTAAACAAAGATCCCATTGCCAAGTGTGGGATTCCAGCTGTGTGGCTAGTGTTAATTGTCAACTTGGCAGGATCTACAATCACCTGTTATACTGGCCTCTGGGCATGCTTGTGAGGGATTATCCTGATTAGGTTAACTGAGGAGAGAAGACCCATTTTAACTATAGAGGACCAGGCCCTGAGCAACATAACCAGCCTCAGTCACCTTGACTTCCCCACCACAATAAACTGTACTCGAACTGTCAGCCACAATAAGCCCTTTCTCTCTTAAGTTGATTTTGTCAGGACATTTTATCACAGCAACAAAAAACTAAGACAGCTCTTTATGAGTTGTTGGTCAGGGGAGGTCTCAAGTGCTGTCAAACCTGAATATCTTAGTTTGTTTTACCTGAGTTTGGAAGAGTGAATTGACTCTCACAAGTTGTCCTTTGACCTTTACGTGCATGCACACACACACACACACACACACACACACACACACGTACGTGCGCAAACAATAATAAATGCAATTTTAAAAAGAAGATGGGGACTAGAGAGGTGGCACAGTGGTTAAGAACACTGACTGTCTTGCCAAAGATCCGTGTTTGAATCCCAGCACCCACATGGCAGCTAATAACCATCGGTAACTCCAGTTCCAGGGGATCTGACACCCTCTCTGTCCTCCATGGGCATTGCACAATACGGGTGCACTTACATACATGCAGGCAATACACACATACACATAAAATGGTGCACACCTGTAGTCCCAGCACTTGGGAGGCAGAGGCAGGCAGATCTCTGTAAGTTCAAGGACAGCCTGGTCTACATAGTGAGTTCCAGGAGAGCTGGGGCTACAGGGAGACCCTGCTTCAAAAAGACAAAATAATAATAATAATAATAATAATAATAATAAATAAAAATTTTTAAAGAGAATAAAGATGAAGAAAGATAAGTAGAAAATTATTGTAATATTTGATGGTTCCAAATGTGCACAGAGCCCCCTGTCCTACCCTCTGAAACATCCAAATTAGAAAAACAAAACTTTTTATTGTTTTCACCTTAAATATTAGGTCCTACCTTTGTGTGTGTGTGTGTGTATGGGGGGGGGGACTATATCTGCTCTTATTTCTGAGGGCTTTAAGACATAAAAAAGTGGTGAGTGATCAATTTTTAAACCATGGGTCAATCCAGCAATGACAATAAATACAAGCACTTGATGACCTCAGCAAAATACTGGTTCCCAGGCCCTCCCTTCCAACACTCTAAATTAGATCTTAGGTGTCATCTAAAAGCAACGTCTTAAAATTATTCTAGGTGATTCTGATGCAAGTGGATTTGGGAATCCTTAGTATAGAAAACATTATTTCTGTAAATTTGTGTTCCATAATTCCAATGAATATTTCAATGGTTATATGACTCATAAAAATAAAAAATTTGGGCTGTAGAGTTGGCTCAGTGGTTAAGAGCACTGGTTGCTCTTGCAGAGGACCCGAGTTTGATTTCCAGCACCCACATGGCAGCTAACAACCTGACACTCTCTTCTAACCTCCATAGGCACTGCATGACACAGGTGCACTTACACACATGCAGGCAATACATTTATACACATAAAATGAAACAATAATAAAAATTCACGAATATGTTTATCATAGAGGACCATTTTCTTCACATAATTTTCAATTACCAAATGATAAACATCAGCTTTGCTTCATATTACACTAGAAATAATCTATGCAGGTTTGTTGAAAGTTACTCATACGTACCACATCTCCAAATGGTATCAAAGCTGGTGTCTCCTGTGTTACTACCATTTCTTCACTCTGAGACCCTCGCAGAGTTTTTCTCAGAATCTATAATGTACATAAACCAACTTAACACTTTAGAAGAAAAAGAAGACCATAACCAGATAAAAAATGTTAATTCAATTCAATATGTTAATAGATGAGTGTCCAGTAAAGATCTGGTGCTCCAGGCAGTGGGATATAAATATGAGAAAGAAACTCATTTCTGTCTTCAATAGTTTATCAGTAAGTAAGCAAAGAAACAACCATGAACTCAGATATGAAATTAGCAAGGAAACTGGGAAAGAGAGCAGTGCAGACCAGTATGGCCTGTGTATGATCAGTACGAACAATGAGCTATTCAGTTTGTTGATGGATTGAACATACAATGGGATATATTGAAAAGTTGATAGGAGGACCCCATCCAATTGCCCCCAAGGTGAGAGTCACCTGAACCTGAACCTCTATACGCAAATATAAATACATCCAAATGAGGAACAAAAATGAAACTACATAGGACACATTCCTCCAACATTATTAAAGGTTATTACAACTCTTAGCTTTCTATAAGGGCAAAAATAAAAATTTCATCAGTGCTCTTCCTGGAACTTCTGCCACAAGCCTATGGGTAGGGATGAAGAGAAGAAAATCTGTAAGATCATCTGAAGAGAAAATTCAACACTAAGTACAAAAATTCTACTACAACATGGTACAGTTCTGGCTATAGAGAACAGACCTGAAGGACCAGATATGGCTTTCTTAGGGGTCCTGCTTCTGGGGTAAAGAAGACAGAGATGAAGAGGTATTCCTTGATTACATGGCAGTAAGAAAAAAGAAGGGCATTATAGGGGAAATTAAGGATGTCAGAACAACAACAAGAACCACAAGTCCTGTTTACCTTATCCTTTCACTTCCTATCAATTACAAGTTCTGTGCACAGAGCCCCTGTCCTACCCTCTGAAACATCCAATATGTTGAAAAAAGAGGACACACTTGAATCAGACATGAGAGGTGATCAAGAAGAAGGAAAATGAGACCACCTGCATTAAAAGCTATTACAGGAAGAAAATGGAGAGAAATGTTTGACTGGTAAAAATTCTTCTCCCCTAAATAATTACAAAAGGGAAGTAATTATGACACAGATATCAAAGTGAACTAAACATCTTCAAATATACATTTGAATATTTTTTAAAGCCTACAATAGCAAATTTAGTAATGGGCCAAAAAGAAAAAAATAAATGAGTGTTAATGAACTCAAAAACAAATTTTTTAAATATTTTATTTATTATTTTTCTTTTATGTGTATTCATGTACTGCCTGCATGCACCTGTGTTGTGCAATGCCCGCAGAGGACAGAGGAGGCTGTCAGATCCCCTGAAATTGGAGTTAAGAACAGTTGTTAACTGTCATGTGGGTGCTGGGATTCGAACCCAGGTCTTCTGCAAGAACAGTCAATGTTCTTAACCACTGAGCCATCTCTCCAGCCCCAAAAACAATTTTTTAAAAAGACAAATCTGTCTCAAAAATAGAATTACAAGGTATCCAAGGTAGAATGGATTCAAATGAAATTTAATAAGGGGCAATGAAAAAGACAGGAAGCCAGTAAAGAGAATGAAAATGAAATAGAGAAATTGGAACTGGAGAGATGGCTCAGTGGTTAAGAGCACTGGCTGTTCTTGCAGAGGACCGGGCTTCAATTTCCAGCACACACATGGCAGCTAACAACCATCCGAATCTCCAGTTCTAGGGGATCTGATGCCCTCTTTTGATCTCTGCAGGCATTGCACTACATGGGTGCACTGAGACACATGCAGGCAATACACTCATACACATAAAAGAAAAAGAAATAGAGAAATAAATATAGAGGGTTAGAACAAAGTCAGTGAACTGGAAGGGAAGCAAATAAGAAATCCTTGAAAAAGGAAAAAAAAAACCCAAAGCATTGGGGAATGCTAATATTAAAATTATAGTCCAAGAAAATTCTAGGCAATAAGAGAAAATCTACTTGTTGATGGGACTTACTGTGTATCTGGAAAATTGACTCATAATGATCTACCCCAAGATATATCCTAGAAAAATGATCAGACTCTATAAAGACAGTCTGTGCAGCTTAAAAATCACTGAATTGCAAGCCAGGCATGGTGGCACACATCTTTAATCTCAGCAGTCAGGAGGCAGAGGCAGGGAGATCTCTGTGGGTTGATGGTCAACATAGCAAGTTCCAGAGCAGCCAGGGCTACACAGTGAGACCCCGCCTGTCTAAAAAAACAAACAACAACAAAAAAACCCAATTTTTAAATTGTTTATGGCAATAAACAATGAAACTAGCACAGATTCTCAGAGTAATATACAGACCAATGCAATGATAGAATGTCGCGAGCCGGGACTCTGTCCAGCAGAGTCCAGGAAAGACGACACAGACACCAAGGTGAGGTTCAAGCTTCTGTTTCTCTTTCTCCTTTATTCTCTTGTATTATCTCTCATGTTCTCTTCACTATGATGCTGGCTCACTATGATGCTGGTTCCTTATGATGCTGTGTCCTCACTATTACACACTTCAGCTCTTTATATAGCGTTTCCAACAGCCCTCCCCCCAGCCGGTATCAATCAGGGCTCACACACGTGCAGCGGCCAGGCAGAGTGTAGCTCATAGGCATGTAGCAAGATCACCAGGCTGGCCTCACCTGTTTGGCCTCTCCATACTTTGGAGTAAGCAAGCGGGAATCACGAGCCTTGGCAATCAGCCAAGAGTTGGAGTAAACAGCACGAGGTTTGGCAGCCAGCCAGGGCGCCATCTGGCTGACTCAGCTGTGCTCGCTTCCCACAATAGAACACCAGCAGTACAGGAAGAATAAACCAAAAACTGGTTCTCAAAAAGGTGGGAAAGGATGGGCTGCAAAGAATGGAATAAAAGAAAAAGTGAGAGTCCTTAGAGTATACATTTCATAAAAATCTAACTTTTGAAAGTATGTCAATGTTCTATATGCAAAACATAAAATCTATAGATCACTTTTGGTAGTATAGACATTTTAACAATATTCATTCTTCTAGTCCACACATGAAACTTCCATTTATTTGTGCTCTCTTCAATTTCTCCCATCAATGTTTTATAGTTTCCAGTGTAGAGATATTTTGTCTCCTTGGTTAAATTTATTCCTCGGTATTTTACTTTTATAGCTATTACAGATAAAAATATTTTGTTGATTTCTTTTTCAAATAGTTTGCTTTAGGTGTATAGGAACACTATTGAGTATTGCATGTTGATTTTGTATTCAAATTTATGGAATTTTTTAAATTGGCTCTAACAGTTTTGTGGTAGACTCTTAAAGTTTTCTATATAAAGGATCATGTCATTCACAACTTGGGACTGTTAGGGTTCAGATCAGCAACCCCCAATGCAGCAGGGCCTCACAGTTTTGCAGGCCCCCTGAGAACACAGGAACTGAGTTAATGAGCAGCGCCCTGACCATCCAAAGACAAGATAAACTGACTCTTTACACCTTTTGACCAGAGACCAGATTACTGCAAGGAGCAGCTTCAGCACAGCATGCTCCCTTTTTGATGATCTTAAAGGATAAAGAGACTTTTTACACCTTTACACCTTTTGACCCAGATCCTGGCTGATGGAAGAGGACTGAAGGGGGCAGTTTGACTGAGGCTATTCTCTCCTGATAAGCCCTGGGCTCCCTGCCCCCCACCCCAACTTTTTTTAACAAATATTTTCCTGGCTTCCACATCTCCCCAAGGCCCCTATAAAGACCCCCAGCCAACAACCTGTGGACCAACAGCTCCTCTATCCAGATAGGGGAATTGTCCCGTGCATTTTCCTCTGCTAATAAACTCTATCCCACTGGAGTTTTTGTCTGTGTCCTGGTGCTTTCTCCCAATTTGACTTTACTATCAGGGACAATTTGACTTCCTCCTTTGCAATTTAGATGTCTTTTTTATTATTATGAACTTGTCTAGGTAATTTCATACTCCCAGTACTGTGTCGAATAGATGTGGCAAAGGGTATCTTTATATTGTTCCAGGCCTTAGAAGAAATGTTTTTAATTTTTCCCTATTCTGTGTGTTAGCTGTACTTTATAGTATTGGGCCTTCATTATATTCAGATACAGTCCCTCTATGCCTAATTTCTTGAGAGGTTTTATCATGAATGAATGGTGAATTCTAAAGTAAAGAGTATAATGGTGATTTTATCAGAGTTTGGGGAGCATGAGGAGATAGTTGTTAAAGAATACACAATTATAGCTTTAAAAGGGTGGAATATATTTCAAGAGATCTATTGTAACTATGTCTGTCTCTGTCTCTGTCTCAGTCCCTCTATGCCTAATTTCTTGAGAGGTTTTATCATGAATGAATGGTGAATTCTAAAGTAAAGAGTATAATGGTGATTTTATCAGAGTTTGGGGAGCATGAGGAGATAGTTGTTAAAGAATACACAATTATAGCTTTAAAAGGGTGGAATATATTTCAAGAGATCTATTGTAACTATGTCTGTCTGTCTCTGTCTCTCTCTCTCTCTCTCACTTGGTACTAAAAGAGCCAAGTAAGGAGCTAGAACTTCATCCCTTCTGGTATAACGAGTATCACCCACATTCTGCCTATAGTATTCTACCTGTGCTGGATAGCTTTACTGTCAACTTGACACACCTGGGTTGAGGGAGCCTCAATTGGGGAATTTCCTCCATTGAACTGGCCGGTGGCCATGTCTGTGAGACATCTTGATTGCTGTGTGATGTGAGAGGCCCAGCCCACTGTGGGTGGTGCCACCCCTGGGCAGGTGGGCCTGTGTTGCATAAGAAAGCAGGCTGAGCCAGGGCCAAGGGAGCAAGTCAGTAAGCAGTGATCCTCCATGGCTCCTGCCTCCAGGTTCCTGCCCTGAGTTCCTACCTTGGGCTCTCTGATGAACTGTGACCCAGGAGATGTAAGATAAATAAACCCTTTCCTCCCCAAGTTGGTAGTGATCAGAGTGTTTTGTCACAGCAATGAAGAAACAAACTAGGACACTACCTATAGTATCTACAGACATCAAGATGGCCTGGATTTCCATCCACACTCAGCAGTAATAAGGAATCTTTTCTCCCCTCCACTGGGGTGTTATCAGAGGAGGCCTACTGAAGAGTAAGAGCTTTTTACCATCACCTGTAAGTTACTAGGCAGCCTCTGCTTCATGCTGTTAGTGCAATGAACTGAAAACAGAAATAGCCACAAAGATGATAGGAAAATATTTGAACAATTGGAAAGGAAACAACATAGGAAATTCTAAATAGCCCAAGTAAAAAGAAGGTAAAGAGAAAGTCTTTCTGGAGAAAGGTCAAAGAGGAAAAGGGAAAGCCTATTAAAACTAACCTAGGAGTGGTGGCACATGGGAGGCAGAGGCAGGAGGATGTCTGTGAAATTGAGGCTAGCCTGGTCTACATAGCAAGTTCCAGAACACCCAGTGCTACATAGTAAGGCCCTGTCTCAAACAGCAACAATAACAACAAAACTAGTCTAGAGCCAGGCGTGGTAATGCACACCTTTAATCCTAGCACATAGGAGACAGAGGTACATGGATCTACATAAAGTTCCAGGTCACTCAGTGTTACATAGTGAGACCCTGTCTAAAAAAATTGAAACTAAAAGGAGAATTACCTTACCCCCACTTTTTCTTAACTGGAGAATGACCTTATTAATAAGTATTAACTTCCCAAATCACTAAGTACTTTTCAAGAATTATTTGTTCAACTCAAAGTACACAACAAAGCCCTGGTTGAAATTTTTGATTAAAATATTAAAAGTACAAAGTAGAATTGTAGCTAGTAGAGGCTGCAGGGGCAGGTGGGGGGCAGGGGTGGGTGGGGAGGAGAGATGTGGTCAAAGTGTGTAAAGTTTCAGTTAGATAAGCAGAATAAGTTTCACTGATCTATTGAATAGCATGGTGAATATACATAATAATAATGTATTACACATTTCAAAATTTCCAGAGTAGATTTCAAATATTCTCACCACAAAGAAATGGCAGGGATGTGAGGTGATATGTTAAGTGGCCTCATTTAATCATTCCACAATTATACAGATATTACAGCATTACATTATACCTGACAGAATAAAATTATTATTTGTCAATTAAAAATAAAGTAAGACTACAGATAAAGTCATTTGTGGAGTGCTTGTCTAGTATGCATTTGGCCGTGGGATCCAGCACCACCAAAATTTTTTCATAAAAAATTAAAAATAAGCATCAATAAACAATTGAAAAGTTTAATATATTTTTGATCATTTTGTATATATACACACATATTGTTATATATGGTTTAATTGTAGTTTAATGTAGCTATTTACAATCACTATATAATCACAAAAATATAAAACCAACACATTTTATCTTATTTTCAAAGTCTATTTTTTAGGAAAAGTCTCACTCTGTATCCCAGGCTAATATGGAGCTCACTATATAGCCTAAGCTGTCCTCAAACTCACAGAAATACATCTGCCTCAGCTGGCAAGTGCTGGAGTTATAGGCATGAGCTCCATGCCTAGCTGGAAAGTTTATTTTGAATGTGTACTTCAGTAAATACAACATAATTTGGATACTTTAAGAAATTTACCTTATAGTTTAGTTTTAGAAAGTCAGCTAAGAAGCATCTTAGAAGGTGTTCAACATCACTAGTAATTAGGGAAATGCAAATTAAAACCACTTTAAGATGTGGTTTACCCCATCTTAGCCCAGTCAGACTGGCTAAGATCAGGAGAACAAATGATATTAAATGTTGGAGAGGATGTGGAGAAAGGGGAATGCTTATCCACTGCTGGTGGGACTATAAATTTGTTCAACCCCTATGGAAAGCAGTGTGAAAAACTCTTTAAAAAAACTACAAATGAAGCTACCATTTGATCCAGTTATACCACTCCTTGGCATATACCCAAAGGTGACTGTGGTGAGTCACCTGTCCTCTTGATCAAGGAGGCTGTGGAGACCCCACCAGATGGACTTGAACCAGTGTCCAGTCTACAAAGAGGAGGGTCAACACAGAAGAGACATTTCCTCCATGCTTCCAAGAAAAGCCAAAGGGACTCCCAGATACTAACCCAGCATAGAACTTGGAAAATGAACAGCACACCCCAATCTTATCTAAAGGAATATTGACAACTGATTGCTGCTAGAAGAGGAACAGCTGATCTTCCTAAAACAAGGCTCTCTAGATAGGCTGACTAGATTCAGCAGATGGACAACACTGGAGAATGGCTGGGGGTGCCGACAACACAGTGGACAGTAACAGGGATGACAGAGTAGATGGGCTCCAGTGGAGCAGGGATGACAGAGTAGATGGGCTCCAGTGGAGGGGGCAGCTATGGGGGAATGCCATTTGGGATGAGGGTATATAGATGAATAAGATTGTTTGGGATGTTCTGTATGAAATACACACAAAAAATTAACAAATAAAAATTATGAGTTATATTTGATGAAGAAGCATACAAATTTGCTTCATGTTAATTAGTAGAGGTAAAAAACATTACCATTGAAATCTATCCGATGACTTTATATCCATACTGAGGTGCCAAGGATCCAAGTGTAACCAATTGTGACTAGTAATAATCGATACATAGAGACCAGAGATGCATGCGCAAACATCCAAGTGTT
>NW_008342713.1:8489-12518 GCF_000622305.1 Nannospalax galili | reverse complement strand
AGTGAACAGAGAGTTCTCAAAAAAAGAAATAAAGATGGCTAAGAAGCATCTTAAAAGGTGTTCAACATCACTAGTAATTAGGGAAATGCAAATTAAAACCACTTTAAGATGTGGTTTACCCCATCTTAGCCCAGTCAGACTGGCTAAGATCAGGAGAACAAATGATATTCAAATGTTGGAAAGGATGTGGGGAAAGGGGAACACTCATCCACTGGTGGGGCTGCAAACTTGTTCAACCCCTATGGAAAGCAGTGTGAAAAACTCTTTAAAAAAACTACAAATGAAGCTACCATTTGATCCAGTTATACCACTCCTTGGCATATACCCAAAGGTGACTGTGGTGAGTCACCTGTCCTCTTGATCAAGGAGGCTGTGGAGACCCCACCAGATGGACTTGAACCAGTGTCCAGTCTACAAAGAGGAGGGTCAACACAGAAGAGACATTTCCTCCATGCTTCCAAGAAAAGCCAAAGGGACTCCCAGATACTAACCCAGCATAGAACTTGGAAAATGAACAGCACACCCCAATCTTATCTAAAGGAATATTGACAACTGATTGCTGCTAGAAGAGGAACAGCTGATCTTCCTAAAACAAGGCTCTCTAGATAGGCTGACTAGATTCAGCAGATGGACAACACTGGAGAATGGCTGGGGGTGCCGACAACACAGTGGATAGTAACAGGGATAACAGAGTATGTGGGCTCCAGTGTGTGGCAGCGGGGAGGCTTTGGGAAGGTGCCATTTGGGAAGTGGGTATATAGATGAATAAGATTGTTTGGGATGTTCTGTATGATATACACATAAAAAATCAACAAATAAAAAAATGAGTTATATTTGAGGAGAAAGCATAAAACTTTACTGCATTTTAATTAGTAGAAGTGATAAACATTACCATTGAAATCTACCTGATGACTTTATATCTATACTCAGGTGCCAAGGATCCAAGTGTAACCAACTGTGACTAGTAATAATCAGATACACAGAGATTAGAGACGCATGTGCAAACATCTAAGTATTAGTAGCATTAAAAATGAGTCTTCCTGTAGGAAACAGTTTATTTTAAAATGAAATGGAGCTCTTCTTAAGAAGTTAAACACTCATTCAATTTTATGTCTTACAGGGTTTATATTCAAGTTCAATACTGTATAACTGTATTAATTCAACTGTGAACCTAAAAATTTACAGACACTTTTGAAAGAGATGTATCTTTGTTCTGAAAATTGTTATTGAATATGTTAAAGCTGCAAAGGAATGCTTCTTCTAATCATGTGGTTATTAAATAAATTTTTAGAAAATTTTTTAAAAATTAAAAAAGAGAAATCTACCTTATAGAACACTCATGCTCCGTCCACCTTTTAAAGACCTAGCAATGATTTCACCCATTCATTACCTTTTAATTTTTCCTTCCTCATCCAAACACAGCTTTCTTCAATGGAAGCAAAATAAGTATTTGCCAAATTCCTATCAGAATTTTGAGGAAAGTTTCTAAACACATCTCATAAAGACTGTGACACTACCTAGAATTTCTCCTGAACCCGGAATTTGATTCCACTTAATTCCACTGAGTTTTATTCTTGTAAATTCAGTCCCACATCGAAGAGAATTCCCTTGTGATACCTTATGGAAAAGTGTGTGCATCCAGTCACATTGTCTACACTTCATTCTCCAGTGACTTTACCCACTTTCTTCTCTTCCACACAATTTCTTTGAAAGCCTGTTAGCCCTTTTCCTAGAGGGTTTCTACTTCCTGGTTTTAACTGAATGCCCACCATCTTAAATTAATTCTTTAATGATTACCAATATGCTGACATAATTATATGTCCAGCACCAGGCTGATTCCAGCTTGAAGTGTTCTTGACCTCAAGTTGTAACGTCTGGTGTTGAAGAAAGGTAGACAAAAAAATAATTACAGTTTTTTCTATTTTTTAATTGAATTTTTGCAATTTTCATACAATATAATTTGATATTTAGATCCCCTCCCCTATGTGCACCTCCCCTCTCCCCTTATTGTCCCCACACTTCCTGTCCTCTATTATATTTTTTGTTAAGAAATATGGAGTCTAATTTGTGTCCCCAAATGTCTTTCAGTGTCGGTCCATTCACTGGAGCCTGGTTAACCTACCAAGAGTAGGTTCCCATACTTGAAAGAGACTGACTGTCTCTGCCCCTCCCAGCAGCCATCTGTTCTCACAGTTTCCTTAGGTGGAGTTGGAATTTCTTACCCACTTCCTCATGTCTATACTGGGTTGATTGTTTGTTTATTTCCTGGTTTGGGTTTGCATAGAACTAGTGCATGCTGCACCACTGCTGTGAGTTCATGTAAGTAACTGACCAACTGTCTGGGAAACTGCCTCCCTGTGGTCATTCACCACCTCTGGCTCTTACAATTTTTCCACCCCGTTTTCCACAATGATCCCTGAGCCTTGGGAGGCAGAAGTTTGATATAGGTGTCCTATTCAGGGATAAGTGCTCTGCAGCCTCATGTTCTCTGTGGGTTGGCCAGTTGTGGGTTTCTGTGCTAATCACCATCTGTTGCATAAAGAAAATTCTCTGGTGAGATTTGAGAGATGCATTAATCCTGCCAAAACTAGAGGTGCATGCAGATGTGGGATGGGATAGGATCTCCTTGACTTGAGGCAGTCTGAGAGCTAAGATGACAGGGCACTAGGGAGTCTCAGGGATGGAACTTCAAATCACAAATCTGGGGTGGGGAAGGATCCCAGAGACTCAGGCTGGGCTGAGAGCTGAGATGGTAGGCATTGACTCACTCTCTACAGTTTTATTATTATACAAAACAGTTTCTAAGAAGGGAAACATTTGTCTTTACTCTTCCTCCAACTCAACTCTTCTACATGAGAGAATGAGTCAGCTGGTTCTATTAGTCAAATCCTCATTAGGCATAAGAAATTGTTAACTCAAAAATGTATTTTTAACATCATTTTTCTCTGCCAAACTTAAGAGCGATGACTTCCTTTTACCTTTTGGGGTTCTCTGTCTCCACAAAGTGAGGACCCCTGCAACAAAGTCCAGGCATTATCTCCTAGAGTTGCAGAAGAAAGTATTAGAACTTGCCATTTTTCATTAAGAAGAAAGTGAGCATGTAGAAATGATTGTTATAGTACAGACATAATCTGGACTAATGACTTTTACTTAGCCTTGCACCATGTGCTCCTGTTATGACCTACTCATATGACCTTAATCTCTCAGGACTCGTCCTTGCCCTCTACCCAAGATAGTGTATGAATGTGTGTATGCATGCTTTACATATCAAAGCATCAAAGCGCTGCAAACAGCACCCTTATCTCACTGAAAGCAATGAGAGAAATTTATAACATGTATGATTGTGTGTGTGTGTGTGTGTGTGTGTGTGTGTGTGTGTGTGTGTGTTGGTGTTGGCCTAAGTCTAGGGAATCAAAAAGGGCAAGATTTTCTGATAAGGGTGTATCTGACTTTTACTTTACCATTTCACGCTGGAGATACTGTTTCATTAAAGGGTCAGTGAAGCCCTTGCTTGGGAACACAGAGCTGAGAGAATCTGAAGGAACAGGCTCTCAGCAGTTCAGGTTCACTGTTGGCCTTCAAATGATGTTATGAGTCAGGCTGTCTTTTTTTCCTCAAACACTTTTGCTTATGTAGACAGGATATTATAGTTTGTCTTCTTTTGCTGATCTAAAGCTTGGGTAGGAAAAGGCTTATTTCATCTTACAGGTTACAGTCTGTTATAGAGGGGGAACTCAAGGCAGGAACCTGGAGGCAGGAACTGAAGCAGAAATCTTGGAGGAACACTGCTTCATGACTTGCTGTCTTACTCCCTGGCTCATGCTCAGCTACATTTCTTTCTTTCTTTCTTTTTTTAAATATATTTTATTATTTTTATTTTATGTGTATGGTATATTGCCTGCATATATGTGAATGCATCCTCATTGTGCAATAACACAGTGGTCAGAAGAGGGTGTTGATTCTCCTGGAACTGGAGTTAAGGATGGTTTATAGCCACCATGTGGGTGCTGGGAATCAAACCCAGGTCCT
>NW_008342713.1:3303-7561 GCF_000622305.1 Nannospalax galili | reverse complement strand
GTGTGTGTGTGTGTGTGTGTGTGTGTGTGTGTGTGTGTGTGTGTTGGCCTAAGTCTAGGGAATCAAAAAGGGCAAGATTTTCTGATAAGGGTGTATCTGACTTTTACTTTACCATTTCACGCTGGAGATACTGTTTCATTAAAGGGTCAGTGAAGCCCTTGCTTGGGAACACAGAGCTGAGAGAATCTGAAGGAACAGGCTCTCAGCAGTTCAGGTTCACTGTTGGCCTTCAAATGATGTTATGAGTCAGGCTGTCTTTTTTTCCTCAAACACTTTTGCTTATGTAGACAGGATATTATAGTTTGTCTTCTTTTGCTGATCTAAAGCTTGGGTAGGAAAAGGCTTATTTCATCTTACAGGTTACAGTCTGTTATAGAGGGGGAACTCAAGGCAGGAACCTGGAGGCAGGAACTGAAGCAGAAATCTTGGAGGAACACTGCTTCATGACTTGCTGTCTTACTCCCTGGCTCATGCTCAGCTACATTTCTTTCTTTCTTTCTTTTTTTAAATATATTTTATTATTTTTATTTTATGTGTATGGTATATTGCCTGCATATATGTGAATGCATCCTCATTGTGCAATAACACAGTGGTCAGAAGAGGGTGTTGATTCTCCTGGAACTGGAGTTAAGGATGGTTTATAGCCACCATGTGGGTGCTGGGAATCAAACCCAGGTCCTCTGTAAGAGCCCCAGTCCTCAGCTACATTTCTTATACAGCCCAGGCCCACCTGCCTAGGGATGGTAATACCCACAGTGGGTTGGGCTCTATTACATCAACCAACAGTCAAGATAATGCCCCACAGAGATGCCCATAAACCAGTCTGATGGAGGAAATTTCTCAACTGGTGTTCCCTCTTTCCAGATATGTCAAATTGACAAGATTAGCCATCACACAGGATGCCTGCAAAAGCCTCCTGCCCAGAGTCCCACACATCCCAGCAGTCCTGCCATTGCCTTGAGCAGCACCTCAGACTGGCCTTCCTGTGGATGGGTTGTACACTGCAACTTGGCTATGTTCTGAAGAGGGCAGATCCCCATTCTTAGAGTTTTATGTGATAAATATGTAAATGCCCCAAAAGAAGTACTGGTTTCCTTGAACTCCACCCACCAGGGCTATCATTCAGGGAATAGTTTTTATTCTGATCTTGTCTTTTTTCTTTTTCTTTTCTTTTCTTTTGATTTTTTTATGTGTATGAGTGTATTGCCTGTATGTATGTGAGTGCACCTGTGTTGTGCAATGCCACGGAGGTCAGAAGAGGGCTTTGGATTCCCCTGGAACTGGAGTTAAGGATGGTTCGTAGCCGCCATGTGGGTGCTGAGAATCGAACCCAGGTCCTCTGCAAGAGCAGTCATTGCTCTTAACTGCTGAACCATCTCTCCAGGCCCAGTCTTGTCTTTTTTCTATATCAAAAGCATAACCTAACATTCACTTATGACTTTTTTGGCCTTTAATATACTCAAATTTATATGAAATATGCTAGCTTTGCCTTGCAAGGATTTGCTGATATTTTCATTATCTGTCTCAAGGAAGCAGCTGAGAAAAATAAGGATATTGATTCTTTTAGCCATATTTTTATTTACTCTTTTCTTCTATAAAAAGTATTGAGTGCTTCTACTTTCCTGGTTCTGTCTCAGGTATTGGGGTTTTAGGAATGGCTCAGACTAGCAAAATATTAACCAACTGGAGCTCACATGATAGCACAGACACAGATCACAGATAAGTAAAATATGCACATGTCAGATGGTGAAAATGGATATGAGTAAAGAGTAAGTCAGAGAAAGTAGCCAAGAAGCATCCAGAGCAGGGTTTACTATTGAAGTACTTGGTGAAGGCCTGCCTGAGCCATCTTTTTAAAGCAATACCATAACATGGTTTAGAAATGCCACATAAGCATAAACAACTGACTCAGGGGCATAGATAGAACATCCCAACGAAGTGCTTCATGATTAGTGGCATGCACACCAGTGCCCCATGCTTTCCATTTGAGTTCAGACAAGGTCAGGTACACACAAATTGGCAGAATATGTATTTGCCACTTAAGTGGATTGATCCATTATATTACCTTTTGCAGTAGAATATCTAGTTTATTTTGGGGGAGGGTTGAGACAGGGGCTCCCTGTAGCCCCAGCTGTCCTGGAACTCACTATGTAGACCAGGCTGGCCTTGAACTCACAGAGATCCACCTGCTCTGCCTCCTGAGTGCTGGGATTAAAGGCATGTGCCACCATGCCTGGCATATCTAGTTTATTTTGACAAATGGATAAGGAATGATCAGAAACATTTTTATGGAAAATATTTATTAAAGTTGGTTAATATAGGGAAATATCATGCATTTTGTTTATACAAAAAAGAAAATAAAAAGGCTGAAAAAATAGATGACTGTCAATAAAGTTCTTGCCACAAAAGCATGGGGACCTGCATTCAGATTCCCAGTATTCATGTAAAAAGCTGGGCAAAGTGCCACACATCTATAATACCACTGTTGGGGAGGCAGAGACAGGAGAATCTCTGGAACTTGTTGACCAGCCACTCTAGACAAATTGGTGAGCTGCGGGTCTCCAAAAACATGATAAAAGGGATTTAGGAAGGCACCCAACATCAACTTCTGGACTCAACACACATCTGCACACATGTGCACACATATACATGTACACACACATACATGTGCACCCTCACACACATGTATTCTCACACAAAAAAGTACTCACCCAAAAACAAATGTTCCAAATTTACTAGCATTTTCTATGATGACAAATAGGTATCAATAGTCTGTAAATTAGGAAATATTTTGAAATATGTATGTTAATCTGCCCTTTCAAAGTAAGGTATTGACACTTTAGCAATGAATGTAAGAATAATTATCTTTTTAAAATAAACTAATGTTGCCGGGTGTGGTGGTGCACACCTGTAGTCCCAGCACTTGGGAGGCAGAGGCAGGCTAATCTCTCTGAGTTCAAGGCCAGCCTGGTCTGTATAATGGTTCCAGCATAGCTGGGGCTACAGGGAGACCCTGTCTCAAAAAGACCAAAAACGAAAAAACAAAAAAAAAAACTAATGTTAACATGAAAACATTTTGAAAGTGACTGAAAAATCTTTCTGACAGGCATGGTGGCCCATACCTTTAATCCCAGCATTTTGGAAGCAGAGGCAGGTAAATCTCTGCGAGTTGGAGTCCAGACCTGTCTACAAAGCAAGTTCCAGGTCAGAGTTACATAGTAAGACCATATCTCAAAATACACACACACACACACACACACACACACACAAAGAAAAAGAAAATATTTCCATCCATCTAAAACTATTGTGTTTGTAAAAATGATGTACTGATCACTGTAAGGACTCATACCTTCATCTTTCAAAAACCTGGAAATAATTTTGGTTTTGTTTTAAAAATTTTACAAATGGAAGAGTTTCAAGAAGACCGGGAACCATGTTTCATTTTAAATGTAGCATTTTGTTACTAACATTTGAACTAAAAACTTTGTATAATAGAATATAAATGTAAACTCAATAAAGATATTATTAGTGCAATCAAGAAGCAACCAATTTCTTCCGTATGAAATATTTAAAGGTATCTCCTTCAGACATAATGAGTATAAAAATCATATCTTGGGCTGAGGAGATGGCTCAGAGAATAAGAGCACTTGCTGTGTAAGCATGTGAACCTAAGTTCCAACTCCTAGTACCCATGTATCCTAGTTTGTTTCTCCATTGCTGTGACAAAATACTATGACCAATACCAACTTGGGGAGGAAAGGGTTTATTTATCTTACATCTCCAGTTCATCTGGGAACAGCCCAAGGTAGGAACTCAGGGCAGGAACCTGGAGGCAGGAGCTGGAACACAGGCCATGGAGGAATGCTGCTTACTGGGTTGCTCCCCTGGCCCATGCTCAGCCTTCTTTCTAATGCAACACAGGCCCACCTGCCCAGGGATGGCACCACTCACAGTGGGCTGGGCCCTCCCATATCACTCAATAATCAAGAAGATGCCCCACAGGCCAGTCCAGCAGAGGCAATTCCCCAAT
Source organism: Nannospalax galili (assembly GCF_000622305.1). Classification (NCBI taxonomy): domain Eukaryota; kingdom Metazoa; phylum Chordata; class Mammalia; order Rodentia; family Spalacidae; genus Nannospalax; species Nannospalax galili. Next base: position 3,531 of record NW_008342713.1, on the reverse strand, counting down.
TGAGGCTCCCTCAACCCAGGAGTGTCAAGTTGACACTAAAGCTATGTAGCACAATTGACCCATTGTCAACTTGACACACAAACATCACTATTAAACTATAAACTTTGCAATTTTTGTGTCCAAGATATGTTAATATCACAACAAAAGACAGTACAAGCTTAAAACCCTTAAAAACCCTGAGTTCCTACCTTGGGCTCCCACATGAACTGCAACCTGGGAGATGTAAGC
>NW_008342713.1:0-1347 GCF_000622305.1 Nannospalax galili | reverse complement strand
TACACTAACTGCCTAGCCAATTCCTACCTCCTATTCTTATCACACCATCCTCTGAAGAGGTTACCCAAATTACCAATAGGGAATCAAGACTTAGACCATTCTGGCTTTCTGGCTTCTTCCATGCGGAACAGGGATACAGGGTGAAGCAACTGGGGCACTCCTTTACTGGGTCTATCTAAAAATCTCACAGATTGCATAAATCTTATCTGTAGGGGTAAAAGAAAGTCCTTGACTGGTGAATAGGAGATGTGAAGGAGAAGTAAAGGCAGGAGTAATTAGCATTACATGTTCCAGACAGGGAACTAGAAAAAAATCAGAACAGGCAAATTTCAAATGTTCATATGAGAGTCCATTAGAATTTCTTGACAAGAGCTTCCAAAAGCATGCCTCTATTGGGTTCTTCCTCATTTTTCTTCCAAGGCTGGACTCTAGAGTGATAGATTCAGGATTTGCTTTTATGTATTTTGATAGCTATTGGAGTGGTTAGAATCAGTGTCAGTTCCCTCTCAAAGGCTTCTAGATAGGGGGAGAAAACAAATTTATCCATCATTTTAGAACAATAGCTGGTTGTCTCCCTTAGCTATAGGTGGGTGTAGAGTATTGCAGACCAAAATTTGAGGTCTTACATCTGAGCAGCACTTTCTGGTTAGAAACAAAATCACCAATGAGAAATACTTGTCTAAATTACTTTTTATATAGATTTAAGCCTAATATCTGGGAAGTGTAATCCCTTGAGATCTTAAAGAAATATATGAATGACTTTACACTTTGGTTATACTTTCCTTTTGGGTGTTTAAGACCATAAAGTTGGCCGAAATAAATGAATTTATTTTTACACTTAAGGTCATTTGAGGATCTGTTCCTCAGGGGTCACATGGGCTTGGGAGGAGCTCCTAGCTCCTTTCTTTTACCAGTTCCGCCTGTGTGAAGATAAGTCAAAGGTACTGCTCAACCACGTCTGGCTTCACTTGGAAGTATGAATGAGATATATCCTCTGAGTTGACCCTACTCTTTGTAGACTGGACACTGGTTCAAGTCCATCTCATGGGATCTCCATGTCCTCCCTGACCAAGAGGACAAGTAACCCACCACAGTTACAGGATGTTTTGAGAAATGTGGTCCCCTGGAACTTAGTTGAACTTGGAGGGCAAGGGACAAAAACTGTCCTTTGAGTCCCTCTGACCACATTAGTATAGGCCTCAAAGTATGTCTGTTAAACATCCAATAAAGTTAGTTCCACCAGTCTGGTAGTTTTAATTATCATGTGCTATGTACATAAGGCTTGGGTAAACAACGAAATATTCTCAGATAAACCTTGAGTAGATATATATTTTGTTCCTTAAACTA
>NW_008342711.1:918851-919952 GCF_000622305.1 Nannospalax galili | reverse complement strand
CTGTTGCTATAACAACAACTATTATGTCACTGCAGCTAGTCACCCTGATATTGTGGCTGATTATTTCCTTTAAATCTTGTCTGAAAGTATTTTATGGTGATGCATGCTTGTAATCCAAGCCCTTGGGATCTGAGGCAGGACACTCTTCAATTCCATTCCATCCTGGGCTATGTAGTTATTTCCAGACCAGAGTGAGCTATTATACACAGAAATTCTGTCTCAGGGAAAAAATTTTTTAGCATGTATCATCTTATCATTTTGTCCAATTACATTGTGAAAGTTAACATTATAATTCTTTTTTCCCTTTCCATTTTTATGGAGGGTCTCACTCTGTAGCCCAATATTTTCTCAAACTCAGTATATAACTTAGACTGGCCTTGGAGTTGCTGCAATCCTTCTGTCTCAGCCTCAAGAGTGATATTGATATTAAAAATCTTTCAGACACTATATAATTGATTAGATAGACATTCTTCTCATTACCTAAGTAGATATTATTTTGAAGTGTTTGGTATTCCTTAGGATTCCCCAGTCTACTCATTTTCATATTTTTTACCCAAGAGTAAAAATAATCTAATTCTTATTTTTTAGAGAGTAAGTACTGACTAGGTATCCAAGTGCTATCAAATTGCTTACTGAACACCTATGACTCTTCTTTTTTTCTTAGGTAGTACATAATAGAAAAGTGAGAACATAGGTTCTTTAAGTCCATTACCTCCATGGATCTGCTTCCTTGTATCAGTTTCTAACTTCTTAAAATTGTGGAAACAGATCAGAGAAATGATGTGAGTTGATAGTAAGAAAATTAAAATTGCTGAAACCATGATGGAAGTAAGGTTCCCTTGAGTACAGCAAGGAAAACATCAGCGTACAACTGGATATGCAAATAAGTTGTCAGTACAGATAACTTTGTATTAGTTGCATGCAGTGCTGTTTAAAAAGAATTTGCCATAGCAAATCATGATTTTTTCCAGATATGTCAGCCAAATAAGGAGCCTTAATAAGGGAGATATGGATAAAAATTGGGTTAGTCTAACGGAGGGGGGAGGGAAGGGTATATGAGGAACCTAGGGGATAAGGAGAAAGAAGCAGTTCAACAGAGGT
>NW_008342711.1:900265-917485 GCF_000622305.1 Nannospalax galili | reverse complement strand
AAGTAAGGTTCCCTTGAGTACAGCAAGGAAAACATCAGCGTACAACTGGATATGCAAATAAGTTGTCAGTACAGATAACTTTGTATTAAAAAAAAAAGAAAAAAAAAAAAAAGAATTTGCCATAGCAAATCATGATTTTTTCCAGATATGTAAGCCAAAGCAACATTGCACCTATTTCTTGGCCTTAGGGAATAAGGAATATTGCATTAAGACCAGCTTCCTTCAAGCACACTGCTTACTTTCACACCACTATGTTCTTAATTCCAATAGCAATTTGGCAATTCAATCCCTAAATTCGTATTCAGTATATTCTTCCTTGTACCCCCACAACTCATTACATGATCCAAATCAATAACCCAGTAGAACAATTTAAGCTGGCTGCAGAGTTTTCATACTACATCAATCAACCTTGAGAGTCTTTCCAAATCTTACTTTCTATGAACTGACTATGTTCCAGCACAGAATCCTTACAGATAAACAGCCAATATCTGAGTGCCAGGCTTTTGCCTTCAACAACAACAGGTCTATCATATTTCCCAAAGCAATAATGTGCTATACATTATATGTTTGAACCACACAGAAGAAAGGAAAGCATTTCAAACCTGAAAAGACCAGAGACCTGTATTGAGTCTGTGTGTTATCTACCAACTGAATAGCTTTCAGTAAGTGAACTAACCAGGCTAAAAATAGCAAAATTGATTTTCAAGAAACATGACCAGCATAAACAAATTCTAAGAAAAACATAATAGAAAAAATCATGTAGAAAACTGTTGTAATACAATGCTATGAGAACACTGATACATATATACAGCAAAAGTGACTGAAAATACAGTTTATTTCTCAACTCTTATTGAACACCCCCTACGTTAAAAACCCTCTTCCAGTTGTTGAGGATTAAGCATACACCACAGCGCCTGCCCTCACAAGACTGCATGCTATCTTTGAATCATGTTACTGTATTTTGATCTCACGTTCTACTGAAACATTTAACATGTCACATTTAATTTTTAAACAAAAATGAGTGAAGTGTAAAACAATTATCTTTTAAATGTAAAGCTGAGTTCTAAAGCAGGATGTTTAAGTTATGATGAAACATGAACCTAGTTTTGGTAAAAAAAAAAAAAAAAAAAAAAAAAAAAAAAAAAAAAAAAAAAAAAAAAAAAACTTCATAAATGAAAATATCTAGGAAAATTACCAGCGTCCATCATGAAAGGTTTATCTCTGATCAGTGGGACCATGGATAAGACTAGCTTTGCTTTTGTTTCTTTGATATTTGTATTGATCTCTTGAGAATTTCATACAATGTATTTTAATCATATTTAGACCTCCTCTCTTTTATTGTACAATATCAATCTTCCAAATACTCTACAGTGAGAATGAATAGCTAGTATAAAGGATGAACATATTGATAAAGATCTATAAAACCCAGGACAAACTGGGGTCAACCTATTGTAAAGATCTTTCAGAGAAGGAGAAATGCGATGCTAGAGTACCTAGGCAGTCCCAAGGAAAAACTCAATGTTAGAAAAGCTAAAGGATTGTGTCCCTAAATAATGGCTTTTTGCCAGGGACCTCCCAGAAGGCAGCAGCCCCAGCCCCAAAACCTGGGTAGCACAAACACCAGAACTGGCCTCTTCTCCAGGAAAAGGTTATGTGCCGCTTTTTCCAAGGTGAAGGGCGGGGTGAGAAGCGGAGAAGCTGCAGCAGGGCGCACCACAGCCCTCTCTAAGTCAGGGAAACGGTGCGCCTCCAACCCTGGAGAAAAATCCATCTTTTTCCGCTGCTTTTCTGTGAAAACTCGGAGGTGTTGGCTGAGGAAACCAAGTAGGATGAAAAGGAGGACCAGGAATGAACTGGAATCAGCAGCAAAGACTCCAGCACGGAAGCCTTTCTTAGTCCCGCCTCCGGAACCATAGCAACGGCTGCAGGGAGTACCTGAGCCACCGGAAGCTTGCATGGAAGTGGAGTGACAGGCAGGGAGGAGGAGTATAAGATTGGAAGGTTCTGGGACTGCTTGGGAGCCCAGTGAAGTCACTTCCTAGTGAGATCTGCCTGGATACTCCTTCTAATGCTAAGGGTTGGGACCACTACTGTACGGGACATGCTGCCGAATGTCCCCATGGCCCCACATGTGAGATGTCTTCTTTTCCAGCCCTCAATCTTGTGATTCTAACTGCCCATCTCGGTACCCAAGGCATTGACCAGTCCACCAGTGGGACCTCTCTTCAGGGGCATTCTCATTTTTCCCTCCTAAGTCTCCCTGCCCGTGGTCATGCCCTGGGCAGAAAGGAAGACTATGCTCATCAACAACATTCATTTATTCCATCCTAAGCCCTTATCTATCACCAAAATCACCATCTCCTGTTCTTCCAAACTCCACTGGCCACACACTGTTCCTTATCATCTACTAGACCCAGAGCTGTGAACTTTCCTCAAGCTCATTTCTGCTCCTTTCTCCCTCCAGACTAATCTGGAAATGCTCTAATGATAAAGTCCACATTTTCCCAACCAGTATCATCTCTCTGCTACTTACAGTAACCCTCTAAGAAAACACCAACACCAACTCTTCTCATGCTATTCACTAATCATTCCTTCAAAAACCAGTAGCAGGGGCTCGGTTGGTAAAATGGTTGCCCCAGAAAGCATGAGGACCTGGGTTTGTATCCCCAGCACCCAGAAGCATGCACTGTAACCCCAGAACAGAGGCAGGGGGTAGTGGAGACAAAGAGATCCCTCAAGCTCAACGAAAGACCCTGTCTCCAAAAATAAGATGGAAAGCAAGTGAGGAAGAAACCTAGTTTCGACTTCCAGTCTCTACACATGCACACTCATGTGCATGCACACAAACGTATACTCACAAAGGAAAAAAACAGAAGCAAACACACAGGAACTTTAAGTACTTACAACACTGGATCTGTATTTGTAACGCATGCTGCCCATCTTGAGAAAGTAACAGGATCCTTTTTGAATCCAAACCTTTCACCTGAAATCTAGGTCCTTCCTCCTATAAAGAAGCAAGCTTTTTCCATAAAAAATTCCTTTCTCTACAAACATAGGATCCATCTCTAATGAATCATTCCATTTCTCACAAGCATGTTTTTTCTCCTGCCCTAAGCAAATCAAAATTTTTAAAACATAATACTGACTCTACTTTAAAACAAAATAAAAACAGTATATTATAAGCCAAATATAGGTGGCCAGAGTCTGGGAACACAGATTAGAAAAGTGCTATGAAGAAATGAGATGTGTTTACCTTCACAGCAGAGGATATCACTCTCTTCAAATTTTTATGATATATTAAGATTAATTAATATTCCTATATTAAATTCATACTGGCATCTTAAGTTGTTATAGAACACTGTGTTTGGGGGCTGGAGAGATGGCTCAGCGGTTAAGAACGCTGGTTGTTCTTGCAGAAGACCCGGGTTCGAATCCCAGCACCCACATGCGGCCAACAACTGTCTGTAACTCCAGTCCCAGGGGATCTAACAGCCTCTTCTGACCTCCACGGGCATTGTACAACATGGGTGCACTTACCTCCAAGCAGGCAATACAAGCATACACATAAAAATAAAAATAATAAATGAAAATTTTTTTTTAAAAAAAAGAACACTATGTTTGTATTGAAAGATGTACGGGTACTCTTTGCTCTCCCTAAAATTATGATTCTAGAGCTTTTTCACTTAACTTTTGGAAAATCATGTGACTAAGAGTCACTCTGAGAATTAAATCTTAGAAGGTTCAGGATTCAAGACACTAGAGCACAGTCACAAGTATGACTTACCTTTTAACATAACAGTGATTGCCAAATGGGAGGTCTATCTATGTGCTTAGTCCTTGTCTGAAATGTTAGTGTCAAGGAACTATTAAGACTTATCCAAGCCAAGATACCATATTGTCAAGGGGGGATATTCAAATTTAAAGAATGTATGCAAATCTAAACCTCATGTAGGATTGGGGTACATCTAGGGTAATGACTAAGATACACTAGGGCATACAAATGTGGCTATTTCAAGCTTACCAATCATGGGATTGGAGACAACAGGAGTTTATGGCTGCCAGGATAGTACACTGGGAAATGTTTTGACTTTAATTTAATTATTTATTTATTCATACATACATTTTTGGTGGTACAAGGAATGAACTCACAACTTCTCAAATACTACAGACAAGTACTCTACCACTCAGCTATACAGAATTTGGCCATAAAGAACTAATTTTCAAACTACTTAGATCTTATTTGAAATCTTTAAAATAATCATCCGTCACAAGGAGTATATAAAAAATAATAATAAGTGTGCCAGGCTTGGTGGCGCATGCCTTTAATCCCAGCACTCAGGAGGCAGAGGCAGGCAGATCTCTGTGAGTTTGAGGCCAACCTGGTCTATGTGGTGAGTTCCAGGCCATCTGGGGCTACAGGGAGACCCTTGCTCAAAAAAACCAAAAAAAAAAAAAAAAGAAAAAAGAAAAAAGAAAAGCACAGGGGCTGGAGAGATGGCTCAGCCATTAAGAGCACTGGCTGTTCTTGCAGAAGACCAGGATTTGGCTGCCAACATCCACATGGTGGCTAACAATCATCCTTAGCTTCATTCCAGAGGATCTAACACCATCTTCTGACCTCTTTGGGCATCAAATGACATGGGTACACTTACACACATGCAGGCAAATACACATACCTGCAAAATAAAAATTGAAAATAAAATAAAATAAATTCACAGAGCTGGGCTACCCAGGAGGCTGAGGTAGGAGATCACAAGTTTAAGATCTGCCTGGGCTACAAAACTCAAGGTCAGCCTGGTAAGACCCTATCTGAAGGCATTGTCTTGGTTGTTGAGAGAGGTTCCAGGTGGTTCAGACTCTGTCACATTGTGACCCCGGACCCCAGAAACAGTTGTGAGGATATCAGGAGAATTCAAAAGCAGAGACGTAGTCTGTGACCTTTGAAGGTATGACTGTGAACTTTACCTTGGGGGAGTAGGCTTCGCTAGATTCATCCCCCCAAAAGCTCCACAGATAGGAGATGCAGGAAACTTCCTGCAGCCTAACTGCTACAGGAAGACATTTGAAGGTGATTTTGAAGTTCTAACCTGCTACAGACTGTTGAAGGTGACTACAGAAATCCTAGTGGAAACTTAAGACATCAGATGGTAGAGAGAGACTGTGAACATAATGAAAATAGACAATGTGGAGAAAAATTCAGCTGGATTCTAGATCCCATTGTGAGCAAGAAAAATCCTTGTGGGGTAAAACCATATAAAAGGCAGGTATATGGAGATGTCCTCAATGTTCATTCATCCCTAAATGTTCACATCACAGTTCAGAATGGAAACAAACCACAAATATCAAGAATATGAAAGGAAGGGGCTAGAGAGATGGCGCAGTAGCTAAGAGCACTAGTTGCTCTTGCACAGGACCTGGGGATCAATTTCTAACACCCACATGGTGGCTAACAACCATAGGTAACTCCAGGCAAACACTCACACATATAAAATAAAAATAAATACATAAAATTTTAAGACTATGAAGAGAAGTAGTATAAATATAAGCAATGTAGACAAGCCTTCAGTTTTCCACAATGGTTTCTGGCATACAAATTGGACCCAAACTATGAAAGTCCACGAAATAGGAAAGCTTTCACTTGTTCTGGTTCCCTGTGAAAATATATAAGGAGCCACATAAGAGAGACTTTCTAAATAAAAATGTGAGAAAGCCCCATTATTCCAAGACCTTTTCTAGAAAATATGACAGTGCATAATGAAGAAAACTCATTGATGTTAAACAGCTGGGGACATCTCTGGTCCTCTCAGATATAAAATAACATGGTGAGAACCCTTGATTATATGAGATACACAAAAATCTTCAGTTTACCAATGTGTGATGACTACACAATGGGTCAAGACCTCATGAATGTGATAAATCTGTTGATTCTAGCAAATAACTTCACAAACCTAGGGAAGTTCTTCCTGCAGTAGAATAGCACCAACACAAGCAACATGAAGAGCAGAATGGTTTGTGTAAAATGCTCCAGAGATCACATGATGTCCAGGAGCTATTCTGAATGCTTCAAATGTGTTTGTCAGTTACTCACTTTGAAAGGAGGCCTCAGGACTGTCCATCTAAATTCACTTTTGAAAATAAGTGTTAAAGTAATTTTCTATGGTTTCTTTAAGCAATAGAGTGGTAGTGTCTTTAGAAAATAAATATGGCATTACGTTTATTCTACTTTTATTTTAAACACGTTGAGCCCATGGATGAATTCAAATCTATTCCTAATATGCTGGGAGGCTTAATTTTTATTTGGTTTTAAACTAAGAGTGATTAATGGCATTTGAGAAATTACCTTTTATTAATTGTTTGGATTTTCCTACTAGCCTCATGTGACAGATTCTTTTATATATGTTATCTTTTCAGATCAAATAATTTAGTTAGCTTTCATATCTTTTACTTTGGGGAGTATTATTTTATTCAGACAATATTTCTGTATATATTTTTGAGTTTCCTAACAGTTTCATACAATGTAAAAATTAATAAATGTTATTTGTCATATGCTGAGAAGATATCTACAAGATAATCATAAATTACACCATGTATATAGGATTTTTAAGAAAAAAAAGGGGGGCTAGGAATATAGCTCAGGGCTAGAGTGCTTGCCCAGCATGCACAAATCTCTGAGTTCACTCCCAAGTACTCTAAAAAAGTACGAAAGTGAAAAATAAGTACATGCACATATTTTAAAGTCATGAAAGGGTACCAGATCTTACAAATAATTTAAAAGATATTATTTAAAAACAAACACAACATATTCAAGTTTGAATTAGTAAGATTTTCAAGGATATCAATACTCTCAAGATACAATGATGTAGACACTGGTCATTTTTCATGGTCAAAGGAATTTGGCATTATATCAGTACTTGTAGAAATTCACAAAAGGCATTTGTCTAAAATGAGAACAATGGTTGATTAACAATGTTTGTTGTAGTTTTTTCTAATTCAGAAAAAAATATAAGAATCTTTAAATATGTTCTGGAAAATACAGATGGTACAGTATTGCAAAATTTTTATTTCCAAAAAAATACTAATTATTTAGTATGACAACTTCAGAATTCAGTATCAGATAACATAAACACTGAAATAAGATGCACGTGAGCACTTTTTTTCCTTGTATACCCTTATTTTGTTTATATTCCAAAGTTACTACAGTAGAAATTAATTGCCAGGTTGGCAAGATGGCTGAGTGGGTAAAAGTACCGCCTCCAAGCCTGTGGACCTGAGTTCAATCCCTGGGACACACATGGTAACATGAGAGAACCAAGTCCCACAGGCTGTCCTCTGACTTCCACCATAGCATGCATACATACTCTCTCTCTCTCAAATATAAATAAATAAATGCAATTTCAAAAAATTTAAAGAATGAAATTCCTATTTGATGTAAGAGACAGAATGCATGAGAATATCTCCTCAGCAGATTTTATAAATTCCTACACCCCATTACACAAGCTCAGGGCAGAAGTCAGCCCTCTCCACCTAAACAATGAAGTCAAGTTGCCAGAGAGAGAGAGAAAGCAAGTAAAGCAGTTCTGTGCAGATATGGACATCCTCTTTAATGTGGAAATGGTAGAACAACTATGATTAGTAAAGCCACTACTCTCATCTATGTCTTCTCATCTCTCCCATGACTCCCCTACTTGCTCCTCCATACGCCCCACTCACACCTGTGCCAAGCAACTTCTAGCCCCTGCATCAATCATAAAGAGATCTCTTTCCACAGCTTTTATCTTTGTCTTCATGCCTGGAGTTTAAAATAATGTGCATGCATGGATGACTTATTAAATCAGAATCTCTGGGGGAGGGGGTTTCCACCATTTCTGGGAAGACAAAGGGGTACGGAAATTACAGAAGACTATGTAAGCTCTTTGCTGCATCTACTGCAAGAATGAAAATGATCCTCAGGAATCATACTGTTGACATTCCAGAAAATGTCAACATCATGCTAAAAAGATGCAGTTCTTGTGAAGGGTTCCAGAGGAACACTCCAGAGGGACTTCAGTCACATCAATGTAGAACTCAGTCTCCTTGCAAAGAAGAAGAGGCTGCAGGTTGACAAATGGTGAGGGAACAAAAAGGTATTATCTGGGGAAATTGTAGGTGCTGTCTGTAGCCACGTTCTGAACATGATCAAGGGTATTACACTGGGCTTCTGTTACAAGATGAGGTCTGTGTATGCTCACTTTCCAACAATGTCGTTATTCAGGAGACTGGGTCTCTAGTTGAAATACAAAATTTCTTGGGTTAAAAAAAAAAAAAAAAAAAAAAAAACACCGGCAGGGTTTGGATGAGGACAGGTGTTGCTTGTTCTGTTTCTCAAGCCTGAAGGGTGAATTAATCTTTAAAGGGAATGATACTGAACTTGTTTCAAATTCAGCAGCTTTGATTCAACAAGCCACAATGGTTTAAAACAAGGATATCAAAAATTGTTTGGATTGTATCTATGTTTCTGAAAAGGGAACAGTGCAGCAGGCTGTGAATATGACCTCAGTTATCCAGCTCCAGAAACAAGACTTCGGATTATAGGAACTCTTTTTGCAATAAAAGACTTCTATTGATTGAGGAGGGGGGAGAAGAGCATGTAAGTATGCTAAATTACCACAAATTCATTTACATTAGAATCCTGGAAGGATTAGCTTTGTAGGGAATGGGAAGCCCTCTCAGATTTTTCCAAGTAGTTGGTGGGAGAAGGCAATCCTAGATTGTCTAGCTACTGTGAATTTATATGTTTGGTATCTTCAAGGCATTTTAGTGGGGAGTTTACTCAGTATACTGGAAACACAAGGGAAGAATGGGGATTAAAGGTAAATGACAGGAGAAGTAGATCAAGGGGAACCTTTTCAGATTTGCACGAAAAAAGAATGGGGGATACTGGAGTGTGGCTCTGTAAAAGAATGCTCAGTATTCAAAGAAGTCTGGGTTATATTGGATGGGGTAAGACACTTGGCTACAGAAAAATAATCTATTCATCTGAAAGCCACAAAAAATTTAAAAAGGAAAGAATTTTCCATGTATATGACAGATGGTGGTTAATTTCTGCACCTACAACTCTTAAAAACAATCTAAATATTTTGAGTTAATAAATGATGACAAAATAAGAATCAAGAATACTCAAAGACTATCTATGTGCTTTCCTCACACACACTTCCTTCACTGATTTACCTTGAAATTACATTGTGCTTTTACTGTAGTAGGCAGAAATGGGAAGCCCAAGAATGCATACCAGACTCAGGAGGTAAAGTCAGGAAGATCAGTTGGAGGGCAGCCTGGGATACATGAGCCCCTGTCTGAGAAAAGTAAAATTAGGGGCTGGAGAGATGGCTCAGAGGTTAAGAGCACAGGCTGCTCTAACAGAGGACTAGGGTTAGGTTCCCAGCAGCCACATGGCAGTTAACAAATACTTGTAACTGCCGTTCCAAGGGATATGATACCTTCTTCTGGCCTCTGTGGACATTGCATATATGTGGTACAGGCAGATACATGCAGGCAAAGCGCTCATGCACATAAAATAAAAATAAATAAACAAAAAAAATTAAAAAAAAAACAAAGAGTGCAAATCAGCTATGAATACTTTTAAAGAATGTCTTTTATCAGTCTCAAGAAAGTTGGCTTAAGGGGCTGGAGAGATGGTTCAAATGTTCTGAGCATTTACTATTCTTATAGAGGACCTGGATTTGGTTCCCAGCAACCACATCAGGTGGCTCACAACCACCTGTAACTCCAGTTTCTGGAGATCTAAAAACGCTCTGGCCTCCAAAGGCACCTGCAAGCATGTGCTGCACATAAACTCATACACGCACATATACGTAGACATAACAAATATCTTATTTAGATAAATTTTTAAAATTTGCTTAAAACTCTAAACTCTGTAGCTAAAAACAGATGTGATGGTAAGGATGTTGTGGTGAGACAGGAAGGTAGACAGTGAGGTTCAAAAGGCCTTACACATTGGGTTTAAATTAGCATATGAAATAAATCAGTTGCAGAGAGGAAGACTGGAATAATACTACACACACATACCACCAAGGTGCATGTGTAAAGAATAGAAGGTGAACAAAAGAGCCCATACTATACACATGACCTATAAAATCTCAGTCTTCTAGGATTCTAATCTTCCTCCCAGCTCCAACCTACTTCCTCCCTTGGAAGTATATTCTTTCTTGATAAACTATCTCTGTTTCTGCTACTATTGGTATCTCTCTGTCCAAGTCCTTGTCCTGGGACATAAGAACCTGGAAATCCCAGCAGGTATCCACCAAACCCCAATATCCACAAGTATCACTGGTGCATGCCTATAATCTCAGCCCTGGGGATGCTAAGAAAAACTGCTGGGAGTTCAAAGCTAACCTAGATTACATAGGCCAACATTACATAGGCTATCCAAGACTGTATACCAAGACTTTCACACACACACACACACACATACAGTGTACCTACCATACATTGCAGTAAATATTGTAGAAAACAATAAAAATAATATTGAAACTACTATTGCCAGGACACAAACTAACCTCTTGGCTATTTCTATAGACCAGCACCCTCCTGAAACAGACATTATTACCAATTTTACTTTATACATGAGGAAACAGTGAAACACATATGTGGAGTCAGTTACTGATGGCATTAGGGCACTTGAAGGAAGAGTACCAAGGTTCAGTAATGGCCCTGGTCTGTTCGTCTCTAGATAACACACTGGTTTAGATGTTGCTTTTCTGTCCCAAACTCCAAGAATGAGCTAAAAGACACATTAAGGAAGAATGCCAAATGGCAAGCAAAAGAATTTTTGTAAAGTGCAATGACAAATATTGTCTAGAAGAAAGTGGAAGGAAAAACCACGTAGGAAACTGCTAACACTGCAGGGTATTATGAAACAACGCATATATAAACAAAGCCACCCAGAAGCAATGACACATGTTCCTGTATTCAACAGATGCCCATGTTGGGAACACAATACTAGAAACTGTTCTCTGGGTGTCCTGGTCAGAGGGGAAAAAGCAGAACTTAAAAAGCGCCTGTCCCTAGGAAAAAAAAATACTTTTAAGATTTACATAGACGTTGCTTTCTGTTTTCTATATCAGTTATTGAATAATATTGTCATACTTAAAGAAAAATGTTAAAGAGCTCTTCAGCCCATTACTAAGACAAGATAATGCATGCTAAATATGTGAGGTTTTCACATATAGTGACTGTACAGTTAATGAAATTCATTGTGATGATTCCATATGAGTTTGTTTTGTAAGACTTTAGTGCAAAGATGCAAATGGTTCTCAGTATTGTTTAAAGATTTTTTTTTATTTGATGTGTATGAGTGTTTTGCCTGCATATGCTTATATATCCCAAAGAGCGCACAAAGAGGCCAGAAGAGGGCGTTGGATTCCTTGGAACAGGAGTCACATACATTTGAGAGCTGCCACATGGGTACTGGGAACCAAACCTATGACCTATGACCGCTGCAAAACCCCCAAGCTCTCTTAAATGCTGAACTATCTCTTCCAGACCAAAGAACTCAGTTTTGAATGTACCTATATGGATGAGAAAACCTCTGAAGCAACTATCACAAAAGATAATTAATGATGATCGTTGGGTGATGGAACTGTGGGTAAAAATTATTTTCATTAATACACGTCACAGAAAATTTCCAGAATGAGATAAAATAAAATCTAGTCTGAAAGCACATACTGATATATGTTCATAAACTCTAAAACAAGAAGGGGAAAAGAATAGGGTACCTAGGCTGCCCCACTAAATTAAGGCCAATTTGAAAAAGAGAAGACCTCGGTCCAGACGCAGAGAATTGTCTGGAGGGGCTCTCAGAAGTTGGTAGCTCCATCTCCATCTCCAAGCCAGCACACCGCTATTTTTAATAAAAACTTTCAAGTTTTTAAAAAAAAATTAAGCCCTTCACCAGAAAGAGGCACTGCAAACTATTTTGTTGTCTTCGTCGTCCTTATTTGTTCAAACTTTTAGGGCAGGACAAGGCATGTACAGGCTCTGCATTGAGAAAGACTGCCATCTAAGGGTCAGGAAACAGTCAAGCACCTACATCCATCAGAAGATCATATCAATTTTCTGCCCACAGCCCATGGAAAAAAAAAAAGGTGGAAAAAGCCAGCCAACCTGGAAGACTGACCAGACCACTCAAGGAACTCACATCTACCCAAGTGCCCCGCGGTATATATGAACAAAAGAAGCCTGTCCTTAGTCACATAACAGCAAGAAAAAGTCCCTACCACATTAGAAAGATGCAGCTCTCCGAAGTCTGTATTGGTGAGTTCTGAGCCTGTACACAAGTATCCAGAGAGGTCTTTCCAGTCTCCCTCTGGGAGCAGCACTTTCCACGCTGTAGTTCTTGGCTGGATAAGGGATGCACCCGCTAATGTGGGTGGGATGGGACTGCTGATGACTAGGACTTACTGCCCACTTCGCCCCACGTGAGATGTGTGCCAGTCCCCTGGACACGCTCCTCCTACTCAGCCCAGCCTTTGCCCCTGCTTCTCACACGGCTGCAATTCATGGTCTTTCTCTCAGCGCCCTGTGATGCTGAGCAGGCCACAACCACAGCCTCTCCTCTTCTGGGGTGTCTCTTTCCCTAAGTCTGCCCACTTATGGTCACGCCCTGGGCAGCACCAGTAGTGGACAGGAGCCCTGACTGTATCTTAGCTCCTGGGCAATAAGAAAAAAAAAAATAAAGAGCACAAATCTCTTAACTAAAAATAGGATTCATTTTAAATATACTGTGGGCAAATAGGGTCTTATAGAGATTAGACCTTGAGCTAGGGCTCAAAAAGACAGTCCTTTCCCTGCCCTAGAATTTCCTATTTTCCTGAAGGAAAACACACATAATCAAGCAAACACACACACACACACACACACACACACACACACACACACACACACAAAGCAAAACTTTTTTTGTTCTCTGGGCAAACTGTTTCTTCAACTGTAAGACCCTGAAGCTAAAGGTAGCACCATGCAGGCAGGAGAGTAATAAGAATCCTTTTCTCCAATGCTGCCTCAGCCTCGCAACTGCACTTCCTCCTGCCCAGGTAAGAAAGTTGCTTATACTTAAACAGTGTGAAATCCACTAGTATGCATGATTTCCAATCCTCATCATTCCTCTTAGTGTCTCCAGCAGGAAAGATGAGAAACAAAAGTAAATTTAACCATCCTTAGGAGTACTAGACACCCAAAAATAACCTTTTGTTTGTTTTCTTGAGATAGAGTCTCCATGTAACCCCAGATGGTCTAGAACTTGCTATGCAGACCAGACTGCCATCCATGTCATAGAGATCCACCTGCCTCTGCTGAGATTGAAGGGATATGCCTGGCTCCAAAAGTAACATTTAAGCTTAGGTCTGCAACACAGACAAGCTACTAAACCAGACCTAAACTTAACCAAGATAGGTAGAAAAACTTCATCTTTTATCAAGTTAGTGTATCTCTGCTACCTTCTTACACTAGCCTGTGTCCTACCTAAACAGTACATGCATCATTGAAAACCAAACTCTATAGCTGTCGGGTTTTTTTCATATTCTCTCTCTCTCTCTCTCTCTCTCTCTCTCTCTCTCTCTCTCTCTCTCTCTCTCTCTCTCTCTCTCTCTCTCTCTCTTCCCCCATATCTTCTCCAAATAGAGACATACTTTTTCCTAAATTTAATTCTTTCTCGCATCTTACGTTGTAGTATTTGTAGTAGAACCCTTTGTTTGAATTTTGAAGATGCAAAGAAACTTTTACTCTCCCTAAAATTGTGCTTCTAGAGTTTGTGGTTTATGTAGTGCACAATCATGTGGCAAAGACTGAGTATATGCTTCTAAGAATCAAAGCCTGCAAGCTTCAGCATGCAAAGAGACATCAAAATACATGGTCAGGAGTAGGACTTGCCTGATGTATGATATAACAGTGGTTCCCAAATAGGGAGATCTGTGTGCTCTGTCCATGTCTGGAATCTTAGTGGAGGGATTGCTCAGAAATATTCAACTCAAGGGATCATGATGTGAAATGAAAAAAAAAATTAACGTGATTTGTAGTAAACTGTTTATTCAAATGATATATACCAAGGAGAACCTTGAGATGGGCTAACTCTAGAGCTGAATCATGATGGCAGTTTATCCAGGACAGAGAGCAGAGTATATGACTACGGCCATTCCCAGATTATAAAACCTACAGATAGAAACGCTGGGAGTATGTGGCTGACATGATGTTCCATGAAAAACATTTGAATTTTTTTTACATTCATTTCTGTTGTTTTATTTATCTTTTTTTCTTTTTCTTTGTTTTTTCACAGTTGGGTACTGTGCTATGCAAATGCTAAGCCACTGAGCTATATTCCTAGTGACAAAGCACTTCTCTTAAAATTAGCATCTTACATGAACTCTTAAAAATTCATTTTTCATAGAGGATATGAAAAATGCATAGGGCTTAAGCATGTGAAAGAACCCTGAATCACAAATAATTTAAGATACATTTTTAAAAAACTAAAGCAACATATTCAAATCTCAGCATAGTAACACTTTGAAGGTTAACAGTTATCTCAGGGTACAATGATGCAGACACTAGCAAATTTTCTTGGTCAAAGGAATTTTGCAATATTGTCCACTGCAGAAATACACAGTGGGCACATTGTCTGAATGTTGGCGATGATGTATTAACAATGTTTCTACTAAGGCCACCCATGGCCTTCCCCTACTAGGGAGGTGAGTTCCCAGAGAGCAGGGCTCTGAGCAGGGCTGTGGGTGGAATGCACAGGAGAGGCCTTGCAGATGGATATCCCCCACCCAGGACCTTGGAACAGAGTCAAGGACAAAATGACTGCAATAGAAATGAACTGGCCTGAAGCACACTTCTGTTATCCCAGGACATGGGAGGCTGAGGTAGAAGGATAGAAACAGATGAACTCCATAGGCCAATGCTATCTCAAAAAAGAACCAAAGAAAAACCAAGAGATTAACATTTCATTAGATGAAATTAATAGTGAATTGGAGCTGGAGAGATGGCTCAGCAGTTAAGAACACTGGTTGTTCTTGCAGAAGACCCAGGTTCGAATCCCAGCACCCACATGGCAGCTAACAACTGTCTGTAAATCCAGTCCCAGGGCATCTGACATCCTCTTCTGACCTCTGCGGGCACTGCATGACATGGGTGCACTTATCTACATGCAGGCAATACATGCATACACATAAAATAAAAATAATAAATATTTTAGAAAAATTAACAGTGAATGTGTGAAAAAAATTCCTCAGCAGGTTTTGTAAACTCACACACATACTAGACAGGATCAAGGAAGCAGCCTTCTCCATGGGGACAATAAAGACTGCCATAGGACAGAGAAAGCAAGTGGAGTTCATGCAGGTCTTCTCTCAAAGGTGACACTGCCTTTAAGGTGGAAATAGTAAACAGCTGTGGTTACTGAAGCCACTATCCCTACCCCTATCTTCTACTCATCTCTTCTTTGATAGCAACAACACTGCCAAATTGTACCAACTGCCAGCAATTCTTGGCCCCTCCAGCTATACTGAAGGAGGTAACTGTTTCCACAACTCTAGAGGTTAAAATAATGTGCATGCATGGGCAGCTAATTGAATCAGAATCTGTGGGATCCAATACTTCTGGTGAGATTATAAGAAGCATGTCATTATGCTAAATTACCAGAAGTTCAGAGATATGAAGGATATACAGATTAGAGTCCTAGAGGGTCGTGATTTTAGCAAGTAGTTGAGACAAATGTTAAGTGGGTAGTTACTACAAATTTTCATTTGTTTGATGTTTTCAAAGCATTTTGGTAGGGATCTGTCAGGATACTAGAAAAACAGAAGAATAGGATAAAAGGGACTGGAGAGATGGCTCAGTAGTTAAGAACACTGGTTGTTCTTTCAGAGAACCCAGGTTTGGTTCTCAGAACCCACATGGTGGCTAACAATCATCCATAACTCCAGTTCCAGGGTATCCACTATCTTCTTCTGGTCTCCATGAGCATTGCACTACATGGCACTTACAAAGAGACAGGCAAAACACTCATACACATAAACTTAAAAATAAATAAAATTTCTTTAAGTTTATAGAAAAAATAATGGGGGAATGACAGCTAACAACCATCTGTAACTCCAGTTCTTGGGGATCCAGTCTGATGCCCTCTTCTGATTTCTGAGGGCACTGCATGACACGGGCGCACTTACACACATGCAGGCAATACACTCATACACATAAAATAATAAAATATTTTTTAAAAAATAATGGGATAAAAATAAGTGGCAGAAGAGGTAGATTAGATGGGACTCTTTCAGCTTTGTACCAAGGAATAAAGCTGTGTAAAATAGCATTCAGTGCTGGAGGGAGAGGGGACGAGGCAGGGGCATAGTTCAGTGGTACAGTGTTTACCAAGCATGCTCTAAGCCCTGAGTTTCATATCTAGCAGGGAGATGTAGGTGGAGTCGTACTAATAATAATGTGTATGTCTGAAAACCACAAATGTAAAAAGCAAAAATCAAGGAAAATGTTTATAATATGTGGGTAATATACAAGGTTAAGTTCTACAACTGTAACTTCAAATCAATAAAATCATTTTTCAAAATTAATAAATGATGGACAGCACAGGAAAAAAGAAAAATACACATAGAATGAATATTAGGTTTCACAAAGCATGTACCCATAAAATTAAAAAAATGGGGATTATGTATAATATTGTCAAATTTAATTAATAAAAACAGTTGTGGGGCTGGAGAAATAGCACAGTGGTTAAGAACACTGACTGTTCTTGCAGAAGTCCCAGGTTCGAATCCTAGCACCCACATGGCAGCTAACAACTGTCCGTAACTCCAGTTCCAGGGGATCTAACAGTCTCTTCTGTCCTCCACAGGCACTGCATGACACGAGTGCACTTACCTACATGCAGGCAATACACACATATACATAAAATAAAAATAATAAAATATTTTTGAAAAATAGTTGTACTTTAAATTTTTTTAGGTTTACAGTTGAATTAATACAGTTATACAATATTGTACTCAGTATAAGCCCTATAAGACATAAAATTGAATGAGGTTTTAACCGTTAAAAAAGATCTCCATTTCATTATTAAAATACCCAGTTTTATACAGAAAAATTCATTTTTAATGCAATTAACACTAAGATGTTTGCACATGCATTTCTAGTCTCTATATATCTGATTATTGCTAGTCA
>NW_008342711.1:891852-899616 GCF_000622305.1 Nannospalax galili | reverse complement strand
AATCTTTAAAAAAAATACTTGTACTTGTGAATCCAGTAAATCTACCTCGAGAAATCTATTAATAATTGACCATAGTAAAAATATATGAAAATACTATTTTTAATTTGAAGAAAAAATACCTTTGAGGAATGTATTAATATTTTCCCCCTATATATTTCCTTGACTCAATTCCCTTGAAATTACATAATGCTTTTCCTACTAGAAGGTAGAATTGGGAACCTCAAAAGTTTCTATTTATGGAGCATATTTTATCACACTCAGTCTCAAAAAAAAAAAAGATGGTTTAAAAATCTCTCCCTATTACAATGTCAGTGGCAAATAGTAGAGATAAGAACAATAACAACATCTACTAGTGAGGTCTCAAGCTAAGAAACTGTTGTGCTCTTTATTCAAGCTATCAACCATTGAAGCAAATATTATCATCACCATCCTAAATTTATATTTGTAGCAACTTTGGTATACAGGTGTGGAGTCACATTCTACATAATGCAGTCTT
This sequence comes from Nannospalax galili, assembly GCF_000622305.1. NCBI lineage: Eukaryota > Metazoa > Chordata > Mammalia > Rodentia > Spalacidae > Nannospalax > Nannospalax galili. Next base: position 899,120 of record NW_008342711.1, on the reverse strand, counting down.
TTGTAGAATACTTCCCTGCACTAAATACAAGAACAAAACAAAAGGCACACTGGGAAGGAATGTAAACAAGGAAGCAAAGATGGTTTTAAATTCTAATAACATACTTATTACTCACAAGAAAGTTTAAATGGAAAGAAAAGTCATGTAGAAAACTCTTCAAACACTACAGGGCATTATGAAATGTAAACAAAAGTACCCTGGAGAAATCAGGCACTAGTTCATATATACAACACATATGTTGAGAATACACTGCAAGGTACTTTTCTTTGATATGCTCGAAAACCCATGGTGAGCAAAAACCCAACGAATATAGCTCCTGTCCTTAGGAACAATACTTTATAAGACTTGACATTGAGATAGGGAGACAGGTATTATTTCTATTTTCAACATCAGTTATTAAATAATTTTATCACACTGGAAAAACTGTTCAAGTGACTAAAAATCTATGAGATTTTTAATGTGGCATATAGCAATTACACATGTCAGTGAGATGCAGTCTGGTTTTATATATGAGTTTTTCAGAAGATGCTACAGCAGAAGTACAAATATGCATCTCAGTGTATTTAAAATGTACCTGTATGGATGAGAAAATCTGAGGCAATTACCATATAATACAATTTCTGATCACCTAGTAGGTAAGAATTGTTTTCATTAACACCCTTTACAGAAAATTTCCAGACAGAAGTAAAATAAAGTCTATATTGAAAGATCATATTAATAAAGGTCCACAAACACCAGGACAAGTAGGGAAAAAGAAGACCTTCAGAGAAGCCAAAATACAAGCAGCTGGAGTGCCTAGGCTGCCACACAACAGTAAAGCCAACTTGAAAAATAAAAGGATTTGTCCTAAGGCTGTGAGTCTTAACAAGGTAAACCCTAGAATTTAGTAAGTAACTCAACTGCCAGTTCCAGGGAGGCACAAACCCTACTAGGGGAAAGGAAGGAGGGGGAGAGAGGAATGGTAGAAAAGAAGAGGGGGAGGAAAATAAAAGTCTCTTCAGTTTAAAAAGACTCACAGTATGCTTTCAAACACATAGGTCAAGGGAGAAGGGGCTGTATGGCATAATATTGCCATCTAAGGCTTTAGAGAAACAGACAGGCACCCACATGGGAGGATCGTCCATCTTCGGAAGATCATCCATCTTTTCCACTGCTTTTCTGCCCACAGCGCATGAGATGAAGGTTGGGGAAGAGTGGTGGGAAGAACACCACACAATGCATTCAAAGCTGAGCAAGGGGACTGGAGAGCCATTCAACAAAGGAAGCCGCTCTTAGTCCCGCCCAGGGTACCATAGCAACAGCAGCAGGAAGTCCCTACCACATTGGACTGCTGTGTTCTTCCTACTGTAGGATTGGCGGGTTCTGAGTCTGCGTGCATATGCCCTGGAGGTCACCGTGCAATCTAGCTCTCAAGTCCTCTGCACTTTCCCTCCAACGTTGTTCTTGCCTGTTGCTTAAGAGATGTAATTGGTATTGTCAAGTACCTTTTCCCGGATGCCCCCTGCGCCTCACGCTCAAGACGTATACATGGACATGCTCCTCCCACTAACCCCCCCCCCCTTGAACTCACTTCTTACGTGGCGCACTCACTGTCTTCCCCGCAGCCTCAGATCCTAACAGACTAACTCTGCGCCCATGAAGCCTCTCCTCTCAGGGTCCTTCTCTTTCCCTCCTAAGTAGCCCTACCCGCAGTCACGCCTGAGCATCAGGGAAGACTGCCCGTTTGTGGTGTCCAGTAATGGACAGGTGCTTTGTCAGTATCCGAGCTCCTGGGAAATGACAAGATAAATCTTAAAGGCAGCCTTCTGAATTATTTTAGCTATATCCTATCATAACTGGAAAAAAACATCATTTCATACCAAAAATAGATTTCATTTGTAATGGAACTGTACACCATCTTTCTAATGACGGCCGGTTTGCCATAAAGATATTATTTAGACATGCACTGCTTTGTATTTTGTAGTGTCCTGGGACCAGGGTGTAAGGGAACTTCTATCTGAGCTCTACTAGCCTTTGTTATTTTCCTGAAGTACAGCCCCTTTGTTCTCTGGGCATGCTGCTTCCTCAGTTGTAAACAGGAAGCCAGAAAGCACAGCATCCAGGCAAGGAGGGGGTAAGTGTGAATAAAAGTCCACAGAAAAGAACCTTCTTCAAACTGGACTTTCTCCTGCAAGGCTGATCAACAGATTAGAATTTCAATAAATGTGGAGAGTTTGGAATGTTGCAGGTCCAGAGCCTAATTATCATTTAGCTCAGGCCATCTTTAGCCCCCTAAACAGCCACTCCTTGCCCACCTCTGTTTCTGATCTAACATCCTGTGACTAACCTTTTAGATTGTATTAACTTATCAGACCACTAGGTCTCATCAATCAAAAAGACTATCATCAGAGATCTATAGTAGAATACCCCCCCATTTGCTATAACCCGCTACTGAATGTATCCACTAATGTATTTGAAAAATGTCTTGATTTATGACTTTTCTTTGTTCTGTTACCATAAAAACATAATGTAAGTGTTATCATGCCAGAACATGGAATTTGGGGTAACCTGAATCTGTTTCTGGGCATTTGGCTCCAGAATAAACTATCTCTTATCCCCTTTGACGTGAGAGTTACAGTTTTGCGTTGACATAAGAAAGGCCAGGTTTCTGCTACAGTGCTTTCTCCCTGCACTGCACTTTTTCCTTCTCCCTCAGGAAATTTCTTCCACTTGAAGTTTGAAATCCTTTGGTTTACATGATCTCTAAGCTTTCCTTTCTACTCTGTCACAGACAGGAAATTAAGAAGCAAGAAAAAGGAAATCATAAAAATGAGTAAAGTTAGTCATCCTTAGGTATACCATACACTCAGAAGTAACCTCTCCACTCAGGGCTGCAAGACTAACAAGCCTTTGATTTAATTAAAGAGTATCTGAAAAGAAACTTTCATCCTTTTTTAAAGATAAGGTATTTTTACTGCCTTACCAAATAGCCTGTGTCCTACCCAAACATTATAGAAGTACATGGACCACAACAGCATTGAAAACTAAAGTCTAGATAGGAGTTTTTTTAATGACCTAACTTTTCCAAACAGTAAGCTCCTTTTACCTTTCCAGCATGTAATTCCTAGTGGCATCTTAGGTTGTATTACTTTGTTACAGAGCTTTTTGTGATTTGAAGATGAAGGGGCACTCTTTAGTCCTAAAATTGTGACTCCAGAGCTTGTGGACTTATTTGTTACAAAATCATATAACTAAGATTTGAGTATATACATCTAAAAAACAAAGCCTATGAACTTTAGGATGCAAGTGTTACTAGAATCAGAGCCTGGGCCCTGGCAGCCAGGCCTGGCCACCTATCCTCAATAGGTCAATAAAACAAAGTAAGTGAAAAACAGAAAACGATTTAATGCAGCCACATTGGGAAGAGGAACATAGAGCTTCAGTGATCCTCCACCCTACCCTCCAAGTTTATCTTCCAGGTACTGGTATTTGGTTTAGGTTTAAACAGAGGGCAAGAAGCCTATGTAGCTAAACAGTCCTGGTCCAGGTGTGGTCCCACCTATCACCATTGTTTTCGCTATAGTCTCTCTTACCAAGTCGGGGTCTGACAAGTTCTCAGAACTATTTGAAATCTTTCCAAAAGACAAGTTCTCACTCTGGCTGGCACAAGGTTTCAGTCTCTTAGTTCACCCAGCATGAGATTCCTGGGGAAATTCCAGTTCCTTAGGATTCATTGTCTCAGTAGTCTGGATAGTCAAAGGGAAGGACATAGGGATTTCTTTAGAATAGCTTAATTCCTTCCCGGTCAGTTACACAGGGACATACCAGAGTGCATGGTCAGGATAGGACTTGCTTTTCTACCTGACAGTGGCTCCCCACAAGAAAGGTCTTTGGGCTTAGTCACTGTAATCTTGGTTTGCTCAGATCAAACTAAGGCAAGATAACATAAACTATAAATAAAGAAGGCTGGAAAGATGGCACACCGGTTGAGTGCTCATTTGTACTGCTTTCACAGAGGGCCTGTTCACTTCTCAGTCTCCATATCTAGTAGCTTACAACTGCCTGTAACTCCAGATCCAAAATTGATGCCTTTGGATTCTGTGGGCACTTGCACTCCTATGTACATATCCCTACACAGACACACATGTACACATAATCTAAAATAATTAAAAAATCTTTGTCCCTCTCTCTCTTTGTCCCTCTCTATGTGTGTGTGTAGATATATATGTATATATGTGTGTGTGCGCGTGCACACGCACATGCAATAAGCAACAAAGTGACTCAAATGTAGTTTCTTGAGGCTACTTGAGAGTAGTCCATAGTCCAGAATCACCTTGAACTAGCTAGCTATGTAACCGGAGGGTAGCCTTGAATTCCTGATCCTCCTGCTTCTGAATCCTAAGTGCTAGGAGTACATGTGTGTACCACCTGGCCTGGCTGTGGCTCAAATATAAATAGCCTGTTTGACTTATATACACCAAAGAGGGGAATGAGGCCAGATGAAGGAAGATCATAGTTTATCTAGAGTCAGGAGGACAGACTGTTCCTGTGTTCGGTCCCGGATTCTGAAACTTATCGTCAAAGACATTGGTTTCTGAAAACTGCTTTCTACTTTAAAATATTTACTTATGAGTTTGTTTTCTTTTCTCTTTTTGACTTTTTTGTGTTACTGTTTCGCTTGTTGTTTTTGGTTTTGGGTTTTTTTTCTGAGCTGGGGATTAAGCAAATGCTCTAACACTGAATTTATATCCCTGAACACAAAGTACTCATTTAAATTAACAGCATCTTATGTGAAATAGAGTCATCTTATAAAAAACTATGTAAAAATAAATGCATAGGTATAAGTATATGAAAATATATTGGCTCTCACATGTAATTCAAGAGAACTTGTTTTAAAACAAGATATTCAAGTTTCAATTTAGTAACATTTCAAAGATAAACAATAATCTCAGGCTTCAGTGATGCAGACACTTGGTAAATGTCCTCAAAGAAATTTTGCAGTAAGTATCTATAACAGTCCTGTCAGGAGCCAAGATACTCTAAAGAGAAACACTTGTGCACCTCCCTTGGTCTATCAGACTACTGAGACAATGGACCCAGAGAAATAGTCTCAGCCTGGGAAGGAAAAGGTTATGCCCTGGTACCAGCAAGAGAGGGAGCTTGTCTCCTGGAAAGAGATTTCATACAGTGTTGCCAACTTGTACGAAGAACCTAGAATCTAGGCAATGATGAGTAGGACCACACCATGACCAGGACCACTTAGTTATGGATATGTCTTGCCATCTACTAAAACCTAAACCTGATGACAGGACACCAAAAATGGACTTGGGAGATAACTGAACCTCTTTATTTGTTCCTATCCCCCACCACCACCACCAATGTGGCTACACTGAATAAATCTCCCTTCTCTGCTTTTTACTATTACCTGTCTCTCTAATTGGCCTATTGATGATGGGTGGCAGAGCCTAACTTGTTAGAACTGCTAGAACTGTGGCTTTAACCCAGCAACTCCAAAAACATTTCAACTTATAGAAATCAACATCACAGTATCATCACAAATGTGGACAATAGTTTATTAACAATGTTTGTTGTAGTGTTGTAGTGAGTTGTTTTTTCATTTTACAAACAAACAATGGAGGAATTTTAAACATGTTCTGGAGGATATATATGCTGGATTATTGGGATTCTGAGTTTGAAGGAAATGTATTAATTACCACTATCAAACTAAACAACTTCAGCATTCAGTATTGGGCAATATACTGTCTCAATACAGAAAAATGAATGTTATATGAAAAACATGTTGGAAGGGGGGACATACGAAGGGGATGTGTATGAGTGCTTGGATTATGATTATTCTTTTTCTTCATTCTCATTCATCTCTGTGTATTCCAAGATGACCACAATAGAAATTAAGTGTTGGGCTGGGCATGGTGAGGCAAGCCCATAATCATGGCACAGGAGAGGTTATCAGTATGATGGGAGTGCTGAACCAAATTGACTACATAGCCAAACTTTGTCTCAAAATAATACACCAAAAGATAGAAAATGCCATTTTAGAATAAAGAATTAATGATGGAGTGAATGTCTGAGAAAAGGACCTCACCAGATTTTATAAACTCCTACTCCCATTGGATAGAATCAAGATAGCAGTGCCCCCTTCTTGAAGACAATGAAGTCAAGTTGCCAGTGGACATAGAAAATAAGTGGAATTCATACATAAAAAGGCATCCCTCCTGTAAGAGACATTAAATATTAGTATTAGTATTAGTATTCTCTTTCAAAACCTGCAAAACCTATGACCAGAAATTCTAATCTTTAATCCCACCACACCTTGCACCACCTGAAGCATTTCTGAGCCTGATGGCCTGGGCCACCTGAGATCTTTAGAGTTCCTCTCTTTGAGCAGAGTGATCTGATTTGGATCTGACTGACCATGAAGTGCACCCTTATGCAAAAAGGGAAATCTGCCTTGCCAAGTTACTACTGCTTTCTCCACCTGTTCTTTGTGAGGTATTGATAGGGTTCTTGGATAGGATTTTATTTTAGTTATTTAGCACTTAAAAAGAGAAAGAGATAATACCTTAAGTCTACATAGCAAACTTCACTCTTTCTTTTAGGCTTCTGAGCCATTTTTTTTAACATATTAAAGAACTAGAGACAGAAGCTTTCTGCTTTCTCTCACTCTTTGGTGCACCTGGATTTCACGTAATTGTGTTATGTGTATGATAATTGTTTTCATGTGTTGTTTGTGTCAAGACAGGGTTTTAACTGGCCGTTTTTATTATTTTTATTATTATTTTTTGGCAAGATTAAAATGCACATGGGCAGGTTTATAAATGTATTTTGCTAATGTATTAAAAGGCCTGATAAATACATACTACATTATAAACTTGAGTACTTTAAACATCTCAAAAAAAAAAAACCTATAAATATCTTTGGGTCTGGGGCTGGAGAGATGGCTCAGTGGTTAAGAACACTGGTTGTTCTTGCAGAAAACCCAGGTTTGAATCCCAGCACCCACAGGGCAGCTAACAACTGTCTGTAACTCCAGTCCTAGGGGATCCGACAGCCTCTTCTGACCTCCGCGGGCATTGCACGACACGGGTGCACTTACATGCAGGCAATACATGCATACACATAAAATAAAAATAATAAAATTAAAAAATATATCTTTGGGTCTATTAAGTGTTCCACAAAACCTTTAAATGCTAATTGTTGTTACTAAATGGCATTCATTAAAATTATAAGATATGGGCTGGAGAGGTTAGACTGTTCTTGCCCGGGTTCAA
>NW_008342711.1:890260-891732 GCF_000622305.1 Nannospalax galili | reverse complement strand
TAATCTAGCTTTAATAAAACCTTTAAATGCTAATTGTTTATACTAAATGCCATTCAATAAAATTATAAGATAAATATTTCAGTAAGCTATAATATCTAATGTTATATACATAGATTTTGATTTGGATTTCCTTCCCCAGTGGGTTCTAAATATATAGATAGAGATAATTTCAATTGTGTAATAGTCAGAGGTAGCAATCATTTCTCTTTTAAAAATATTTCTTAATACAAAACCACTAAATGTAAGATTTTATTAAAGCTAGATTACATGTAAAACAAATGGATATATATGTGTGTGTGTGTGTTTTCTAAAGCTCTTTTGTTAAGTTTCCTTTTCATAATAAAAATTACAGGAGATACATTCTCAGCAAAAATTAATTACAAGATCTTGGTAGCTAAAATTTTTTATATTTTGCTGCATGTGAATGCACTGTCTACAAGACCTTATGTCTAATTATATATATTTTACTTGGTATCAAATTGGCTTATAAGTAAGTGCTCATGTAAACTGATGTTGTTAAATTAGCCCAGCTTCTTTTGACCCACAGTAAAACTAAAATTTTAAAGGAAGAGGTTCCAAGTCCAACAGACTTGAGTTAGCATGGCCACATGTCGAGTATGCCAACTAAAGACAGTAAATCAATGTGACCACTTTGGCAAAGCAAGTAGCAGTGACTAATGGTCCTAGACATTTTAAATCTAGATTTTAACATTAGTTTTTAAGTTTAAATGTTTAAGATGAGATATATACTAAAGTATGGTCAAGATCTCATCTCCTTAATCCGTGTCTCAATCCTGGTTCTATAACATGCTCTCCTAATATGCTAAACTTTTTATTCCAAGGATTATGAAAGATCACTTATCTCTGCTTTAGATGTATTTTGCATGTATGTTATATATTTATGAATATAAGCATTTTAGGACTTTTGGATAACTACTGTCTCTTTAAAGTCAACCAACAAGTTTGACAAGGTGCATATCTTTGACAAGTGTATGTTCTAAACATTTAAAAAGAAAATTGGTCATTTAAAAATACCTGCTTCAAGGTTGACATCTTAAAGTTTAAGACTCCTTAAAGTTTATAACTAATCTTAATGTGTTGTATTATAATAATATATTTGAGATAATTTTTAATCTCTGCTTTAAATTTAAAAATATAGTTAAATACTTGTTAAATGATTAATATAATTACTATAATTATAAACATATGGCAATAAATAAATAAGTAAAGTCAAAAGCCAAAATTTTATCATCTGGATGCCTCAAACCCTAATGAAAAGTGATTTTTTTAACAAAAATAATTTTAAAATGCTTGTTACCATGACTTCTCTTTAACAAATAATTAGTTTAAATTGATGGGGAAAAAAAAGACAGTCTCTTTACCTGTCTTTATTACTGTTAAATATTTAGAAGCCATATACATGTTTTCTTTTTCAGTCATAGCCTCCTGGACTTTCATTTAAAATTTTGGCA
>NW_008342711.1:887051-890169 GCF_000622305.1 Nannospalax galili | reverse complement strand
TCTAAATGGAAATGGATAAAATAATGTTAAAAAATTAATTATTACGTTGTAGGAAATTATTAAGAAAATTGAACTTGAAGTAGAATTATAATTAGGTGGGTTATAATATAAAGATTATTAAAACTTTAAGGTCAAAATTCACCACCCTGAGGCAAAATTAATGCTTTAGTATTAGTTACAACAACAAAAAGTTTTCAAATATTAATTTGCAATTGGGGTACCCCTTCAGTGGGTCTATCTAAAAGGCTCCCAAATTGCATAACTCTTATCTCTAGGGGGAAAAGAATAGGATTCCTGAACAGGAGATGTGAAGGAGAAGTAAAGGCAGGGAACTAGAAAAATAAGGAGGAACCCAATAGAGGGATGCTTTTGGAAGCCCTTTTCAAGATATTCCAATGAACTCTCAAATGAACATTTGAAAATTGCCCTGTTCTGACTTTTTTCTAGTTCTCTGTCTAGAACTTGTAATACTAATTACTTTTGCCTTTACTTCTCCTTCACATCTATTCGCGATTCAAGGACTTTCTTTTCCCCTTAGAGATAAGAGTTATGCAATTTGGGAGTCTTTTAGATAGACCCACTGAAGGGGTACTCCAATTACCTCATCCTGCATCCCTATTCAACATGGAAGAAGCCAGAGTGGTCTGCGTCCTGATTCCCTGTCTGCAAGTTGCATAACCTCTTCAGAGGATGGTGTATTAAGAATAGGAGGTAGGAATTGTTAGGGTAAAAAGACCCCAAAGAAAAGTAGCCAGTTTCTTGGCTAAAACTCATAACGTCCTTGGGCCTCTTAGCAACATACTCTGTTCCAAAGACCAAAAATGTCAAAAGTATTTGGGAGCTTATATCTAATCCTTGAAAGATTTTAGGGTTACCTCTTCAGAGGGGAGAATGTTAAAGTAGCCAAAAGCCCCATTAAAAAATAAATAAATAAATCAAAGAAGAAGAAAGAGTACATGAAGTTATCAGAAAAATGTGATGGGGCGATACGGGAGGAGTTGGAGGGGAGGGAGTGGGCATGGAGTTGATCCAAACACCTTATATGCATGTATGAATTTGTCAATAAATTATTTAAAAAAATAATTTTTAAATTTTTTTATAAAAGAACTGAGTGGAGAGAACAGGGAACTGCCATTCTGACAAGAAAGAGGATTTTTTTTCTCAACTGCCTAGGCTTGCTGAACCCAAGAGAGTTCACAGTCCTATATATGGTGTCACTGGGACACATCTGAGTCTAAGAATGTGTTTTTGTTTTTTGAGAATTTCATACAGAACTGCTGTATTTACGTCTCTCAAATTGTGCTGTAGGAGTATTCACAAGGTTCATGAATTTCAGTAACAGTTGGCCTAATTTATGAATGAGATTCCTGGAAAGAACTTCAGTCAGTACAGTCAGTACATGCAAATACAATGAAGCTTGAAGATGAAGGGGGGCGGGGGGGAAGGCTGTGTAAACACTGTCAAACTTTTGTTCATAACAAGGAATTCAAATTTTTTTTTAAAAAAAAGTAACAGTTCTTTACTAATAAGCATGTACTATATATATTTGCAGATGTTTTTCGGTGCTGAGAATCAAATCAGGGCTATGTTAAAACTCTAGCCCCAGTAACTTTTACCTGAGGGGCAGTCCCGCCTTGTTTTTCTAATGCATTGAACTACAAGACTATCACCTCACTAGGCAGTAGCTTTCCCATGCCACTGTACTCTTACAGGACCACTGTCATGTTGTGTGTCCTGACAGAAATGCTGTTATGGAGCACATAACTCTACTCCTATAATGCCACCTGATACTATCCACAACTCACTAAAGCCTGTTCAGTTTAATTTGCAGTATCCTTTTTCTTCCTATATTTCATTTTGTATAGTTTCATTACTATAACCTCAAGTTCACTTACCTTTTCTTCTGCATATCTAAACTGAGGTTAACCTGGCATATGTTCATATCAGAGTTTTGTTTTGTTCTTTTTTTTTTTTTTTTTTTTGAAGCGGTACTCTCATTGTTGTCTAAGATGGTCTGCATTTGTGAGCTCAAGAGATCTCCAGCCTCAACCTCCCAAGTAGCTTAGCTGGGAACACTGAGACCTGCTACCAGATCCAGTCGTATTGCCATTTCAGACATCATTTTTCTACAATCTAAATGTTTTTTTCTTTTTCTTTTTTTTAATATTTTATTTTTATTTTATGTGTATGAGTGTATTGCTTGCATGTATGTGAGTGCACCCGTGTAGTGCAATGCCGCGGAGGTCAGAAGAGGCCTTTGGATTCCCCTGGAACTGGAGTTAAGGACAGTTCGTAGCCATCATGTGGGTGCTAGGAACTGAACCTGGGTCCTCTGCAAGAGCAGTCAGTGCTCTTAACCGCTGAGCCATCTCTCCAGCCCCTGTTTTTTTTCTTTTTAAGACAGGGTTTCACTATGTACCTCTGACTGACCTGGACCTCACTATGTATCCCAGGCAGTCCTCAAATTCTGTATAAAGATGGGGATAACCTTGAATTTCTGATGTTCCGGCCCCAGGGAGTGCTGAGATCACAGGTGTTCATCACTAGGCAGGGGCTCCTATCTTACTGTCTTGAACTACCTTGACATTTCCATCTTATCCCAGGAATTGTCTTCCTTTTGTCACTTAGCAGAACTCAAACCACATACATGTTTAATGCTTATTCTGAGTTGCACCATGGGACAAATGTATGGAGTCACAAGGAAATCAATTATGAGTCAATATAATGAGACACTATTAAGTAGATGGCATATCTGCAAAGAAAACACATTACCTAAAGAGGCATGAAATTTCTAGTCACTAATAAACTTTCAGTGAAATCTTTTTTAAAAAAATGTTAATTTGTTTAGAAAAACTAGGACTTTTTAATATGATTACTAAAAACTCAAATTAGTTGCAGAATATTCCTTAAAGGATAAGGAAATTCAGAGGATTTCATCAACTGAAAAAAAAAAAAGAACCATCACATCAAACACTCCATTCAACTGGAGAGCAAAGACTGTATCCAGATACTTCTAACCTACTCCTATACTACAAAATTCAAGGAGATGAACTTTAAGAGTCTCATGTACCAACTTAATCTAAAGGACTCATTCATGTAGACTTCAGAGATACTGGGT
>NW_008342711.1:877321-885476 GCF_000622305.1 Nannospalax galili | reverse complement strand
AAACCAGAGTCCTCTGCAAGAGCAGTCAGTCTCTTAACCAATGAGCTGTCTCTCTAGCCCCTAGTCTTGGTTTTAATGAAATGTAAATGAAGTTAGTAGTACATCTTTTCATTAATAATGTTTTTTTCATTATGATTATTTATTTATCCAGAACCCTTAAATTACTTGAAGCTAGTTTTCATACTTAGAGAGTCAAGTATTTTCATTCTTTGCAGGCATATACATACATACATATTGCTTATTATTCAGTATATTTGAATAAAATATCTAGATTTCAAACTGCCTATTAATTGATATACATATATATGTATATATATTAACTGAGTCCAACAATTACATTTAAAGGCCTTATAACATGATCAGCTGTTTAACAAAATAACTATAATCATATTTATTCTAATTAGAGATAACCAAAGATTTGGGTTAACTCTTATTATCCAAATTATACTTAGAGATTTCAGTCTCTAATAACAATAACATTCATGATGTTTTAAACTCAAATGTCCATGTTTCTTGATTAAATGAGTAAAGTGTCCCATACAGTACAATTAGCTAAGATTATAAAAAGATAATTGAACAATATTTGTATTTGCTAATAAAAAGGAAATAGACAGCAGACACGTGTGGTGGCACACACCTTTAGTCCCAGCACCCAGGATGCAGAGGCAGGAGGATCTCTGTTAGATCAAGGGCAGCCTGGTCTACAGAGTGAGTACCAGGCCAGATGGGGGCTACAAAAGAATATTTTACTAAGGAAATGGACAATTTCCATTTCTAATCATTAAAATAAAAATTTAAAAAGTAGTCGGTTAAGCCTTTAAGGCCTATAAAATTCTGATTTCCTAACAGGTTTGATCTCTTGTTTCTATTAACATTATTAACATTTGTTATGTAAATGAAGACATTCTTGTTAGAAGAAAGTTTAAAGAATACTGTATTTTCTTCTATAATATGTTTCATTTATTTTTTTCCCTAAATCTGGTATGATGCCAATATAATAAAACAGATGAAGTCATTATCCACAGATAAGAACTACTACAGTTAGTCATACACACACACACACACACACACACACACACACACACACACACACACACACACGCACACACACAATTAATAAATAAAATGCCAAAACCCCCAAATAAATTATTAGGACCCAAAATAGTTCATAGAGTACAGATAACTGTAAATACAGGGGGAAACATAGTCAATGTCATTTTATTTTAATGTTCGTTGCCTTAATCTGTTATAATTCCTCCATTAGACCAAGCAATGTGGAGTCTCCCTGTAGCCCCAGCTAGCCTGGAAGTCGCTATGGAGACCAGGCTGGCCTGGAACTCACAGAGATCCACCTGCCTCTGCCTCCCAAGTGCTGGGATTAAAGGCGTGTGTCACCACGCCCGGCCTAACTGGCTAATAGTTTTGATATGATCCAGGAGTTTCTTTCTTCTTGGCTCTACCAGCTAGCTATCCCTCTCTCCTGACGACTGCTATCTTGCCTACAATTGAGCCTCATCTACATCAGATTCTAGGAATGAGCCTTCCTAAAATGACCTGGGAATAAATAATATGTGGCCTCTACATGCAAAAAATGTGATGCATTTCCTGCAAGGCTCACCAACTGATTATCACTCTGGAGACTCTGGAGAGTTTAGAATGTTGCAGGTCCAGAGTCTAATTACCATTTATCTCAGGCCATCTTTAGCCCCCTAAACAGCCACTCCTTGCCCACCTCTGTTTCTGATCTAACATCCTGTGACTAACAGATAAAAAACCTTTTAGAATATATTATCCTAGCAGACCACCTGGTCTCACCAATCAAAAGGCTAAGAATGTCATCAGATAGCATCTGAGACCTATAGTAAAAAACCCCTCACTTTGCTGGGACCCACCTACTGTATCCACCAATGTATTTGACAAATGTCTTGATTTATGACTTTTCTTTGTTCTGTTACTATAAAAGTGTAAGGCAACTGTTACCATGGAACATGGAATTTGGGGTAACCTGAATCTGTGTTCTCAGCCCATGGTCACTCATATTTGGCTCCAGAATAAACTATCTCTTATCCCCTTTGAGGTGAGAGTTATGCTTTTGCATCGACAGGAATAATGTTTTATATAGAAAAACGTTTGTGACTTTTCAAATCATTATTTCTTCAAAGTACTTCATGTTAAATGTGAGACTACAGGGTGTTATCCATGTTAATGAGATTTATTATGATGAGGTGTGCGTGTGTGTGAAATGATGTTAAAGGAGCAGAGAAAATATTGATATGTTTAAAATGTACTTTTATGAATGAGAACACCTCCAAGGCAATTATCATAAAATACAATTAAAGATGACCACAAGGTGATCAGACTGTAGGTAAGAATTGTTTTCATTACACTTGACGGACATTTGCAGACTTAAGTTAAATGAAATCATTATTGTAAAAATGCATTCACAGGGGTGGGGCGATGGCTCCATGTTTAAGAGCACTGGCTGCTGTACAGGAGGACCTGGGTTGGGTTTCCAGTAGGCACAAGGTGTCTACAACCATCTGGAACTCCAGCTCCAGGAGATCCAAGGCCCTCTTCTAAGCTCTGCGGGCATTGCATGACACAGGTACACTTTCATATATACAGGCAATACACTCATACACATACAATAAAAAATAATAATTTTTTAAAGAAGAAGACTATATCCACAAAGGTGTATAAGGCCCAGGACAAGTAGAGAAAAATCACAAGACCTTTCAGAGAAGAAAAAATACTAAACAGCCTGGGTGTCTAATAGAAGAAATTCCAATTTGCAAAGGCAAACAATTGGGAGAGAGGTGGCAAGAGTTGTTGGGAGTGACGCTCCAGAATGCAACTAATCAGTCCAATACTCAATCCAATAGGGTTGGATGTGCCTCAATAGAAAAGGCTCCTGGAGCATTTCTTCAAACAGAAAGGGCGGGGGGGGGGGGATTGGTTTAGCACCACAGAAGATGCTTCCAGGTACAATACTGCCATCTAACGATCTGAGAGACCAATTAACACATTTTATTTCAACGGAAACCCTATTTTTCCACTGGCTTTCTGCTCAGATACGTGGAGATGAAAGCCTGCGAAATTAGCTAGACAAAGGAACCATTTATAAAAAAACACTTACAGCCTGCCAAGTGAGCTCTGTGAAAGATCCCTCTGCGAAGCCTTCCCTACTATGGCCCTCGAAACCACAGCCAATGGGAACAGGAAGTCCTTGCCTCTCTGGGAGGACAGAGCAGTCAGTCCTTGGTTCTGAGCCTGCGCATAGAGAGGATGCAGTCAGTCTCCCACTGGAGGGAGGGCACGTTCCAAGCCTATGTTACAAGCTAAGGGATGGGGCTGCTAATGTCCAGGAACAGCTGCCCCACTGTCCCTGCCGCCATTTGTGAATGGATAGACATTCTGCCTGTATCTGAGTTCCTGGAAAAAAATGAGAAAAAAAAATAGGCTTTCTGATTTATTTACCTTTATCATTCATAACTAAAAGAAGGGAAAAAATTCACATATTCTGTGCCAAAACAAGGTTTCATTTTAATCGATACCACAGGCAAACAGGGTCTTCTGAAGGGCAGGTCTTGGGACCAGAGTCTAAGAGACCATCCCTTCCCATTCTAGCTTCATCAGCCTTTCCTATTTTCCTGAAGTACAGTCCCTTTGTTCTCTATGCCAGCTTTCCCTCAATTTAAAAAATAATAATAAAGGCTGAAGTGACCAGCCTTCAAGGGGAGAGCTGGTATTACCACCAGAATATTGATGACCACTGATCATGCTTTTTGTCTCAAAGTATTATGGAAATGGAAAGCTTTTGCAATGTGATGGTGATTAAGAACTTTGCAGCAGAGGAATCTCTGTAAGAGATGAGAGACAGGTATGGGGGACAGGAGTGGGAGTCTCCCCACCCTGCCCCCTGTGGTTGCCCAGGATGGAAGTCTTCTTTTTCCAAAGTTTTCACATTCCTGTAACCTTTACAGCCATATGTTACCTTGCTTAATTATCACATGTACCTTTTTACTTAATTAGCACTTAGTGCTGTTTTGCCTTTTGTTTGCATTTCTCCACATGAGTCTAAAAACCTTCCAAAACTTGAACAAGGAATCTGATTTGTGGGTCAGTCCCCCTAGCATCAAATTAAAACTTCCTCTCCACACCTGACTGGCTATTGGTCTCTGATTTTTCAGTAACACAATGAACCTGACATTTATGTCTCTGTGTCTCAAATGGCTGCAGATGGCCCTTACCTTACCTTTCTTAGTGCCTAGCATCCCCTATCAGAATCACTAAAAACTAAAGAAATTTGAGTTCTTCTATTCACCAAAAACCTCAGCAAACATTTTCCTATACTTAACTTCTACTGGCATCTTAAGTGGTATTATTTTGTTATAATGTAAAAACATCAGAGAGTTCCGAAAAGCTCTTACAATGCAATGGTAATGAAACCCTTTGTATGGTTACTAAGGCTTTTGAATGGTTGCTAGGAATTGCTAAGAACTTTGGACCCTGAAAGGTCCCAAGATAAGACTGGGTGAGGTAGGGGCTGGAAAGATAGCTCAGTGGTTAAAAACACTGACTGTTCTTACGGAAGACCCGGGTTCGAATGCTAGCACTCACATGGCAGCTAACAACTGTCTACTAACTCCAGTCCCAGGGGATCCAACGGTCTCTTCTGTCCTCTGCAGGCATTGCACGACACAGGTGCACTTACCTACATGCAGGCAATACACGCATACACATAAAATAAAAATAATAAAAGATTTTAAAAAATAAAAATAAACAAAAATAAAAATAAAAGACTGGGTAAGGTAAAACAGGAATCTTCCCCAGCCCCATTCAGTTACCCAGGACTGAAGTCTTTGTTTTCCAAAAGTGCCACATTCTTGTAACCTTTGAGGCCATACATCAACTGTAAAAATAATTAACACATATGTGCTATTTACCTTTTTACTTATCACTTATGTTATTTGTCTTTTGCTTTCATTCCTTACATATGAGTATAAATGCCCCCAAAAAACTTGTACAAGGGGCTGACACCTTTACAAAATGATCATGGGTGTGAGCCTGTGAGTCCACTCACTTAAAATTAAATTCCCTCTCCTCACCTGACTTTGGCTGTTGGTTTCTTGACTCTCCTGATTTTTCCATAACAATTACAGAACATTTTGTTTTGAAAACAGACAGGCCACTAGTGGGGGACAAAGGAGACAGACAGCAAGAGAGGAGCAAAGCATGGGGAAGGGGAGCGGGCCAAGGAGGAATATGGAAATGCCATAATGAAGCCTGTTACTTTGAAGACTAATTTTTAAAATCTAACAAATAAGGAAACTTTGGTTTCCATTTTAATGATACAGAAGAACTGAGGTGATGATGTGTCAGTGATTGGTGGGACCACACCTTCTTTGCACAGGACTAGTTATGTATACCTCTTGCCCTAGATTTAACCTAAATTTTACCAGGACCCTAAAGATGAACTTGGGGGAAGGAGGTGTCACTGGATTTCCTTGTTATTCTTTGCAGTGTGGTCACATTGAATAAATCTCTTTTCTCTGCTTTTTGATATGACTTGTCTCTTCAATTGGCCTATTAAGGATGGGTGACCAAGCTTGGCTTATCAGAGCTGGCAGGGCACAGGCTCTGACCCTAACAACACCAGTAACAACAGGTTCCAAAAGCTGTCAGGTCAGTTGGAAGTTTATAGTTGCCAGAATGGTCCTGGAGAGCTGTTCTTTACTGATACTTATGTTCTTATACTGGAGGTTGAATTGTTTGTTTGGGTTTTTGCTTTCTTATTTGTTGTTTCTGTGGTACTAGAAATGAACCTAGGCCTTTGCACATGCCAGGTCAGTACACTACTATTGAGCCATACCCCTGGCCCCAATATACTCAGTTTAAACTATTGGATTACATGAATAATCTTTTTAAAGAAGTGAAGCTGAGTTGGGTGTAATGAAGTACATCTTTAATCCTAGCACTTGGGAGGCAGAGGCAGGCACATCTCTGTAAGATGGAGGCCAGCTTGGTCTACATAAGTGAATTCCAGGTCAGCTGGGGCTACAGGGAGACCCTGTTTAAAAGGAAAAAAAAGTAAATTTATCTCTATTTGAAGATATCATGATATCATGATTAAAAATCCAAGGAATCCAAAAAATACGTTAGAACTTTAATGAACTTAAGTTATATATTACAAGGCTAGTAAAGAAAGCAGCTGCTTTTATATAATAGCAAAAACAATTAGAAAATTTTTTAAATTCTGTTTTTAGTACTGTGATGGTTAATTTTTAACTATCAACTTGCCACAATCCACAATGATGTGGGGAGAGTCACAATGAAGAATAATCTAGATCAAGTTGGCCTGGGAGCATTTCTGTGTGGGATTCTCTTGATTGTTAATTGACATGGGGAGACCCAGTCCACTGTTGGCAGCACCATTCCCTAGGTAGGGCCTCTAAGCTGTTTAAGAGAAAGGAAACAAGGATCCATGCATTTATTATCTCTCTGATTTTGACTATGGATGTGATGCTTTAAGTTCCTGCCTTGACTTCCCTGTAATAATGGACTATAACCTGGAACAGTAAGCCAAATAAACCCTTTCTTCCCTAAGGTATTTTTTGTCAGAATATTTTGTCACAGCAACAGAAATGAAACTAGAACAATACATTTAAAAACTAAATATTTACAATAAATTTTAACGAAGTCAACATGTTAAAAACTACAAGTTATTGCTAAGAGATAATAATAACCACCTACATAGAAACATATACATGTAAGGATTATACATCAAATCATCAAACATTTTTATGTTTATTCTCTTTATCTCCTACTAGAATATAAGAACTTCCAGGGTAATGATTTTTTTCTGTTTCATTGTAGGTTACACCTTTATGTCTATTAACTGACTGTATGGGACAGTCATTACTCATTAATATTTTTGGTGGATGAATGGCTATACTACACCCAAAGCACTTTTGATTTACTCTATCACATAAAGTTATCCATGATTGGAAAAGAAACCTCAGTTCTTGTTCCTACGTTATGTAGTCACTGAAAACAAAGTCAGCTCCCTGACCAGACAGATGGAGGAACACCCCCTTCCTAGTCTTCATTTCTTCTGTTCCCAGAACCCAGCAAGAATTCTAGTCTCAGCCAATCCCAGTACTCTGGAAGCAGAGGCAGGCAGATCTCTGTGATATCGAGGCCAGCCTGAATTATGTAACAAGTTCCAGACCAGCTACTGCTACAGGGAAACCTGTGGCAAAAAAATAAAAAATAAAAATAAAAATTCTAGTTTAAACCCTCTAGTTTAAACCTGTTTAAACCTGTCTGTAAACAGAATTAGAATGCATAGATTCTTGTCAGACAAAATATTATCAGAGCAGTGTCTTCCAAGGATAGGGCAAAATAGACTCAGGTCTAGGCATAGAATTGGACATGTCTAGGTAAATATCCTGATATAATCAAGGGCCAAAATTAAGTCACAAAGAAGGAAGTTAAATTCTGTGATGTTTCATGGTGGGGGGGATATGCACATAAAAGTTGGCAGACAAAACCAAGGAAAAATTCAAAACCTAAACAGATATTAGAATAGAGTATAAAATGAGAGCAGAGTAAAAGTGTGAAGATCAAGCATGTCTGCCTTCTGGTCTTCTGGGAACAGAGGCTGGTTGGCATATAAAAGATTGGAATCTTCAAAGACATGAAGTCGGGTGTAGTTTTAATAGCCAGTTGAAAGGCTGGTGAAAAAGCTAAATTGGTAGAATGCTTGCCTATCATGCATGAAGCTCTGGGTTCAATCCCCAACATGACATAAAACAAGGTGTGTTGACTCATCCCTGTAATCACAGCAACAGAGTGAGTTCAAGGCCACCCTGGGCTATGTGAGATTCTATCTCAACAACAATAAGAACAACAAAAAAAGACAGACATGGGGTAAGTTTTTGATTCCCCAAAGCTCAATAGGTTTTTCTATAAAAATAAAATTTAAGGGCTGGAGAGATGGCTCAGTGGTTAAGAACACTGGCTGCTCTTGCAGAGAACCCAGGTTCAGTTCCCAGCACCAACATGGTAACTACAAATTATCTGTAACTGTAGTTCCAGGGGATCTGATGCCCTCTTCTGGCCTCCACAGGGTTGCAAACATAGGTGCACTTAC
>NW_008342711.1:872723-877194 GCF_000622305.1 Nannospalax galili | reverse complement strand
TCCAGGGGAATCCGAAGCCTTCTTCTGACCTCTGCAGCATTGCATGACACAGGTGCACTCACATACAGGCAGGCAATACATTCATACACATGAAATAAAAATAATAAATAAAATATTTTAAGAATATATGTAATAAAATCTAATATCTGCATGTATACTTTATGATAATCATGGTGATAATCAAATGAGGAAAGGTAGCTGTCATATAAAGATGGTTTATCAGTCAGCTTTATCTTTTTGTTTGTCTTTCTCACTATGTAGCCCCAGCTGGCCTGGAACTCACTATGTAAACCAGGCTGGCTTTTATCTCAAAGAGATCCACCTGCCTCTGCCTCCTGAGTACAGGGATTAAAGGCATGTGACACCACGCCTGGCTAGCCTTTTCATTTTTTATTATATTCCTTATACAAAAAAATTTTTGTTATGATATATATTATCATATACGGATCTTACTCTTCAGAATTACCCTCTCCTGACCCCCTTATATCCCTTATACAAGATCTTAAAAATTCATCTTACATAAGGAGTATATGAAAATTAATGCAGAGGTATGAAATGTGTGAATTTCACAACTAATTAAAAGATGTTATTTTCCCATCTCAATTTTGTAATATTTTCAAGCTTTCAGTAATGTCAGAATTCTGTGTGCATCGCACTCTTATATATGGAAGTCTCACTAGTGAGAGTTGAGGGGGTGCATTAGCCCTCTCTCTACCCCTTATTCCACTATGTTCCATGAGCCTTAGTTGTAGAGATTCGACTGCAGATGTGTCACCTAGTACTGGGCGTCTCCTAGGCATATGTTCTTTCCCTTACTGAACTCCCCATTAAAATGATATAAACACTGGCATATTTCTTGATCAGAAGTATTTGGCATTATCTGTTGACTTGTAGGTATACAGGCAAGGTATCATGCTGCCTAAAATGGGGGTGATGATTTAGTAACAATATGTGTTGTAGTATTACTTTTTCTATTTCATAAATAGTGGAGGAACTGTTCAACATACAGTAGGAGAGAAAAAAGAGAGAGATACATTGGTGTGTGTATGTGTCTGTGTGTCTGTGTGCGTGCATGTGTACGTATGTACACCGAATTACTTTAAGAAATATAGCTCAATGCTGCTTATGTGACTATGCATGCTTGCCTAGCATGCTTAAGGCCTTGGGTTCTACCTGCAGCAAAGACAGACAGACAGACAGACACACACACACACACACACACACACACACACACACAAACACACACACACTAACCCAACTTCAGGATTCAATTTAGACAATATACTCTGCCAAATATGCAAAGAATCAATATGATGGGTAAACATACTAAAAGTGGATATGTGTATTTGGGTTATCATGACTCTTTTTTTCAGTTTTCTGTATTCCAAAATAACTGTAATAGAAATAAATTGCCTTTTTAAGACTAAGGGAAAAAATGATGCAGTGAATCAATGAAAACCTCCCCTCAGCCCACTGGACAGATTCAAGGGAGCAGTCACTTCACTCATGGAAACAATATAGCTAAGTTTCCAGGGGACAGGGAAAGCAACTGGAGCTCATACAGCACTTGAAACGGTAGAACAACTCCATTAGTGAAGTCAGTACTCTCATCAGCATCTTTTCATCTCTCCCTTTAATAGCAAAATCATCCCTTAATTATCTCCCATACTCCTTGCCACCAACAGTTCTTGGCCACTTCATCTATTCTGCAGAAGGGGCCTGTTTCCACAGATGACATCTCTGCGCTGATGCTTGTGTTTAAAATAATACTCTATGAGGTCTGACATTTCTGAAGAGACAAAAAAACAAAGGCAAAATCAGGTGAGATTATAGAAGAACAACTAATTGGGAAATCCTCTCAGATTTTTCAAGGTAGTAAAGGCAGTCAAATTTATACAATTACTGTACATTTTCATTTGTTTTGAGTTTTCAAGGCATTTTAATGGGGAGTTCAGTCAGGGAAAGAACATATGCCTAGGAGACGCCCAGTACTAGGTGACACATCTGCAGTTGAATCTCTACAACTAAGGCTCATGGAACATAGTGGAATAAGGGGTAGAGAGAGGGCTAATGCACCCCCTCAACTCTCACTAGTGAGACTTCCATATATATATATATCAAAGTGCGATGCACACAGAAGGCCACAACTGACCAAGTTTTGGAGAATAAGAGACTCTAGTATGTAGAATGGAATGTTGCCCACCCACGGCTCAGGGACCATTGTGGAAGAGAAAGCAGAAAGATTGTAAGAACCAGGGCTGGCTCATGAACACAGGGAGGTGGAGGCTGGAGGCTTGCTCATGTGAGCCTACAGCAGCGGTGGTGTGGAGCACTGGACCCATGTCAGCTCAATTAAACAAGGGCCCAAAGGGGAGGTGAGAAATAGGTGACAGGCCAGAACTAAACTGAGAACTATTTGAGACTGATTGCTGCTGGGTGACGGATAGTATGACTTACATATGGCCACTGGATGGGCTGACTAGATGCTAGTAGACCCATTTACATTGAAGGACATTTGGGTACAAACACCTGAATGACTAGGAATCAGCATGTATGGCAGAATGCATAGGATTTGGTGAGGAGGTAGAGGGAGGCATGGATGGGGGAGAGGGACTGGATTTGAGCAGGAAATGTATGAAATCTAAAAAGCTCAATAAAAAAAAATTAAAGAAAATAAAAAATGTTGAGTATTTGCAATGTAGGTGGCAGATGGTGGTTAATTTCTATATCTGCAACTATTAAAATCAATCATATAACTACTTTCAAAAATTTGGGCTGGAGTTATAACACAGTGGAAGAGCATTTAGTTAGCATGCATGAGGTACAGGTTCAATCCTCAGTACCACAAAAATACATAAATAAGATAAATGATGGTAAAAGCATGGAAAACAAGAATTCACAGAAAATGAGTATTAAAAGTTTCTCACAATATGTTCCAAGAGTGAATGAACTGTTTCGTCTTTGGGATCTAATAAATCTACTTCTAAGCATGTATTATGCATAATTAGAGATGTTGAAAAATACACAGGTATGAATATATTCTTTTCATTTTATGGAAGAAACATCTTTAAGCAATGGGCTTTCCTTCTTTATATTTCTTTTATTTTGTACCTATAATCTCAGCACTTGGGGAGTAGAGACAGGAGGGTCAGGAGTTCAGCTTATCTTCAGTTAGACTAAATAGACTACTCTGGGCTAAAGGAGACCCTGCCCAAAAGTTTTGTTTCGTATTTTTTTTAATAAAAAAGGTATGTACCACTACTAGGATACAAGCTAAGAACCTACTGGGTTATGCAGCCCATTACCCCTGAAGTATGCGCTATACCACTTTTTTATTTATTTATTTATTTGTCTTTTTGAGACAGGGTCTCCCTATAGCCCCAGATTTCCTGGAACTCACTATGTAGACCAGGCTAGCCTTGAACTCACAGAGATCCAACTGCCTCTGCCTCCCAAGTGCTGGGACTACAGGCATGTGCCACCATGCCCAGCTATACCATTTTTTAAAATAAATAATTTATTGAGAATTTCATACAAGCATATAAGGTGTTTTGATCAAATCCATGCCCACTCCCTCCCCTCCAACTCCTCCTATATCTCCCCATCACTTTTTTTTCTGATAACTTCATGTACTCTTTCTTCTTCTTTAATTTTTTTTAATTAAAAAAAAATTCCCCCTTCTGAAGAGGTAACCCTAAAATCTTTTAAGGATTAGATAAAAGCTCCCAAATATTTTTTACTTTTTTGGCCTTTGGAATGGAGTAGGTTGCTAAGAGGCCCAAGGACATTGTGAGTTTTAGCCAAGAAACTGGCTACTTTTCTTTGGGGTCTTTTTACCCTAACTGCCTAGTGAATTCCTACCTCCTATTCTTATCACACCTCCTCTGAAGAGGTTACCCAAATTACCAATAGGGAATCGGGACACAGAATGCTGTGGCTTCTTCCATGCTGAACAGGGACTCAGGGTGAGGCAACTGCAGTACCCCTTCAGTGGGTCTATATAAAAGACTCTTATCTCGAAGAGGAAAAGAAAGTCTTTGAATCCTGAATAGGAGATGTGAGGGAGAAGTAAAGGCAAGAGTAAATAGCATTACAAGTTCTAGACAGGGAACTAGAAAAAAACTCAGAACAGGGTAATTTTCAAATGCTTATATGAGAAGCCATTGGAATTTCTTGACAAGGGCTTCCAAAAGCATCCCTCTATTGGGATCCTCCTCATTTTCTTTTGTCTTCCAAGGCTGGACTCTAGAGTGCTGGATTCAGGATTTCCTTTCAGGTATTTTGATAGTTGTTGGAGTGGTTAGAATCAGTGTCAGTTCCCTCTCAAAGGCTTCTAGACGGGAAGAAAACAAATTTATCCATCATTTTAGAACAATAGCTGGTTGTCTCCCTTAGCGACAGGTGGGCGCTACAGTAATGGAGACAAAGATTTGAAGTCTTACATCTGAACAGCACTTTCTGATTAAGAACA
>NW_008342711.1:868167-872489 GCF_000622305.1 Nannospalax galili | reverse complement strand
TCTGACTTCACTTGGAAGCATGAATGAGATGTTTCCTCTGAGTTGACCCTCTCGTGGGGCCTCCATGTCCCCCCTGAACAAGAGGACAGGTGACTCACTGCAGTTACAGGACATTTTGCGAGATGTTCCATAGTCCCCTAGAACTTAGTCGACCTTGGAGGGCAAGGGGCAAAAACTGTTCTTTAAGTCCCTCTGACCACATTAGCTCTATAGTACTCTTAATACTTACAAAAACTGTGGCACACAGATATGTAGGAACTAATCAAGAGTATCAAGTTGAGCAAAGAGAGTACCAATGTTCGCCAATGTCCCTGTACTGTCACTCTCTAATTACACACTGGTTTTGCAAAATGCTTTGCTGCATTCAATACAAGAGTGAAATAAAATACATACCTAAGAAGAATTTAAAACAATAAACAAGCAAAGGGATTTTTGTTTTAATTATAACAATATACTTACTGTTCACAAGGAAGTGCTAAATGAAAAGTCATGTAGGAAAGAATTATGAAATGTCATATGTGTGACTTATTTTTATAATTGTACTGGAAATTGAACCCAGGATGTCGTATGTGCTAGGCAAGTGATCTGTCACTGAGTAGCATCTCCAGCTCTCTTCTAATGTTTTAAAATTTTAAGGCAGAGCCTCACTAAGCTTCCAAGTCTGCACAAAAACCCCCTGATGCTTCATAAACTACTATTTCTTATCAGAGTACTATCAGCCCCTGGGCCTTATCAGAGCATTGTCAGCCTCTGTTTCAGAACTATAGCCACTCAGCCATACCACCCTCAGCCATAAAACTGCAATCAGTTTCTTCCATCCTTTATCAGGACCCAGGCCCTTTACAAACATCAACCCATATAACTCCATAGGATACTTAAACTGTCCTCCAGCTTGAATTCACTGTGTTGCTGTACTGATTCTTACAGATGGCTTCCACCCCTAATTGAGTAAAAGATGGTCAATTTGGATCATGGAGATTGCTTTCTTTTTCTACCTGCACTTCTTTCTACTCCTATTACTCCTATTCCTCAAATTTTTCGTACTGAAATCCAAAAGAGAGTGCTCAAAGGGGCCCAGTCCCTGATCATTCTGTCTCTGTCTCTGTCTCTGTCTCTGTCTCTGTCTCTCTCCCTCCAGTACACACACACACACATCTCCTCCCTTCCTTTGATGCTTCAGGGAACCCATAAGGCAGATTTTCTTCTATTCTCTCTTTCTCTCTCTCTCTCTCTCTCTGCCTTCTGATCTCTGCTGGGAAAGGATTCCTCGGCCTGGTTGTTAGAGTTGTGGTTAAGATTTTCTCCTGTCTAATAGGTGATCTGTATCTGCCGATAGGTTTGTTTTCTGTACAGAGACATAATTTCCTCGTCCTGTCCTGTCCTTGTCTCTCTCATCTCCTCCCCTCTCTCTCTCTCTCTCTCTCTCTCTCTCTCTCTCTCTCTCCCTCTCCCATCAACTTCCAATCCGAAGGCCCCTTGCTATTTGCTGCAAGCTGCACCCAACACCCAGTTCGACCAGGAAGACAGTGAAGGTAAGAATCCAGACAAGTTCTGAGGTGCCCAGAACATTTTCTTCCTGGACCCCAGGGATCCTCATTTCCATTTAGTGTTCAGATTTGGGGACACCTGATCTTTGCACCAAAACCTCTCCAGGATTTTTGTCTCTTGGGCCTCTCTTTGTCTGACACCCAGGGAATGTCCTGTTGCCAGAGACTGGGCCCTCTCCCTGCTTTCCCTGTCTACTATGTCGTCATAACTATCAATCCCATAAGACAGCACATTGGCCTGTCTCAGAAAAAAAATCTCTCATGATTCAGGTTTACAGAACTAAAACCTAAATGTTTGATCTGCTTATGCACCCAAATTTGGCCTAAATACCAACTCAATAACAGAAATATTTGGCCTGAATTCAGAACTTTCAATACTGCCATTTTATGGGACTTAGGTAACATACTCCAGCAATAATAGCAAGTGGTCTGAGGTCCTTAACTTTTTCTTCCTTCACTTCCAGACCAGCTCTTTGCTCTTCCCTCTCTGGATACCAACTACTTCTACAAGCTCTTTCCTGGACTGTGCCATGTGCACCTATACCTCTCTCAGCTCCACTTAGGGAGCCAGAGTGGGTGGCAAGGATTTGGGTGTTCGTGGTGCTGCATGGGACCAAGCATCCGCAGGGCACCAGATAACTCCTGCCAGCCCTGCCCGACTCTGCCCCACCTCTGCCAAGGCCACTCAGTCTCCTTATCTAAATACTTAATTTTCCTCCTCAGTAATTTTTTCCTTTTCTTCTTTTTTTCTCTAGACACTTCTCCCATATCTAATCTAAGGAATAGAAAAATGTTTTGAGAAAACCAAACTCTGGCTGCTTGAAGGTTTGATTGGTATGCTCCTTCAACTCACAAATATAAAAATAAAAATGTAAAAGTCTAACTAAAGGCAAGTTCCCCACAACAGGGAACATCTATATATTTAGAGCCTGTTGGGGAAGAAATCCTAATCAAAATCTAAGTATATAATGCTAGATTTTATAGCTTACTGAAATATTTATCTTATAATTTTAATGAATGCCATTTAGTATAAACAATTAGAATTTAAAGGTTTTGTGGAACACTTAATAGACCCAAAGATATTAATAGGCTTTTGTTGTAGATGTTTAGAGTACTCAAATTTAGTATGTATTTATCAGGCCTTAATACATTAACAAAATACATTTATAAATCTGCACATGTGCATTTTAATCTTGCATGCCCAAACAAAATGATAATAAAAATAATTCTTTTAAAATATTTATTATTTTTATTTTATGTGTATGTGTGTATTGCCTGCATGTAGGTAAGTGCACCCATGTCATGCACGGCCCACAGAGGACAGAAAAGGCCGTGAGATCCCCTGGGACTGGCGTTACAGATAGTTGTTAGCTGCCATGTGGGTGCTGGGATTCGAACCCCGGTCTTCTGCAAGACCAACCAGTGTTCTTAACCACTGAGCCTTCTCTCCAGCCCCCAATAATAAAAATAATTCTTGTGCACAATAAAAATAAAGAGGAAGGAAAAAAACTGAAGTGGCCAGTTAAAACATTGTCTTGACACAAACAACACATGAAAACAATTATCATACACATAACACAATGACATGAAATCCAGGTGCACCAAAGACTGCGAGAAGGCAGAAAACTTCTATCTCTAGTTCTTTAATATGTTAAAAAAAAAATGGCTCAGAAGCCTAAAAGAAAGAGTGAAGTTTGCTATGTAGACTTAAGGTATTATCTCTTTCTCTTTTTAAGTGCTAAATAACTAAAATAAAATCCTATCTAAGAACCCTATCAATACCTCACAAAGAACAGGTGGAGAAAACAGTAGTAACTTGGCAAGGCAGATTTCCCTTTTTGCATAAGGGTGCACTTCATGGTCAGTCAGATCCAGTTTAAGACTCCGCCCAAAGAGAGGAACTCTAAAGAACTCAGGTGGCCCAGGCCATCAGGCTCAGAAATGCTTTAGGTGTGGTGCAAAGTGTGGTGGGATTAAAGATTAGAATTTCTTGTCATAAGTTTTGCAGGTTTTGAAAGAGAATACTAATACTAATACTAATACTAATATTTAATGTCTCTTACAGGAGGGATGCCTTTATTGTGAAACCAGTAGAATTCCCTTTGTCTAAGCTATTAGCGTAACATAAATCAGAGATATAGCACTGACAGTACAGGAAACAGTAAGACTTTATGTTAAGAATAACGTGTTGTAGTCATCTCAAGCTCTTCTCTTGGAGGCAAGAGACTGGCTTAGGCCTTTTGGGGAGTCAGCTCTTTTCATGTATCCCAGAAAAACTACACATTGTTGTATCTGACTCAGGTAGCAAACTATGGACGACTCTACAGGATTTTTAAGTGTTTGTTGTTTCATTTTGTTTTGCTTTGTTTGCTAGAGAAATAGAAGCAAAGGAACCCGAAGTGCTTAGCAGGGTAGATTATACAGGTGACAGATGAGAAACTCACCAATGTTTCAAGATGAATCTCACCAGGAGGGCCAGATGCTTCAGGACTGACTGAGACATAGCTGTCACATGGTCATCATTAAGAGCCTGCTGAGTTCTAAGCCATAAAGAACTCTACTTAACCCAAACCAGCATTCCTGACTTTAATTGCTGAAGGGAATTTTAAGAATAGCTAGTGCAGGGGCTGGAGAGATGCCTCAGTGGTTAAGAGCACTCGTTGTTCTTGCAGAATACCCGAGTTCAAATCCCAGGACCCACATGGCAGTTAACGATTGTCCCATAACTCCAGTCCCAGGGGATCTGACAGCCTTTTCTGACCTCCGTGGGCATGG
>NW_008342711.1:866636-868120 GCF_000622305.1 Nannospalax galili | reverse complement strand
GGTATCCAACGTCCTCTTCTGACCTCTGTGGCATTGCACAACACAGATGCACTCACATACATGCAGGCAATACACTCATACACTCATACCCATAATATTAAAATAATAAATAAAATATTAAAAAAAGAATAGTTAGTACAATAAAGACAATTTTAATGCAGACTTAGGAGAGTTAAGGACAAACAAGTTGCTCAAAGGAAGAGAAAATGAGACATATTCAAGCTTCCCAGAAGAAGTAGTCTTTCTTAAAACAGACCATAATCTGTTTGCACAGAGAGCTTGGTGCTAAGAGATAAGGAACCATGGCAAGGTCTGAGACCCAGGAATGGGGTATGTTTATTGGTTTCTTTAGGAGGCCATTACTCTTCCCGGGGAATTCCCCCTGACACCTCTACTCTGTGAGAGTGGAGGGAACAGTGCCTCTTGTCTTTGGCGCCTTTATGATCAGGCACTCATGATATTCCTAAGCTAAAGGCATCAAGGTTGCAAAAAGCCAGGAGAAATCACAGGGAAAAAATGCAAATTTAGGTATTGGAGGAGTGTCTGGAGACAAAGGCCAACTAAATAAAAACATTGAAAACAAACACAACCACCACAGACAACAAACAAAAACCAAAATGCCTTCAAAGTTCTAGAAGCCACCAATGTTAAAACAAGCCAAGCAATCAGAAAGAGATTGCTTCTGAAGCAAACAAAAATGAATACTTTAAAGCAAACACTTTAGAAGCACACAAGCCAACAAACAAATATCTAATCAAATACGTACCTTAAAATTGACAAGCTACCTTAAGTTGGATTTTTACATTTTCTTATATTTGTAAGCTAAAGGAATATACTAATCAACCCTAAAACCAGTCAGAATACTAAATATCTGTTTTTCTCAAAACATTTCTCCATTCCTTGAATTAGACATGGGAGAAGTGTTCAGAGGAAAAAAAGGAAAGAATGAAAAAGAAATTACGGCTAGCAAATTGTAACAAATGGTCAGCAACAACAAAAAACCAAACTGAATGTCGAAACCAAAATACTTTCAAAGCAAACAAATAAAATAGATAGCTAAAACAAACAATTTTGCTGTCTTGTTTCTATTAATGTTATTAACATTTGTTATGTAAATGAAGACATTCTTGTTAGAAGAATGTTTAAAGAATATTGTATTTATTGTTTTGTAATTCTTCTATAATATGTTTCATTTATTTTTTAACTAAAGATAGTATGATTGGTATGATGCCAATATAATAAAACAGATGAAGTCATTATCCACAGATAAGAACTACTAGAGTTAGAACTAGCCACTCCATGAGGTTATAGCTACAAGGTCTAACTTATCCAAAGAAAAACCAAACATTAGAAAGCAATAGATTTATTTTCATGCTCCATATATAAACAAAATAGTTCATAGAGCACAGATAACTGTAAATACAGGGGAAACATAGTCAATGTTCATTTTTATTTTAATATTTTTTGCCTCAGTCTGTGATATT
>NW_008342711.1:842911-866568 GCF_000622305.1 Nannospalax galili | reverse complement strand
GTCAGATACAGAGGACATAAGAAAAGTAAGATCCGGATCATGGCTCACAGTTTGGATATGATCCAGGCTTTTCTTTCCTACTGGCTCTACCAGCTAGCTATTGCTCTCTCCTGAAGACTGCTATCTTGCCTACAACTTAGCCTCCTCTACATCGGATTCTAGGAATGAGCCTTCCTAAGACGACCTGGGAATAAATAATATGTGTCCCCTGCATGCACAAAATGTGATGCTTGGCCAACGGGGGGGGGGAGGGGAGGGACTGTGAAAAGTTCCCAAAAAACTCCTGCACCTTGGACTGAACTTCCTGCAAGGGTCACCAACTGATTATCACTCTGGAGACTCTGGAGAGTTTGGAATGTTGCAGGTTCAGAGTCTAATTCCCATTTATCTCTGGCCATCTTTAGCTCCCTAAACAGCTCACCTTCATTTCTGATCTAACATCCTGTGACTAACAGATAAAAAACATTTTAGAATGTATTATCCTAGCAGACCACTTGGTCTTACCAACCAAAAGGCTAAGAATGTCATCAGATAGCGTCTGAGACCTATAGTAAAAAAAAAACCCTTGCTTTGCTGTGACCCGCCTACTGAATGTATCCTCCAATGTATTTGAAAAGTGTCTTGATTTATGACTTTTCTTTGTTGTTACTATAATATT
This sequence comes from Nannospalax galili, assembly GCF_000622305.1. NCBI lineage: Eukaryota > Metazoa > Chordata > Mammalia > Rodentia > Spalacidae > Nannospalax > Nannospalax galili. The sequence goes on along the minus strand of NW_008342711.1, from coordinate 865,910 downwards.
GTATAACTGTATTAACTCAACTGTGAACCTAGAAACTTGCACCCACTTGTGAAAGAGATGTACTGTTGCTCTGGAGTGTGTTACTGAATATTGCCCCCACCTGTGGGGACCCTGTACAGGTAAAGCTCGAGGGGGACCACTCCCTGGAAAGAAAAACGGGCGTTGTATTTAGAAGGGGTTGAAGAAGTTGGTCAAAGGTTACAGCATTCTTATGGGTATGGGAGGGGGACTGAGCAATTCAGCAACGTGACTGACCGCCAGGTGTTCCAAGAGATTACTGCATGACTTACTTTTCCGAGAACTGTTTGCAAGGGGAAGAGAAAGATAACCTTGCCATAAATTCTTTCCCAAGGTTACTTGTGCAAGCAGAATGTCCTGCTTAAGTCAACTGTTTGTAGAGCTATATTATATTTTTTGGTAATGATTGTTGTTTCTCCAGCTCCCGACAGAATATGTCAAATCTGTAGTGAAATGCTTCTTCTAATCATGTAGTTATTTTAAAAAAAAAAAAATTTTAATGATGTTTAAAAAAAAAAGTCAAAAAAAAAATGTAAGACAACTGTTACCATGCCAGAACATGGAATTTGGGGTAACCTGAATCTGTGTTCCCGGGCCATGGTCACTCATTTGGCTCCAGAATACACTATCTCTTATCCCCTTTGAGGTGAGAGTTATGCTTTTGCATTGACACATCTTAAAGAGATAGATATATAAATTGCTTACATTCGCCCAGTCTGGATGCATCTAGATTTCACATAACTGTGTTATATGTATATGCTAATTGTTTTCATGAGTTGTCTGAGAGTTCATGTAATTGTGCCATGTTTGTCTATAATAATGGTTTTCATGTGTTGTTTGTGGCAAAACAATTTTTTTAAATAAACTGTGGCTTCAGTGTTTTTTGTTTATCATTCTTTTTTATTCTGTGCTAAACTTATTGGTTTTATTTTAATTTTTGGCATGCACAATTAAAATGTACATGTACAGATATATAAATGTGAGTGCTTTGATGATGTAGTAAGGCCTGATAAATACATACTGTCTTATAAACTCGGGTCCTCCAAAGATCTTAAAACCTATTGAACAATATCTTTGGGTCTATTAAGTGTCTCTCAAAACTTTTAAATACTAATTGTTTATGCAAAACAACATTCATTAAAATCATAAGATAAATATCTCATTAGTCTATAAAATTTAATGTTTTGATATGGATTTTGATTGGTATCAAATGGGCTAATAGGGGAAGCAGAAACAGCTCAGTGGTTAAGAGCACTGGCTTTTCTTGCAGATGACCTAGATTCAAATCCCAGCACCCACATGGGGGCTAGCAAGCATCTCTAACTCTGGTTCCAGGGGATGTGCCACTCCTGTTCACCACTGGCAATGCACAACCCAGATGCACTTACATATATGCAGGCCCCAGACCCTTCACAAATATCAACCCACAAAACTCCACCCTGCCGCTTGAATCACTGTATTGCTGTGCTGATTCTCAAAGGTCAGCTTCCACACCTCATTGACTAATAAAAGGTCAATTTGGATCATGGAGGCTGGTTTCTTTTTCTATCTGCACCTCTTTCTACTCTGTGCTGGACAGCTTTAGTGTAAACTTGACACTCCTGGGTTGAGGGAGCCTCAATTGGGGAATTGCCTCTATTGGACTGGTCTGTGGGGGAATTTTCTTGATTGTCGAGTGATGTGGGAGGGCCTAGCACACTGTGGGTGATGCCAATCCCAGGCAGGTGGGCCTGTGGGACCCTGACTCGTCTAACCACTTCTTTCTGCTTCTGTAATTTGCTTGGCTTAAGGCAGCACTAACTCCATTTTGACTAGCTATAGATCAAGCAAGCCCGGGCACATAGCAGACTTATAAGGTAAAAACAAACTTCTGGCCCTACAGATAACAGTCAGCACATTCCAATGCCCTAAAGACAGCCCCTACCAATAAGAATCCTCCCTGTACTCAGGGAGGACCATAGAATCATTTTAAAGGATGCTTGGCGCACACGGGCTTCTGTGAAACTTCCCTATAAAAACCCACCCCACCCTAGATGGGAGCTCTCAGTACAGACCGGATCCGCTGCGTCAGTAAAATCTGAGGCCCCGAGCTTAAGCCCGAATAAAGGCTCTTTGCTGTTGCATACACTCCGGACTCCTTGGTGGTCATTGAGGGTTGTGAGATCTGGGTATAACGTTTGGGAGCTTGTCCGGGATCCCGAAGACCCCCAGAGGACCCCCCGGAGCATTGAGCCTCATCCGGCCGGTAAGTGTCTTTGTCCTCTTGTGTGTGTTGCATGCTCTTGGTTTTGGGCCCCTGTTACCCTGTTAGCCTGTTGGTGGTCTAGGCAGATGTGCTGGAAGACCCCAGGCTGTGGGACTCAGGAGACGTCCCAGACCCACCTGCTAGGGATTGGATCCCACTTGTAACTTTGGAAGGGAAAGGCGGGTCGCACCCGTGGAGCAGCGAGGCCGACATCCCATTTTCAGTTCTTGTTTAAGGCTCCAGGAAGCATTGTTTTGTCAGTGTGTGTCTTTGTGTTTTCCTTGTTATTCATGACTTACTTAGTTGAGGACATGGGGCAAAGTCAAGTAACAACTTTGAGTCTTTTCCATGATCATTTTTCTGACTTCAGAAAGAAGACTAGAGGACCACGGCTAGAGGTCAAAAAGGGCAGACTCTTTGTCCTTTACAGGAATAAATGGCCAACCTTTGATCCTGGATGGCTGGAAGAGGGAACATTTGACCTCCCCACTATTTTCAAGGTTAAAAATATTATTTTCAGGCAGCCAGGACACCCCAACCAGGTTCCTTATATTGTGACCTGGCAGGCCCTGGTTGAACAACCTCCCCGAATGCCTCAAACCATTTTTGCCACAGGGTTCAAAGACAGCCATCCTCACTCTGCGTGATGAGCGGCAGAAAAGTGAAACTAAACTGTCCGCCCCACTTTATCCTGTCCTCCAGGGCAGAACAGAGGAAGAACTTCTGCATGAGCCTCCCCCATATCTGCCCACACTGCTGGCACAACCAGGGTATTTAGAGCCTCCAGGAGAGGCTGAGGCAGCCCAAGCCCCTAGGCATGAGGAACCCCCTCTCAAATTTGGAGGAAGGTCTAAAGAGGACAGCCCAAGGCACCCGACTAATTTGGCTAAGATTAGTGAAGTTCAGTAAGAAAGACAAAATCCCCGGCAGCCATTTTAGAGAGGATCCTTGAGGCATTCCGCACTTATACATCCATGAATCCAGAGGCACCAGAAAACAAGAATGCAGTCATATTGGCCTTTGTCAACCAGTCAGCACCTGACATTAGGCGCAAATTACAGAAACTAGATAGATTGGCAAATAAGACTCTGCCAGAGTTTTGGCAATGGCAGAGAGGGTCTATAACCACAGAGACAGCCCAGAAGACAAACAGGCTCAAGCCACAGCCGCTGCTAGTGCCAAGAAGACGCTAGACTTCACTAAGATCCTTCTGGCTATGACTACAAAGTCGCCTGATGAGTGGGAATGCCAACTGCGCTACCTCTCTGTGGACTCAGGTAGGAAACCCCTGGAAGGGCAACCAAGGTTACAGAGGAACCAATGTGCCTATTACAAAAAGATGGGCCACTGGATGAAAGATTGCCCAGAAAAACCTGCTGGGCAAGGCAGGGCCCGAGAAGGAGTGCAAATGCTCAAGCTCAGAGAAATAAGCAAATGGGGGGGGGGGTCAGGGTTCGGATCCCCTCCCTGAACCTAGGGTAAACCTCAAAGTGGAGGGGATGCCCGTGAGCTTCCATATAGACACAGGTGCCCAACACTCAGTATTACCTGAGCCCCAAGGAAAACTATCATATAAAAAGTCCTGGGTACAGGGGGCTACTGGCATGAACCAATACTCATGGACCACCCAAAGAAAAGTGGACCTGGGCAAGGGCCCGGGGTCCCACTCCTTCCTGGTCATGCCAGAGTGCCCCTACCCACTCCTGGGTAGAGACTTGCTCACCAGAATTGGAGCCCACATTCATTTCACCGCTAGTGGGGCCCAAATGACTGACCAGGAAGGCCACTTGATCCAGGTACTCACCCTACAACTGGAAGATGAGTTTAGGTTACATCAAAAACTGGCCTTTACACCAGAGGAGGTGGTTTCCACCTGGCTAAAGGAGTTCCCCACAGCCTAGGCCGAGACAGGGGGCATGGGGCTGGCTGCCCACCAGCCCTCCATTTGGATAGAGCTTAAGCCTGGAATCCTATCACCCAGAGTTAAACAGTACCCTGTGTCCCAGGAGGCCAGGCTGGGAATCACTCCTCATATCCGATGCCTGAGGGATCAAGGCATCTTGGTGCCTTGCCAATCGCTTGGAATGCCCCCTCCTGCCAGTCAAAAAGCCAAATTCAACCGACTACTGGCCAGTCCAGGACTTGAGAGAGGTAAACAAGTGGGTTATGGATGTTCATCCAACGGTACCTAATCCTTACACTCTCCTGAGTTCCTTGCCACCTTCCAGAAATTGGTGCACAGTGTTAGACTTGAAAGATGCCTTCTTTAGCCTGCCTCTGGCCAAAGATAGCCAGCCCTTCTTTGCTTTCAAATGGCGAGACCAGGAGATCGGCTTCAACGGGCAGCTGACTTGGACTCGCCTGCTGCAGGGATTAAAAAATTTGCCCACCCTGTTTGATGAGGCTCTCCATGAAGACCTGGGTGAGTGCTGGCTGGAACACCCCCAAGCTTACCCTCCCTATTACAATATGTGGATGACATCTTAGCAGCTGCTGATAACGCCTCGCAGTGTCAGCAGGGAACCAGAGATCTCCTGGCGACCCTAGGCAAATTGGGATATCAGGCATCTTCCAAGAAAGCCCAAATATGCCAGAGAGAGGTCACCTATCTGGGCTACATATTAAAGGAAGGACAAACATGGCTTACAGATTCCAGGAAAGAGACAGTGCTAAAGATACCCACTCCTCACTCCCAGAGGGCAGTGAGAGAATTCCTGGGGTCAGCAGGATTCTGCCACTTATGGATCCCAGGATTTGCTGAATTGGTGAGGGCCCTCTATAAAGTCACATGGGAAAGCGGGCCCTTCATTTGGATGGAAGTCCAGGAAAAGGCCTTCAGTAAGATCAAACAGGCCCTTCTGGCCGTCCCAGCCCTAGGACTCCTGGATGTTACTAAACCTTTTCATCTTTTCATAGATGAAAAGAAGGGTGTGGCCAAAGGAGTCCTAACTCAGACTCTGGGGCCCTGGAATAGGCCGGTGGCATATCTATCAAAAAAAAGACCTGGTTGCCGCTGCATGGCTGCCATGTTTGTGAATTATAGCAGCCACAGCTCTTCTAGTCGAAGATACGAACAAGTTAACCTTAGGGCAAGAATTATGTATCACAACCCCTCATGCCAGATATCGAGGGAGTTCTCAAGCAGCCACCCAACCGCTGGTTGAGCAATACCCAGATGACTCACTATCAAAGCTTGCTCCTTAACCCCCCCATCCGTTTTCTCCAGAGGACAGCCCTCAATCCAGCCACCCTGCTTCCCGATCCGGACCTTGACACAACCTTGCACAATTGCGTGGGGATCCTGAGCCAAGTGCATGGGCTCAGAAAAGACCTGACCAACCAGTCGCTTCTAATGCAGAATCCACTAGGTTCACCAATGGCAGCAGTTTTATGCAAAATGGACAGGTACACAGGAGCAGCAGTAGTAACAGAGACCGAAACTGTCTTGGCGGTGGCTTTATCTGCAGGGACTTCAGCCCAGAGGGCTGAGCTGATAGCCTTGATCAAGGCTCTTAAATTAGGCAAGGAAAAAAAATTGAATGTGCATATGGATAGCCGGTATGCCTTTGCCACAGCCCATGTACATGGGGCCATCTACCAGGAGGGGGGGCTGCTCACAGCTGAGGGAAAGAATAAACAAGAAATCCTAGCTTTACTGGCTGCCCTATGGCTACCCAAGAAACTGGCTATCATCCATTGCCCCAGGCACCAAAAGGCAGATACGCCTATAGCCCGGGGAAACCAGAAGGCAGACCAGGTTGCCAAGGAGATGGCCCCGAAAGCAACCTTAGTCCTGGCTATCCATCTGCTGGACCCAGGGCCACCTGTGCTACCGGACCACCCTGATTATTCCTGGGAAGATCTGAAGCTGATACACAAACTTCCCATGACCCAAAAGATTGATGCCTGGTGGCATACAGGGGACTGCAGGATTATCCTGCCAAGTAACCTAGCCAAGGATCTTCTCAATCACATCCACCGGACCACCCACCTGGGCACTAAGACAGAAGACCTCCTAAGAAACGCCCATCTCAAGGTTCGGAACCTCTAATCACATGTTGATTCAATTGCCTCCAAATGTCTTAGCTGTAGGCTGAAGAATGCTAAGAACCTTCCCAAAGAACAGGGGACCCAGTTGAGAGGCTCCAAGCCTGGAACCCACTGGAAAATGGACTTTACGGAGATAAAACTGGGCAAATACGGTTATAAATATCTTTTAGTTTTGGTAGATACTTTTTCAGGATGGACTGAAGCATACCTCACCAAGCATGAAGCTGCACAAATGGTCACCAAGCGGCTACTGGAAGACATTCTTCCAAGCCTGGCGATTGGGTCTACGTCTGCAGACACCACTGCAAGACCCTAGAACCTCGCCGGAAAGGACCGTACATGGTGCTCCTGACTACCCCGACTACAGTGAAAGTAGATGGAGTTACCGCCTGGATTCATCACATCCACGTCCAGCTAGTGAACCCACACCCAGACCTAGATGACCTTCGCCCTCCATTGATTGCTGCACAGGATCCCAAAACATGAAAATTCCACAAGGAGGCAGACAACCCCCTCAAGCTAAGACTTTATTGTTCTTAATGGCTTCTATATTGTCCTCTGGCAATGCTCACCCTGACCTTTCCAACACTCTCTGTCAGGGAAACGTACCAAGAGAGAAACCAGGTGGTTGGCACAGCCCACTGCCCCCTAGTGAGCTGTCGAGAATCCCTTGACATCATAGTCCTGGCCGACTGTCACCTAGCCCATAGCTGGGAACCCATAGACATCCTCCTCCTATTAATGTTAACTATTGGACCATGTGTCATCAATCGGCTGACTGCCTTTATTAGAGAATGGGTGAGTACAGTACAGCTCATGGTCCTGAGGTCCCAGTATCAGCACTTGGACCCCCTCATTAGAGACCCCAACCCAGACCCATGATTGGGTCATCCCTAGTTACTAGGAGAGGGGAAAATGTGGGACCCTGACTCGTCTAACCGCTTCTTTCTGCTTCTATAATTTGCTTGGCTTAAGGCAGCACTAACTCCATTTTGACTAGCTATAGATCAAGCAAGCCCAGGCATATAGCAGCCTTATAAGGTAAAAACAGAAACTTCTGGCCCTACAGATAACAGTCAGCGCATTCCAATGCCCTAAAGATAGCCCCTACCAATAAGAATCCTCCCCGTACTCAGGGCATAGGACCATACAATCATTTTAAAGGATGCTTGGCGCACGAGGGCTTCTGTGAAACTTCCCTATAAAAGCCTACCTCACCCTAGATCGGGGCTCTCAGTATGGATCCGCTGCATTGGTGAAATCTGAGGGTCCGAGCTTAAGCCCAAATAAAGGCTCTTTGCTCTTGCATACACTCCGGACTCCTTGGTGGTCATTGAGGGTCATGAGATCTGGACATAACAGGGCTCTGTTGTATAAGAAAGCAGTTTGAGCAGGGACCAGAGGAGCAAGCCAGTAAGCAGTGTTCCTCCATGGCCTGTGCTCCAGCTCCTGCCTCCAGGTTCCTTCCCTGAGTTCCTACCTTGGGCTCCCTGATGAACTGTGACCTGGGAGATGTAAGACAAACCCTTTCCTCACCAAGTTGGTAGTGGTCAGAGTGTTTTGTCACAGCAATGGAGAAACAAACTAGAACATACTCCTATTCCTAATAGCCTTCAACTCACTCTGTAAGCACAGGAGGTCCTTGAAATTACAACCATCCTACCTCAGCCTTCCCAGTACTTGGGAAGTACAGGTTTGTGCCACCAGCTGTGAATCAGCAGGCTTAATATAGTTCAGTCACATTACACTTATAAAGAAAGGTACCCTGAAGAAAAACAAATCAGGCACTTGTTCAAAAGATTATTCAGTCAATTATTCAAAAGACACCAATGTTGAGAACACAGTCACTGTTCTGCTGGTATGTTGAATATATAATGCTGAGCAAAGAGAAAGCCAAGCAAATTTATCTTTAGTCCTTAGGAACAATGTTTTATGACACTTGACACTGAGATAGAGGGAAAACATTGATATTTTCTATATTAATTACTAAATAATTTTGTCACACTTGGAAAAAAGGAATACAACTCTTTCTTTTTAGAAAAGATTTAGTTTTTAAATCTGTGTTTATGTGTGTGCCTTTGTGTGTGTATATGCATGTGAGTGCAGGTGCCCAAGGAGGCCAAAGGCATCAGATTCTCTGGAGCTAGAGTTACAGGCAGTTGTAGGCCACTCCACATGCGGGTTCTGCAACAGCAGTATGCACTCTTAACAGCTGAGCCACCTTTCCAGCACCTCGAGTCTTTTTTCAAATCATTGTCAAAATAAGGTAAATCTGTAAAATTTTTGTAAGTAACAAATAGTAATTGGATATGTCAGTGAGCCACCAGGCCCCAGGCCTGATTTCATATTTTTTAAGTTGTTAAAATAGTGAATATTCATCTTGGTATGTTTAAAATACACCCATATCTGGCAACTAACGGGTGCCTAATTGATCCTAAAGCCTGCTGAACAGGAAGGAATTCATGCCTGGTACTATACTACTCATGGCTGGGGAGGTCACAGATTCTAGAGCAGAACCTACTATTGCCATTTTCCTAAACCAATAAAATTGTTCACTGTATTCTAAATACTTATCCTTTTACTAACAGATAATTATAGCTTTTACCCCCCATCAAAGCAATTTCTTTTTGCTCTAGACAGAGGCTACTACAGAGATCCACAACTGATCAAAATGTAGAGAATAAGTGGGCTGTGTAGCCCCAGTTGGTGTATATATAACCCAACCCCTTCACCTAAAGGTCAGGAAAGATGGAAGAAGAGGAGGTGGAAAGATTGTAAGAGCCAGAGGACGCCTGCTGCTAGATAGTGTCTTCTACTCATGACAAGGAAGCTCTGTCCCCAAAATCTCCACAATACAGTTATCTAAACAAGAACTGCTTAATGACAACCCTATGTCAAAGGGGATACAGAAAATTTCACAAGGCCCCTTATGAAGAGCTACAAGGCAATCCTTGGCTGCTGAAAGGGGGCAGAATCAGTCTTCTGCAGGGATGAGCCCCTTGACACAAAATGGGCTCAGTATGGGTGTGTGTGTGTGTGTGTGTGTGTGTGTGTGTGTAAAACAATAATTACGGAGGTCATGAACTTGATGGGGATACAAAAGACGGGTGTGAAATGGAAAGGGAAAGGTGGAAATTATGTGAATGCAGTACTCATGTATGAAATTCTTAAAAATTTAAATAAAAACAAAAAATAGCTAGATAAAACATAAAATAAAATATACTCATATGGATAAAAAATATCATCCCTGAGGCAAGTATCACAAAATATAGTGAGCACTGGGTGATGGCACTGTTGATAAAAATTGTTTTCATCATTACCCAACCGCAGGTTAAATGAAACCAATACTGAAAAAATAAGCTTATAAAGATCCCAAAATCCGAGGACAACAGAAAGGAAAGACAAAATACAAGCCACTGAGGTGTCAGGTCCCTCAAAAGAATGAGTCAACTTGAAAAGCTAAGGGCTCAGTCCACTGGCAGGCACAAACCCTGAAAGACAAAAGCCTTTTGATGCTTAATTTAAAACACCAATTTTTTTTTTGAGCTCGAAAGGCGGGGTGAGACGCGCAGGCCTACAACCTAGAGCAACACTGCCATCTAGTGGACAAAGAAACCGATACCTACAGAAGACAGAATTCTTCCCGGCTTTTTGATGAAGGGCTGTAGAAGTGGAGACAAGGAAGTCAAACGAAATGAACGAGAAGGCCGCCAAAATCATTCATACTTGCCTAAGTGGATACAACGAACGATCTCCAGCAAGAAAGCCTTCTGTACTCGCATCCTCACCCCATCGAAGTCCCTCTCACGCCAGAGAGATGCTGCTAGGCGTCGCCTAGGATTGGCTGATTCCGGGCGTGCGCGAGGGTGTCCAGTGAGGTCACTGCCAGTCTCCCACTTTGGGGTCTACCTGGATGTTCCCACCAATGTTGGTCTTCCTCGCAACCCTAATCCCTAACTGCCCACGTCCCAGCCCACGAAGTTAAGGCTGGCTGCCACCGCACCTCACCTGCCTTGTCCTCTTCCCCTTCAAAGTCTCCCCGCCCCCCTTCATGCCCTGGGCAACACACAAGACCGTGCCCTTCAGTGACTGATCCCACTTATATCTGAGTATCTGAGCAGTAATGATGAAAACCATAAAGCCTTCTGAATGATTTTACCTCTACCCTAAAATATACTACAAAAAAAAATCATATTCCTTTACCAAGAAACAAGTACATTCTGTATACAAATCATCTTTATTTTATTTATTTATTTATTTATTTTTATTGGGTGTTTGTTGGTTTGTTTGCCTTGAGATCGGGTCTTCTGTAGCCCAGGCTGGCCCAAACTTCCTATATAGCCAAGGCTGACCTTGAATTTCTGATCCTCCTGCCTCTACTTCCGGATTGAATAGGAAGTGTACCATCAAGTTTGGCTATCTGAATTAATTTTTACTGAGAGTTGCCTTGGCATCAGGACTTCGATCTGGAGATACAGTTTACTAATTTTTACTTCTCAAATACTCTTAGAAGAAGCCAACCTTGGGCCAGGACTCCAGAAAACGTTCCTTCTAGTCATGGCTCCATTTGCTGTTTTCCTCAAGTAAAGTCCCTTTGTCCTCTGGGCAGTCTGCATCCTAAACTGTGAGAACAAGAGGTCAGGGGGAGCAACACCCAGAAAGCAGAGGCTGCCTAGTCTAGAACCTTCTCCTTGAACTGTACTTTCTCCCCCAAGAAAGTTTCTTTGATTTAACTGAAGAGTTATTCATTGGTCTGCATGATCTCTTCTAGGCTTTCCAGCCATTTAGTGTCCCAGACAGGAAAGTAAGGTGAAAACAAAAGGAAATTAGGAAACTAAGTAAATTTGGCCCTTCATAGGAGTACCAGTCACCCAAAAGTAATCTCTAAGCTCACATCTGAAACACTGATAACCTACTAAACCAATCCTTAAAAGATTATTTTTAGAAAGAGAGAGAAAGAAACCATTTTTCTCAGCTAATTTATTGTTGCTGCCTTATTGCATGGCATAACCCATGTCCTACCTGAACAATATAGGAACATGTAGGATGCATGCAGCATGTCAGTGCAAAAGCATACCTCTCACCTCAAAGAGGATAAGAGATAGTTTATTCCCCAAATTCCATGTTCTGGCATGGTAACAGTTACATTACATTTTTATAGTAACAGAACAAAGAGAAGTCATAAATCCATACACCTTTGAAATACATTGTTACAGTAATGGAATGTCGACTGACAAATTGTGTTTACTTTTTTATGTTAACATTGATAGAATGTGTGAATTGCAGAAGAGCCAGAAGCCTCATTAGGGAAAAGCCATAAATCCCTTAAAGTGTCTAACTGGCTGGCCCTTAATTGGCAGCCTGGCCTTGCTCAAGCCTGGCTCTGCTCACCCCTTATCAGTTGGTCACTCCCAAGCCTGAGATAAAGGGTTTGTGGATCCCACCTGTCTCCTCTAAGGACATAGATAACACTCCTGCCAGTTTCTGGGGAAATAATCTTGAGGAGGAGCCCCTTAAGCACTCCAAGGACACCAAGCCCAGGCACTAACTCAGCTTCCCACTAAGTGCAGCTGTGTCCCACAACCCAGGTATTAACACCCCCACCCCCACTCCCACTCCCGTTTTCTTTGTCTAGTTGTAGAAGTTTGGATCCTGCAGACATCCTCTACCTCTCACTGTATCTTCTTTGAATAAAGGAAGATCTATTCCTTGCCTATTGCAGGTCTGGCTCTCTTTCCTTGTCTCTTACTCCTCTCTCTTTCCTTTTATTTTCCAAAGATCTGACAATTATCATGGAAATAGAAGAGCAAGCCAGATGCTAAAAGCTTTTGCAATGTGATGGTGATTAAGAACTCTGGAGTGGGGAAGTGAACAGGAATATTCCCCTGCCCCCTGAGGATATCCAGGATAGATGTCTTTGTTTTCCAAAGCTATCACAGTCCTGTATAGAAATCTTTGTTGCCTAAGGCTTTCCCATTTCTGTAACCTTTGCATTTCTATTACCGTTTGCAGCCCTAAGTCATCTTACTTAATTACCATGTATATGCTATGTATCTTTTTCTTTCATTCCTCACATGAGTATAAAAACCCTCCAAAACTTGAACAAGGGGTCTACTTCTTTGATTCCTGGGCTCAGTCCCACTAGCATCAAATTAAACTTTTTCTCCTCTCCTGACTTCTGCTGTTGGTCTCTGATTTTTCCATAATACTATCTGATGACATTCTTAGCTTTTTGATTGGTGAAATCTGGCGGTCTGTTAGTTAATACATTTTATTAGTCACAAGAATGTTAATTCAGAAACAGGTAGGAAAAGTGTGGCTAATTATGGGGTTAAAGATGTCCCCAGATAACATGTGAATAAGCTCCAGGTCTGCAACATTCCAGACCCTCAACAGTCTCCACAGTGCTAATCAGTTGATCAGCCTTACAGGAAAATAAGCCCAAATTGCAGGTGTTGTTTCTGGGAAATTACTTTCGCAAGCATCATTGAAAACTAACCTCTGGATTTCAGGTTAGTGGATCAAAACTTTCAGTATAGTGGCAGATTATATAATCAATCTACAAAAATCAGTAGCCTTTCTATATACCGACGATAAGCACTTGGAGAAAAAGTACAGGGAAACGTTCCCATTTACAATAGCTGCAAAAAAGAAAAATGTCTTGCAATAAACATGACCAAAGACATCAAAGATCTCTACAGTGAAAATTTTAAACGCTTAAAGAAAGAGATTGGAGCCTGAGAGACTGGGTTCCGACCTCCATCAGTGTAGTGGCTCTGATCTCAGCAGATGACCAGAAAGTGCCCAGTTCTGGCCTCCCTCTGACCTCTCTCTGACAGAGGCACTGAGATGGCAGGGGACTGCCTGAGACACACTGATCCTGCCTCCACCATACCCATCCCCCTACCTGGGATTTCATGAAGCCCCTCCCAAGGCTGCAGGGCAGATCTGGCTTTGGTAGTCCAAGGCTGAGATCCTAGCAAACAACTTGAGAGGGTGGACTGCCTGAGAGGACCCAGATCCTGCCTCCACTTGGTGAAGGAAGCCTAAGTGTACCTGACTTGAACCTGAATTGGGCTTCTGTAGGTACTCCTGAATAGCTGATATGAAGCCATCAGTTCCCTCCAAATTGAACCTGAGAGAACCTGAACCCTGTACCAACCAGCTTTACATAACCAAAAAGAAAGGATCTAGGCACCCAGATATATACAAACAGAAGCATGCTTCAACTTAATTCTCATATCAGAATCATAAACAACAAAAGAAATTCACATGCCAAAATCACAATGAAAGAATAATAAAATGGAAAGCCAAAATACTATATCTCTACCAAACTCTAACAATCCTGTAGAAGAGTTCTACAAAGCAGAACTCCTTAGAAATAACCCAGGACACTGAATTTAAAAGAACAATCATAAAGATGATCAAGGAATTCAATGAATTTAAAGAACACATGAACAAACAAAACAAAGAACTAAAACAAGACAGGGATAAACTTCTGAATGAATTCACAAAAGAGATAGAAACATTGAAGAAAACTCAAGCAGAAATAAAGAAGGAAATGGGAAGCTCAATAAGCCAACTTGAAACTACAGGGGAAAGACTCACCTCTAGAATGAATGAAATGTAAAACAGAATATCAGCACTGGAAGATAAAGTTGAAGAATTGGACCATTCAAGGAAAGATTATGGAAAATTAAAAAAACACAGGAATGGAATATGCAAGAGATGTGGGACACTGTGAAAAGACCAAATCTTCTTATAGGAATAGAGGAAAGAGAAGAATTTCAGGTTAATGGTGTTGTCCAGATCTTAACCAGGATTGTAGAAGAGAATATCCAGAAATTAAGAAACGACATCCCCATACAAATACAGGAAGCACATAGAACACCAAATAGACAGGATCAGAAAAGAAACTCCCCATGACATATCATAGTAAAAACATAAAATGCACAGAACAAAGAGAGCATACTGAAAGCAGCAAAAGAAAAACAAGTCACATAAAAAGCCCATCAGAATTACAGCTGACTTATCAGTGCAAACTATGAAAGCCAGAAGAGCCTGGACCAAGGTATTTCCAGTTCTATATGACAATAGATGTCAGGGCAGTATACTTTCCCAGCAAAACTATATATCATAGTTCAGGGGCAAAGAACAATCTTCCATAACACCAAAAGCCTGATAGAATACATGTCCACAAAACCAGCCTATCAAAGAATATTTGAAGCAATACACAGAGGGGAGAGAGAAACAACTTTACCCCAGGGGCAACAAAAGAAAATAAATAAAGGTAAACATAGGAAACACAAAATTAGACATTGAACACAAACAGCAATCAAAATGACGGCAACCAGTGCACATCTTTCAATAATAATCTTAAATATCAATGAACTGAAATTCCCCAGTCAAAAGACACAGGCTAAATGAAGGGATTAAGAAACAAAATTCATCTCTTTGCTGTCTGCAAGAAACCCATCTCACCTTCAAGGATAGGCACTACCTTAAGGTAAAAGGATGGAAAAGAATATTTATGGCAAATGGCACTAAGAAACAAGCAGGGTTTGCAATTCTAATATCTTACAAAATAGACTTCAAAGTAAAACTAATCAGAAGAGATAAGGAAGGTTACTTCATTCTGATCAAAGGAACAGTTAAGCAAGAAGATATTACAATCCTTAACATATATGCACCAAACTCTGGTACATGAAAATTCATAAAAACAACACTACAGGACTTTAAGACACAGATTAATCACAACTCCATAATACTAGGGGACTTCAACACCCCACTGACTCCATTGGACAGGTCAACTGGACAAAGAATAAACATAGAGACATTTGAATTAAATGATACCATACATCAAAAGGAACTAACAGACATCTTTCAAATATTCCACCCAAGTACCAAAGAATACACTTTCTACTCAGCACCCCATGGAACTTTTTCCAAAATTGATCACACACTGGGCCACAAAACAAACCTCAACAAATACAAAAAAAAAAAAAAATTTGAAATAATCCCATGCATTCTATCAGACCACAATGCAATAAAGCTCAAAATCAACTCCGGACAAAGCCCTAGTCACTACAGGAACTCATGGCAATTGAACAACACACTGTGAAACAATGAGTGGGTCAAAGGAGAAATTAAGAAACAAATAAAAGAATTCCTGGAATTCAATGAAAAGGACAATACAACACAACCTCTGGGACACATTAAAAACAGTCCTAAGAGGGAAGTTTATAGCTCCAAGTTCCTGCATTAAAAAATTAGAAAGAGCCCAAATAAATGACCTGATACTGCAACTCAAGACCCTGGAAAGGCAAGAAAAAATGAACCCAAACCCAAACCCAAACCCAAACAAGCGGAAGACAAGAAATAACAAAAATCAGAGCAGAAATTAATGAAATAGAAACAAAGAGAACAATACAAAGAATCAGTGAATCTAAGAGCTGGTTCTTTAAAAAGCTAAACAATATAGACAGACCCTTAGCCCAGTTAATCAAAAGAAACAAAGAGCAAATCCAAATCAACAAAATCAGAGATGAAAGGGGAAACATCACAACAGACAACCAAGAGATTCAGACCATTATAAGAAAATATTTGAAGAACCTATATGCTACCAAATTTGAAAATCTAAAAGAAATGGATGGATATCTAAAATCACGGAAACCACCAAAGTCAAACCAAGCAAGAGATCAATAGTAACAGCTTAAACAGACCCATAACACAAAAAGAAATTGAAACAGTAATACAAAACCTTCCAACTAAAAAAAGCCCAGGACCAGATGGATTTACTCAGAATTCTATCAGACATTTAAAGACGATCTACATCCAATACTACTTAATTTATTCTAAAAATAGAAATGGAGGGAAAATTTCCAAATTCCTTCTATGAAGCCAGCATCACTCTCATACCAAAGCCTGGTAAGGATACAACCAAAAAAGAAAACTATAGACCCATATCCTTAATGAACATAGATGCAAAAATTCTCAACAAGATACTTGCAAACCACATACAGACACATCAAAAAGATCATTCACCATGATCAAGTAGGCTTTATCCCAGAGATGCAGGGATCTTTCAATATAAGCAAGTCAATAAACATCATTATATATATAAATGGACTCAAAGACAAAAACCACATTGTCATATCAATACATGCAGAAAAGGCATTTGAGAAAATTCAGCATGCATTTATGTTCAAAGTCCTAGAGGGAATTGGACTGGAGGGAACATACCTCAACATAATTAAAGCTATATACAACAAACCCACAGCCAACATCATTCTAAATGGAGAAAAACTGGAAGCTTTCCCATTAAAATCAGGAACCAGACAAGGATGTCCACAATTTCCACTCCTTTTCAACATAGTACTTGAAACTCATTCTACAGCAATAAGAAGAAGGAATTAAGGAGTACTAATTGGAAGAGGTCAAACTCACTTTTTGCAGATGATATACTATACCTAAGAGATCATAAAAGTTCCACCAGAAAAGTCCTAGAACTGATCAACACTTTCAGTATAGTGGCAGGCTATAAAATCAATCTACAAAAATCAGTAGCCTTTCTATATACCAATAACAAGTGATTGGAGAAAGAATATAGAGAAATGCTCCCATTCACAATAGCTGCAAAAAAA
This sequence comes from Nannospalax galili, assembly GCF_000622305.1. Lineage (NCBI taxonomy): Eukaryota > Metazoa > Chordata > Mammalia > Rodentia > Spalacidae > Nannospalax > Nannospalax galili. The sequence goes on along the minus strand of NW_008342711.1, from coordinate 848,954 downwards.
TAAAATATCTTGGAATAAATCTGAACAAAGAAACCAAAGATCTCTACAATGAAAATTTTAAATCATTAAACCAAGAGATTGAGGAGAAAGAAGTACCTTTCATGCTCATGGAATGGAATTAATATTGTGAAAATGACCATCCTACCAAAAGCAATATATAGATTCAATGCAATCCCAATCAAAATCCCCATGACATATCTCAGAGAATAAGAAAAAAAACTTCCATAAATTCATATGGAAGCACAAAAGAGCCCAGATAGCCAAAGCAACCCTGAATACAAAGAGCAGCACAGGGGGGATTACTATACCAGATCTCAAACTATTCTAGAGAGCTATAGTCATAAAAACAGTGTGTTACTGGCACAAAAATTGACACAGATCAATGGAACTTCATTGAAGACCCAAGCGCAGGTACATGCAATTTCAGCCACCTGATATTTGATAAAGGTGCTAAGAACACACAATGGAAGAAAGATAGCATCTTCAATATACAGTGCTGGCAAAACTGGATCCCCACCTTTAGAAGAACAAAACCAGATCCTTTCCTTTCACCTTGCACAAAAATCAACTCCAAATGGATCAAAGACCTCAATGTTAAACTAGAAACCCTGAAATTATTAGAAGAAAATATTGGCAGTCACTTAAAAGATATAGGTGTAGGAAAGGATTTTCTAAATCAAACAGAAGTTGCTCAGGAATTAAGGTCAGCAATCAACAAGTGGGACCTCATTAAACTAAAAAAGCTTCTGTACAGCAAAAGAAACAATCAAAAAAATGAAGAGAAAACCCACAGAGTGGGAAAAAATCTTCACCAGTGACACATTTGACAGAGGTTTAACATCCAGAATATATAAAGAACTCAAAAAACAATGAATCCAGAAATGAAATGACACTATTAAAATATGGGCTAAAGATCTACACAGAGAGTTCTCAAAGGAAGAAATAAAGATGGCTAAGAAACATCTCAAAAAGTGTTCAACATTGTTAGTAATTATGGAAGTACAAATTAAAATCACCCTAAGATTTCACCTTACACCAATCAGACTGGCTAGGATCAAGAGAACAAATGATACCAAATGCTGCTGAGGATGTGGGGAAAGGGGAATGCTCATTCACTGCTGGTGGGATTGCAATCTTGTACAACCCCTATGGAGTACGGAGAACTCTTAAAAACCTAAGAATGCACCTACCATATGACCTGGTTATAGCACTCCTTGGCACATTACCCAAAGGACTCATCCTATTGTAGAGACACTTGTACAACCACGTTTTTTGGTGTTCTTTTTCTTTTTTAATATTTTATGTGTATGAGTGTTATGCCTGCGTGTAGGTAAGTGTACCTGGCTCGTGCAATGCCCGTGAAGGACAGAAGAGGCCATGAGATCCCCTGGAACTGGAGTTATGGACAGTTGTTAGCTGCCATGTGGGTGCTGGGATTCAAACCTGGGTCTTCTGCAAGAACAGCCAGTGTTCTTAACCACTGAGCCATCTCTCCAGCCCTGTTGCTGCTCTTTTCACAATAGCTAAGAGATGGAAGTAACCTAAGTGCCCCTCAACTGACCAGTGGTTAACAAAAATGTGGTATATTTACACAACAGAGTTTTATTCAACAATAAAGAGAGATGAAATAATGAAATTTGCAGGTAAATGGATGGATCTCGAAACTGTGATACTAAGTGAAGTAACACAGACTCAGAAAAACAAACGACGTATGTTATCCCTCATTTGTGGATCCTAGCACCAAATCCATTTATATTCCATGTTCTTTTGATAAAATGATGCTGTACAGCAGTCTCTTCTGTGTGAAATAACTACCATCATCACAACTTCAGCTCTTCCTGCTTGCTAAACATGAGCACAATTGGGCTTGTTGAAGGTTGTGTTCCTTTATTAAAGGAGGGGCAAGCAGGGTCAGTGGATCCCCATCAGAGTATCCAGCCACTCTTCCCAGCTAACTGTATGTAATTTGGCCCTAATCCCACATGGTCTCCTGGATTTGGGGAAGACTAAAGTATATAATCTGGGGAAGGCTAGGAAGAGAACGCTTGATCCATGCTGGGTAAAGGCTTTCCAGTGTGCATACCCCCAGGTCACTCATACACCTAAGCAACCCCTCAGTTATCTGGGTAAGTAAGCTCAGTAAATTCATTGGTTTCCTGGAAAACTTTAATCAAACATTGGTTTGACACTAGAACCTTCAAAAGGGATAAGCATTTCTTAGTATCCCCCCTGAAAAGAATTCTCACAACAGATGTTAAATTTATGTGTTAATGTTGTTATGTCACATAATTATTAAAAAAGAAAATGATAATGTTAAAGATTTTAAAAGGATATGGGAATGGATATGTTTTCCAAAATAAATGGAAAAAATGAGAAAGCCTAAGCAAGTGTAGGTCTGTGTAGGTTTGCTATGATATATAAAGAATGAGACAAAAAATATATACATAATCTTAAAATTTCTAAGGTCATATAGTTTAGTCAACTAGTTTACGGTACAAAATATATGCCTAGTCAAGGTTTATCTAAGAAATTTTGGATTTTGCCCAAGCTTTATCTATGTAACACATAGTAATTAAAAGTACCTGACTGGTGGAACTAACCTTGGATGTTTAACAGACATACTTTGAGGCCTATACTAATCTGGTCAGAGGGACTTAAAAGAGTTTTTGCCCCTTGCCCTCCAAGGTCGACTAAGTTACAGGGGACTATGGAGCATCTCTCAAAATGTCCTGTAACTGTGGTAAGTCACCTGTCGTCCTATTCATGGAGGCCATGGAAACTTCACGAGATGGACTTGAACCAATGTCCAGTCTACAAAGAGGAGGGTCAACTCAGAGGAAACATTTCCTCCATGCTTCCAACTGAAGCCAGCCATGGTTTAGCAGGACCTTTGACTTATCTTCACATAGATGGAACTGGTAAAAGGAAGGAGTCAGGGGTACCTCCCAAGCCCATGTGACCCCTAAGGAACCGATCCTCCAACGACCTAAAGAGTAAAAATAAATTGGTTTATTGGGGCCAACTGTATGGTCTTAAACACCCTAAAGAAAAGTATAACCAAAGATTAAAGTGATCAGTATATTTCTTTAAGAGTTCAAGAGATTACAGTTCCCAGACATTAGGCCTAAGTCCATATAAAATGTTATTTAGACAATTATTTCTCATTGATCATTTTGTTTCTAAGCAGAAAGTGCTGCTCAGATGTAAGACTTCAAATCTTGTTTTGCAATGCTGTAGTGCCCACCTGTAGCTAAGGCAGATAACCCACTATTGTTCTAAAATGATGGCTAAATTAGTTGTCTAGAAGCCTTTGAGAGAGAACTGACACTGATTCTAGCCATTCCAACAGCTATCAAAGTGCCTGAACACAAATTCTGAGTCCATCACTCTTGAGTCCAGCCTTGGCAGACAAAAGAAAATGAGGAGGGACCCAATAGAGGATGCTTTTGGAAGCTCTTGACAAGAGATCCCAATGGACTCTGATACAAACATTTGAAATTTGCCATTATGACTTTTTTTTTGTAATGCTAACTACTCTTGCCTTTACTTCTCCTATTCCCCAGTCAAGGACTTTCTTTACTCCCTACAGATAAGAGTTATGCAATTTGGGAGTCTTTTAGATAGACCCACTGAAGGGTTATCTAATTGCCTCACCCAGCATGGAAGAAGCCAGAGTGGTCTGTGTCCCAATTCCCTATCGACAATTTGGGTAACCTCTTCAGAGGATGGTGTGATAAGAATAGGAGGTAGGAATTGGCTAGGCAGTTAGGGTAAAAAGACCCCAAAGAAAACTAGCCAGTTTCTTGGCAAAAAGTCAAAATGCCTTTGGGCCTTGTAGAATAATTCTCTGTTCCAAAGGCCAAAAATGTCAAAAGTGTTTGGGAGCTCTTATCTAATCCCTAAAAGATTTTAGGGTTACCTCTTCAGAGGGGGAAATGTTAGAGTAGCAAAAAGCCTCATTGAAGGAAGAGGAGGAGGAGGGAGGGAGGAAGGAAGGAAGGAAGGAGGAGGAGGGAGGGAGGAAGGAGGGGGAAAGAAGAAGGAAGGGAGGAAGGAAGGAAGGAAGGAAGGAAAGAAGGAAGGAAGGAAGAAAGGAAGAAAGAAAGAGAGAGTACACAATGTTGCCAGATAAAAGTGATGGGGAGATATGGGAGGTGTTGGAGGGGAGGGAGTGGGTGTGGCTTGGATCAAAATACCATATATACATATATGAAATATATATATATATGAAATTTTCAATAAAGTTTTTTTTTTAAGTTAAAAAAAAAAGGATTAGTGTGCATTCTGTAAAGAAAAAGGACACCGGAAGACGACCGTCCAAAGTGTAAGCAAGGGAAAGGGAAGCAAGTACTCAACCTAACTGATGCACACTGACAGGGCCAGGGCTCTCCAACATGAATAACACTGAGCCCAGGGGAGCCTATGCTGACAGGAAAAGTTGGGGGCTCAACTCTGTGGTTTCTAGTAGATACTGGTGCTGTACATTCAGTATTGGCCAAACCTCTGGGCCTGCTTACCAAGAAGAGGACCATCATCCTGGGGACAACAGGGACTGGCACCTATGCCTGAACCACTGCTAGAAAGGTGAATCTTGGACAAGGTACTATAACTCATTCTTTTCTTGTTATGCCAGATTGCCCATACCCCTTAATTGTCCGAGATTTATTAAGAAAATTAGGTGTCACCTTCACATTTAGTGAAAATGAAGCTACCTTGGATCTAAAGAATCCACACCCAACTATCTTAGTAACTTGCCCATTATCAGAACAATACAAAATAATAGAAAAGAGCCCAGAAGAATTAAAAACAAACATACCCCTCCTCACAGAACTAATGCAAAAGGACCCTGGAGTGTGGGCAGAAACCAATTCCCCTGGATTGGCTTCTCACAGGCCACCAATAATTGTCCAACTCCTAAAGCTCTGCCTCACCTGTGAGAATAAAGCAATACCCAATTCCAAGGGATGCCAAGGTTTGCATCAGAAAGCATATTTGCTGCTTCAGGGATGCAGGAATCCTGGTCCCTTGCCATTCCCTTCGGAATACTCCACTGCTCCCAGCAGCTAAACCTGACACTATGAACTATCATCCTGTCCAAGATCTGAGGGAAGTTAATAAGAGAGTGGAAACTATCCATCCGACCATGCCAAATACCTACACTCTACTCAGCTTATTGGATCCAGAGAGGACACTATACACTGTCCTGGATCTGAAGGATGCTTTTTTTCTCTTTGCCTCTGGCACCGGTGAGCCAACTTTGCCTTTGAATGGACAAACCCTGAAGCAGGATTTAGTACCCAACTGACCTGGACTCGGTTGCCACTGTTAGGGTCCGTGACTCGATGGGTCCCCTCCAGATAACAAATACACGGGATTGGAGATGTAAAAATCAAGCAGAGTCTTTACTTTCCAGCCGGCTGGGGTCGACCGGTTTCCCAAGACATGCAAGTCTGGTCAGAACGATCGACCCCCATTCAGTTTCAGATACAGATTATATAGGCCCACATAGTCATTACACAAAAAGCATTCCTCAGCAGACACTTTGATCAAACATCTTCTAAAAGCTATAGTTTCGGTTAAACATCTTTTCCAGGAAGGCTAGATCTGGTGTAAGCCTGGTGCAACTTCCTTCTCTTTGTTCCTTATCGGTTATCTGGTATGTGCAAACAGGCCTACAGGACACATTGTAAATCAACTGAGTCTGGGGTCCAGGGTCCAGGAAGGAGGTTACAGTACTTCAATTCTTAGCATTTCAACTAGGTTAATCATCCATGTGTGGTAGATACAAATCAGGCAGAACAGGCAAGCTTAGCAAGTAAATCTAAATCAACATTTTAAACAGAGTTTTCTATCAAAATGCAGAGCTCTTACAGCAGTCATCAAGGTATTTCAATTTTTTTATTTTTCTTTTTTTTTTCCCCAACATCTATAATAGAATTTTTCAATCAATAAATAAGGCAGTTTATCTTCATGAGGTAATGTCTTAGTTTATTAGGTCAGCACAATGAAGTTCCATAGACTGGCTAGCCGAATGAAGAGATAT
>NW_008342711.1:827509-836014 GCF_000622305.1 Nannospalax galili | reverse complement strand
ACAGGACACATTGTAAATCAACTGAGTCTGGGGTCCAGGGTCCAGGAAGGAGGTTTACAGCACTTCAATTCTTAGCATTTCAACTAGGTTAATCATCCATGTGTGGTAGATACAATCAGGCAGAACAGGCAAGCTTAGCAAGTAAATCTAAATCAACATTTTAAACAGAGTTTTCTATCAAAATGCAGAGTTCTTACAGCATTCATCAAGGTATTTCATTTTTTTTCCCAACAGCCACAGGGATTTAAAAAGTCTCCTACTCTATTCTACAAGGCCCTCAGTGCAGACCTGCTCGAGTATCACCAAGAACAGCCGAATATCACCCTCCTGCAGTACGTGGATGCCCTCCCCATTGCCGCCCACACTCAGGAGGAATGTCAACAAGCCACTGAGGAGCTGCTTGAGACCCTCCAGCAACTGGGGTACCATGTGTCTGCAAAGAAAGCTGAATTGTGTGCCAAAAAGTAACCTATCTGGTGTATTGCTTAGAAGGCGGCAGCAGAACCTTGTCTCAGAGCAGCATTCAAGCCATCCTAAACATTCCTGAGCCACAGGACAGAAAGCAAGTGAGAGAATTCCTGAGGACAGTTGGGTATTGCAGGCTCTGGATACCTAATTTTGCTGAGATAGCTAAGCCACTATACCAAAGCCTGGGAGGAAATGGTCCCCTGAGTTGGAAAGAAAAAGAAAAGGAAGCTTTTCAAAGGCTTAAATGTCAGCCCCAACATTGCGACTGCCTGACATTGCCAAATCCTTCCACTCATTTGTGGATGAAAGAAATGGGGTGGCAAAGGGTGTACTGACTCAAACTTTGGGGCCCTAGAAGAGACCTGTGGCCTATTTGTACAAAAGGCTAGAGCAGGATGGCCACCCTGTATCCAAGCCAATGCAGCTACAGCACTGTTATTAAAAGAAACTGATAAACTGAGTATGGGACAGGAGTTTGTCACTACTCCACACTCAATTGAAATGCTCCTTAGGGGAGCCTCTGAGTGTTAGATATCAAATACTTGCATTACCCACTATCAAGCTCTCTTGCTAGATGCACCAGGGTCAAGTTGTCACCATCTGTAGTGCTGAATCCACCATCCCTCCTGCCGGACTCTGAAGAACAGCCTGCCCATGACGGTGCCCAGGTTATTGATCATCTACAATATGGACGACCAGACCTTCCAGACGAGCCCCTGGGTAAGGCAGACACAACCCTGTATCCTGATGGAAGCAATTACATATAGGATGGAGTCAAGTATGCAGGAGCAGCTGTAGTAACTCTGAGGTGATTTGGGCCCAGTCTTTGCCCCAGGGAACTTCAGCCCTGAAAGCAGAGCTAATTAATAGCTTTAACCCAAGCACTGAGATGGGGAAATGGACCTGTGCTATCAATGTCTATACTGATAGCCGATATGCTTTTGCCACTGCACGTATCCATGGTGCCTTGTACCAAGAACAAGGCCTGCTTACTTCAGCAGGAGAACAAATTAAAAACAAGGAAGAAATTATAGCCCTATTGTCAGCTATCTGGTTGCCTGAAAAACTTGCTGTTATCCATTGCCTGGGTGGGGTATTAGAAGGGGGATTCAGCTGAGGCAAAGGGCAACAGATTTGCTGATGTTACAGCCAGGAAAGTGGTCATAGAGTCAGTGGGTCCCCTTGAAACATTAGGCTGGCCTCCAATCCTTACACTTCTGCCTGAACCGGACCTGCTGGAAAAAGCTGTGTACACTGACAAAGAAGAGAAATGGGCTCAGAACCAAGGGGCTACCAAGAAAGAGGACTGAGTCCTCCCAGACTGATGACCCATCTTGCCCACCACTCTGGGGTGGTCTCTTCTCTTTCACCTTCACCAAAGTACACACTTGGGATCAACCAAATTAAAGGAACTAATCAGAGACAGGTTCTTCATGCCCCATCTGGATGAAAAGGTTGAACGTATTAACTGCTGCTGTGTCACCTGTACCAAGGTGAATCCAAGAGGGGTAAGTTGGTGCCCATGGGTGTCCAGGAAAGACGACTTAGGCCGGGTGAACACTGGGAAATGGACTTTACTGAGGTCATTTCAGCAAGATTTGGATATCGGTGTTTACTAGTATTTGTGGATACCTTTTCAGGGTGGGTGGAGGCTTTTCCCACCCGATCAGAGACACCTAGGGTAGTTACTAAAAAGCTACTTATGGAAATTATTCCCAGATTCGTCCTCCCTTCCTGACTGTGGTCTGACAATGGTCCAGCCTTCACGGCTAGAGTGTCACCAGTGGCCAAAATTCTAGGAATAAAATGGAAATTGCACTGTGCCTATAGGCCACAAAGTTCAGGACAGATAGAAAGAACAGATATAAAGAGACATTGACCAAATTCCAGGCAAAGACTGGTGAAGGGTGGACTGAGTTGCTCCCCATGGTCCTTTTAGGATCAGCTGTTCTCCCTACTGGGACAAGCTAACACCATTTGAGATAATGTTTGGATGCCCAGCGCCACTGATTCCTGCTAAAGGGAAGCCACAAGCCATCGAATTGGCTAATTTTTCATTCATAAGGTCTTTATGGGCTTTGCACCAGGCTTCTTATACCATCCACTTTCGTCTCTCGCCTCCACCACCCCTTCCTTCTTTTGCGGAATCAGCACACAGATTTCAACCTGGGGACTTGGTGTGGGTCCGCTGTGCCCAGCCGAAACTTGGAGCCCTCCTGGAAAGGAACATATCCTGTGGTTCTAACCACTCCCACAGCTGTTAAGGTAGCAGGATTCACCATTCTCACCCGAAAGTGGATACAACTAATCAAGGAAAGGGAGAGAAATGGAAAGTATCACAAGATCCCCAGTGTCCCCTTAAAGATGTGGTTCATTCGAACCTTGGACTCAGACTAGTGCTGATATTGGGAAGCCTCGCTGGTATGTGTCACATGTGACCAGCTAGAAATGTTGAGACCTGGGATTGGGAGTTCACCCAAACCTCAGATGGAAAAGTGTTAGATGTTTTTCAAAATGCCATCTCTCAGCCTATATTTAAACTAGATTTGTGTGACCTCTTCGATAACAATGAGGTTATAGCTGAATGGTACAGTTATCACAAAACACACTCAGGTTGTGGGGCTAAGATTGGGGAATGGGGAATATGGCCATTTTGATTTCAGGCTTGCCCAGTCAATGGGCCAGCACATTGTCATAAATAAACAAGAGATTGCCATTGTTCATCCCCAGGTTGTGAAACTGAATCCACCTGGAGCAGACACAAAGATTCATTTATTCATTTACAGCGGGGAAACTCCTTCCCGAGGTTGTATTCCAGGGAAAAGCAACCCTTTCTCTCTGAGAGTTGTGGCATGGAATGAGTTAAGTCCTCAACATTGGCTTACAAGCCCAACCTGGGGGCTTAAGCATAAATCTAAAACATATGGAAATGACCCTGGTGTGGAATTTACTGCCTCCCTACAGAGCTCATATTACAGAGAGGAGCTGGATACATCATCCTAAATCACAACAGCCCACCTCCTGTTCCCTTATTTGCTCCATCAGATTCCTGTCACTACCACTGAAGCCAGTTCTTTGCCCTCACAAACTTTTTTTAAATAGTTTTTAAAAATATTTTATTATTTTTATTTTATGTGTACGAGTGTATTGCCCGCATGTATGTGAGTGCACCTGTGTCGTGCAATGCTGTGGAGGTCAGAAGAGGGCTTCGGATTCCCCTGGAACTGGCGTTAAAGATGGTTGTAGCTGCCATGTGGGTGCTGGGAATCGAACCTGGGTCCTCTGCAAGAGCATTCAGTGCTCTTAACCGCTGAGCCATCTCTCACTAACTTTACCCCTATGGCAAGGAATGGTCCCAGCCTCAAATGAAATATCTGAGATTAAAACCTTCAGGTTAATTCATAATTGGATAAATGATACTGCTCCTGATTTGGGACAGGATTGTTGGTTATGCCTAGATCCCAGACCTCCCTTTTATGTGGGGATAGGGTTCAGTATCTCTATTTCTCCTACTCCCCACCCCACAGGAAGGCACAGATTGCAGATCACAAGAAACTAGAATAACCCTAGGGAACCTGCAGAAAAAGGGAACAGGTTTGGCTTCCTTGGCTTATGTCATCAGTAACTCCCCTTGTAGTCAGTCCTGTAGTTCCCTGCTTTGTATGGTTAGGTCATCTTCTGATAGAGTACATTTCCAAGCCTGAACAGTGACATGGTGGGCTTGTACTTTTGGTCTTGCTCGATGTGTAAGAACAGAACATCTCGAATTGGAATCTAAAAAAGGAAGCGGGGCGTGGTGGTGCATGCCTTTAATCCCAGCACTCGGGAGGCAGAGACAGATGGATCTCTGTGAGTTCAAGGCCAGCCTGGTCTACATAGTGAGTTCCAGGACAGCTGGGGCTACAGGGAGACCCTGTCTCAAAAAAAAAAAAAAAAAAAAAAAAAAGACCAAAAAGGGAAGCCTATGTGTATTGATCTGTGTTCTTCCATGCATATATAATGAGCCTCAATTAAGAAACCAATATTTAAACAACTGGAACAAAGAAAGCAGTCCCAGCTCTACTTCTACCCCTTCTAGTGGGAACCAGTATTGCACTCAGCCACTCTAGGAGCCTTGGCTTTAGCTCTGGGAGATCAAAACTTTAAAATTCTAAGCACCAGAGTGGATCAGGACACTGACTATCTTAGAAATTCTATAGGACAATTAGAAAAACAAGTAAACTCCCTAGCAGAAATGGAACTGTAGGGGGCTGGATCTGCTGTTTTTAAAAGAAGGCCTTTGCATAGCTTTAGATGAAAAATGCTGTTTTTATGCGAACAATTCAGGGGTAATTAGAGAAACCCTAGGCTTAATAAAACAAAACCACCTAGATCAAAGAGCAGAAGAAGGAGCTAAGGCTTCAAATTGGTAGAGTCTCTCTTCTCCAGGTCTCCCTGGCTCACCAATCTGTTAACTGCTATTACAGGACCCCTTCTTCTATTACTTATTGGCAACACTATAGGTCCTTGCATAATAAAGTGGACGTTATCATATATAAGAAGGAGAATCAGGCTAAAGCATTAGCCCTGAGAGCACAGTATCAATGTGCAGCCCATGCAAATCAATGATTTGATTCATATGAGCGAGAGCCAGTGGGGAATGATATGGCCCCAAATGGAGCCCCTCCCCCCAAATTGTAATAGCCAAAGTAACTGCGTTTTGTATAAAGCAGCCACTTTAAATTTCAAAAGTTGGAAAAATAGCCAGCTTCAAGCTTAAGCGCCTGAACTTAGTGGCTTCCCCTTAGAAGAGTGCTTTCTTTGGAGTAGCTGACCTTGGGTTTCCCAGACACTGCAGCTGCACTTAATCAGAAAGTGCCTTACTGCCAAGATCTCTATACCTCCTTAAGAAAAGAACCAACACAAGTTTCCTTTGGCTTCTGTAGTTTGCTTACCTGCTAACTTGGGTGTCCTGACCATATTCAGGACCACCTGGCATTACTCTTGTGTGATGAAGTTCCTAGGGTGTTTGTGGTTTTGCCTTTAAAAGTTAGTTCTACCCTCCCCTCAGGACTGTGGGTCCTAAATCTGACTAAGGGACCATGGACCACTATAGCCCTAATAAATTTAACCAATTAAAATTTGAATTGAGTCTGGTGGCCTTCTTTTCCCAGTGTTTTCAAACTCCGTAACACTGAGTCTGGCCTTGAACTCACTTTGTAGCTCATACTGAGACCCTCCAGTCTGAGCTTGAGCCTCCCAAGTGCTGGGAAGTGACTCATATTTAAACAGCTTATTCAACTGTTTTACAAAGAAGGCTGGTGAGGTCAAAGACCTCCAGATTTGAAGCAGCATTTGCAGTTTATTGACGGCAAGGAGTAGGTATGTAACTACTTGGTCCTAGTTTCTAAAATGTGTTATTGGAAACACTGGACATTTATGTTTCCAGTTTTTCTTTACTACTGTTTATTCATTTACTTACTTATTTCAGGTGGTTCTGGGGGTCAAACCCAGACCCTCACATATAATTGCAATTGTACTACCACCAAGCCTTTGCCACAAAGTACACCTTTAAAAGCTAACAGGAAATTACACAATTTATTCTTCAGAACAGCTTCACTAGCTGGCATCAGGCCACAGGCAGCCACGATGGGTCACTGAAGGGAGAAAAAGGGGAATTTCTCATGGGGGCAAAAAGGTTCCCTGACACCACATGACCTAGCCTACAAGCCACAAGTCATGGAGGCAGAAAGGCACTGGATAAGAATTAGGAGCTCAAGGCCACCTTGCACCTGGACAATACCAAGATGGCAGACTAGATAAGAGTCCACAGAGGACTTGTCCTTCAGCTTTGCTTGCAGTCTTGAGAAGGAGGGACATAACTGTGAGAGCCACGATGTCCCAACAGCTTTCCATAGTGCCTTGAGAGAAAGACTGCAGGGGTATAGCTGATGTGTAGAAAAGAGCAGCTAGAGTCCCTGGAACCTCGCATGTCCACATAAGGAAAATTACCTAAAATGTGAGCAATGGTGTAGTAACAGCATTTGTTGTACAATTGTTTCTTATATTTTGGAAAGAGTATTAAAATACTTAAACATGTTGCAGAAGGTAGATATGCTAGACTATTGACAAATTCGAATTTCAAAAAATATATTGAATGCCTAATGTCACACAACAGTTTCAGAATTCAATATTGGACAATATACCATCTCAAATATGAACAAGTGAAGGCAATAACAAAATACTTTCAAAGTGGATGTGTATGAGTGCTTGAATTATGACTGTTCTTTTTAGTCATAATATTACGCACATTCCAAACTGTCTGAAATAGAAATGAATTGCCAGGCAAAGCATGATGGTGCAAGCCTATAATCCCAGCACTCGCAAACTGAGACAGGAGATTGTGAGTTCCAGACCAGCCAGGGCCACATAGTGCGACCCTGTCTCAAAAAAATAAAACAAAATAAAGATATACAAAATAAGCAAATTGCCTTTTCAGAATATATGATAAATGATGGAGTGAAGGTATGAAAAAATGTTCTCAGCAGGCCGTGTAGGCCCCCAGGCCCACTGGACTAGATCAAGGAACAGTCAACCCTCTCCATGGAACAATGATAATCAGGTTGCCAAGGGATAGTGAAAGCAAATAGAGTTCACACAGGTATTTGTGCAAAACTGACATACCTTTTCATGTGGGAATGGTAGAACGACTGCCAGTAATGAGGCCACTCCTGTCACTGGAGGGCACATGGGTCCTTTTTGCAGATCCTTGACCTCATGGATAAAAGAATTAAAAAACAAACAGTGCATGGTGGCCCACAACTGTAATGCCAGCACTCAGGAGGCAGAGGCAGTGGAATCCCAAGTTCAAGGAAAGCCTTGTTTATATAGCAAATTCCAGGACAGCCTGGGCTTCATGAGACAGGCTCATGGGGCTGGAGATATGGCTCAGCAGTTAAGCTGCTCTTGCAGAGAACCCAGGTTCAGTTCCCAGCACGCACATAGCAGCTAACAATTATCCATAACTCCAGTTCCAGGGGATCCAGTGGCCTCTCTGGCCTCAGACACTGTACACACCAGTATACTTACATATATGAAGGAAAAACACTCATACACATGAGATGAAAAGATTTTAAGGTTACCTCTTCAGAGGGGGGAATGTTAGAGTAGCCAAAAGCCCCATTAAAAAAAAATAAAAGAAGAAAGAATACATGAAGTTATTAGAAAAATGTGATGGGGAGATATGGGAGAAGTTGGAGGGGAGGGAATGGGCATGGAGTTGATCAAAACATCTTATATACATGTATGAAATCTCAATAAATTATTTTTTTAATTAAAAACAGGGGCGGTTTGGGGACTGGGAGGAAGGTGAAGGAACATATAAATGCGTTTCCAGATGGGTTATAAAGGAGGTTCAGGATGCACTACCCTCAAATACAGTAACACATTGGCAATTTAGAAAACAGAAGATCAGGAAAGTCAGCTGACCCCCTCCATCCATACACAACCCCTTCTCTCTTAAAGCAGATCCTAAGAGGCATGTGTGAGAGGTGCTGTCCCTACACCGAGGAAACACAAGCACCCTTCTGCACATCAGCAAGACAGGAAGAACGTGGGAAGTCTCACTGTTTCCTCTGGTTGCTGGCCATCAGATAACCATCCTTTATCTTGTCATACTTTTCCATGACGATCCCCTTCTTCATCAAGCAGCATAAAAATACACAGAGTAAACTGTTTATCTGTTCTTCATTTCCTTATGAAGAGTCCTATATGAGATCAAATTTCTACTTGTTGATTTTCCTTTTGTTACAGGGTCCACAGCTATGAACTAGGCTAGTGTGTATAAGAAAAAGATTTTTTGTCTCTTACAAAATTTTCAGTGAAAACTAAAGTCATATAGTTCCTGTTATTATAAAATTGAGAAAACTGGGGCTGGAGAGAGATTGCTCAGAGGTTAAGAACACTGACTGCTCTTGTAGAGGACCCGGGTTTGAGTCCCAGCACCTACATGGTGGCTACGAACCGTCCTTAACTCCAGTTCCAGGGGAATCTGAAGCC
>NW_008342711.1:819490-825978 GCF_000622305.1 Nannospalax galili | reverse complement strand
ACTCTGGGTCCACCGAGGGACCTTGTCTCAAAAAAATAGAGAAGGGCTGAAGAGATGGCTCTGACTGACTGCTCTTGCAGAGGACCTGGGTTCGGTTCCCAACACCCACATGACAGCTAACAACTGTCAGTAACTCTAGTTCCAGAGGATCTGACTCCCTCTTTTTGCCTCTGTGGGCACTTCTCACACATGGTACACTCACATTCATGCAGGTAAAACACTCATACACGTAAACATAAAAATAATAAAAATAAAATTTTTTAAAAATTAAAAATTAAAAACAGACTAAGAAGGAAACTCGAGGACAATCTTTACTACAGGTTGATAGAGATAATAGCAGACAGGCAAGCTGGAGATCACCACAGCTGCTGACAATGAAAAACTGGAGAGGAGAAAGTTACACTTTCCAAGTTAAAAGTTAAGGAAGCAGGGAGGTTTGCTGATGGAGGTCCAAGAACAACTACAAGTCTGGTGGTGGGTGTCTTAGTGCAAGCAAGCTTAGGATTTGGGCCGGTATTTGGATAAGGGAGATGGAAAGGGGGGAAGGGAGAAATTTGAACTCAAAGCAGGCAGGCTTGGCAATGAGAGTCTGCAAGCAGTTGCATGGAGGGAGGGACTGCTCTGGTGCAGAATTACATAGCTCACAAAGAAGATGCTCATTCTATGCATTTTCTTATCTCCTCCTTAGGTGTATCATTTCTTTTCACCTTCTGCCTTTAGGCTGGTCTTCTTTAGGTTATAAAACAGGATTTTCTCCAAAGCTCAGGAAGTCTCTGGCCCTGTCTGGGCAAGGGAAGCCCTTGTTGTTTACATCGTAAGAGGCTATCAACCACTGACCAAGCCACTTGCAAAGGTGGTTACTGGCCATCAACTATTCATATGCTTCAAAAAGCCTGACCAGGAAGACAGTCACTGTCTACAGTCTGAAAGAATATCATCTGCTATTAGAGGAAGCTGACATTTTTTGTAACCCAAATGGTCCATGGGAAGCAGCTGGCAGCAGAATGGCCCTTTTTCATCTCATTTCTTCTAGCCCAGCACCACCTACCACCACTCCCATCCACATCTCACCTCTCAGTTCAATAGCAATACTTGACCCCACCATGCCACTCCAGCAACTCTTGGCCCCTCCATCTATTGTGAAGAAGAGGTCTATTTCTGAGCTGCCATCTCTACCCTCATACCTGGACATTAAAATAATGGGTATTGTCTGGGTGGCTTAGTAAATCAGAATTTGTGGGGCCCAACATTCGTGGGAAGAGAAGGCTAAGGTCAAAATAGAGTGAGGAGATTACAGAAGAACATTTAAGGGTGCTAAATTACAAGTTGATAGCCACAAAAAAAGCTTATATTAGATTCCTGGAAGGAGTAGCCTTGTAGGGTCCACTCTCTGATTTTCCCTAGTACATGGTTGGAGAAGGCAATCTGAATTGTCTAGTTACTATGAATTTTCATTTGTTTGGTGTCTCCAAGGTATTTTAGTGAGTTTAGTTGGGACACAGGAAACACAAGGAAAGAATCCAGTAAACGTGAATGACAGGAGAGATAGATCAGGAGGGACATTTTCAAATATGTACCAAATGTGAAGCCATGAAAACAGAATTATGTGGCTCAGTGGTACAGTGCTAATCTTACATACTATGCATCCTAGGTTTCATCCCAAGCACTGAGTAAAAAGAGTCATAGACTTGACTAATAAAAATGAAACTATCTGTATACCTGGAATCCATAAACATACTTAAAATAAAACATGAAGAAAGTATTTGCAATCTACAATGGCACATGGGCATCGATTTCAACACCTACATGTGTTCTGATTAATAATATAAGCCTTTTATGAATTGATAAATGATTGTGAAGGTATGAAAAACAAGAAGTCTCATAGACTAGCACTGCAGCATTAATAGATGTTAAGTTTTTACAGTATCTACCCACAGTAAAAAGTATTTGGCATTTGGATTCAATAGCTCTGCTTCTGGAAATCTATCTGAACACCTGGAGATGGTAAAAAAAATTACATAGGTACAAAATGTTCTTTTCATCTTAAGGGGAAATTATCTTTGAGAAACTGATTTTAAAGACTATATTTTTTTCACAGTCTAAGGAAAAACAAGCTCAAATATCTATCCATATGAGGGGAAAGAGTGCTTCCTGCACAAACATGAAGAACCGAATTCAAATCCCCAGCACCCACATAAAAAGCCAGACAGGGCCACAATGCATCTGTAACCCCAGTGGGACTTGGGAGGGCAGAGGAAGGAGAATCAATGGGGTTTGCTGGATGCCAGCCTAACTCTACATCCAGGGAAAGACCTTGTCTCCAGGGAATAGGGCTGAAACATTACTACACCAATATTATAATTACCTGAACAACAAAAAAGCCTAACTCTTACATTTAGTTAAGAGTGGGTCCAAATTCAGAGGACAACCAAACCCCAAGATGTCTCTTGGAAATGTGCTGATGGAACTGTCTTGCTGGAACCCCATCCCCAGAACTGTGTCCAGAGTCTGGCCCCACCCATAATTTTATTTAAAATGGTTTCTCCAGTTTCAATTGGGGAAGAAGAAGCTTGACTCCATCCTAATCTTAACAGGCCATCCAATCTTTTCATCCCTAATTCTAGAATATCTCACTCACATCCTTCCCAATCTCCACTGTGTGCAAAGGAGATAGGTATGCCAGGCCTTTCAACATTTGATATTAACGTTTTGATATGTTAATTATCAAGCATACCCACAATTCATTCATTATCTTTTTGGATGGAGTACTAAACTGAGGTTGCCAAGGGCATAAGATAGGTGGCCAAGTCACAAGACAAAAGAGCACATGGTTTTGCTGGAGTTAATCAAAAGTCATTAGTCCAGATATTGTGCCCATTTATAAAAGTCATTCTCACATCAGGCAGAGAATGATACAGAAGAACACCGGACAACCTCCTCTGGGCTTCACATGCACACACAGTTATGCACACTCACACATGCGTACATATACAGCACACACACTACACCCACATATATAATATACATGCTATCCATGTAATAGCAAATATTGGAGATGACAGCAAATTATGATATCTACTCTTGTGAGGGCGCAAGCTAAATATGAATAAAAGTTTTATTCTACTTTTTATATTCACACTGTATTTCCAGTTTTGCTCTTCGAAAGTGTGTGAAGTTCCCCCCCCCCAAAAAAAAAACAAAACAAAAAAAAAACTTAACCTATGTCAAAGATTGTAGAAGGTGGAATGGCTGATTAGAATTTCTGTGATCATGGAAAGCTGAAATGTTATAGGCACAGAGTCAAATTATCTTAGGCTACCTTTAACCCCTTAATAGCTGTTTGTTGCCACCTTGCATTAGACCTAACATCCTTATGAGTACCAGGTAAAATCCCCTTTAGAATGTACAAACGAACCCCTAACTTCCACAAACCAGAAGGCTAAGAATGTCATCAGACAGCATCTGAGGCCTACAGCAGGGATTTCCCTGCTTTGCTGTAACATGCCTACCTCATATTTCCACCAATGCACTTAAAAAAAAATTACCTTGATTGATGTAGTGGTCTGCTTTGCCTTGTGAGGAACCTTCCTTCCCTGACAGTGATACCGGAGGCACAGAGATCAGACTCTGGGACTTATGTCTCTTTGCAGCAAGCCAACTTTATTCACCAATTCAGTAGTTTATATACAAAAGATGGGCTAGTGGGTATGTGCAAGGACCAGAGTACCTGTAAAGTTCAACCCAGCAAAAGACAAAGGGTGCTCATGTATCATGTCCCACAGGTTGTTCAATCCTTTAGTGTGGCAGAGGGTCATTTGTTCAAGATAAGGGAATGTGTCAGGGCTATTAACCAAGAGGTCTTAATTTCAATTACACACACCTGATGTTATTGATTTTGTTGCATTTTTCTCCCCTAGATCAAGGAAAGCAAGATGTTTTTTCCTAAAACAAAGGGCACTGTAAACTTTTAACCTGGCCAGCTTCCTTCTCCAGTCATTGTGGTGTTCCACATGACAGGGCTATGAGACACTGTTTTCAGTGCTTTGCCCTTTAGCAGAGGCTGCAGCCTGATCTTAAAAGTTCAGGCCCATTTTTTCCTAAGTCCTTGGTCTCCTATAGATTGATGACTGATTTTTTTTTTCTGTTAGTATAAAAACTTCATAAAACTGTTACCGTGTTGGAACAGAGTACTTGCAGTAGCCTAAATCTGTGTTCTAAATCTGTTGGGATACTTACACAAGCCAACATCCCCTGAAGCAGATACTGTTACCACCCTTAATTTATCTTTGTAGAAACTGTGCTACACAGAGGTAGTATCAGTTCTCAATGGGCTCAGAACATTGCAAGGAGCATACAAAATCTCACCAGTGTCTGTTATACTCTAGGGTGCACACTTCTGCAGAATGCTTTCCTGCCCACAACCCAAGAATAAGACGCACTAGGAAAGAATATAAAACAGCAACTAAAATGTTTTGGCTATTTGTTTATGTTTTGTTATTGTTATTGTTTTGAGACAGAGTCTCCCTGTATTTTCAGTTGGCCTAGAACTGGTATAGTACACTAGGCTAGACTTGATCTCACAGGGATTTGCCTTGCCTCTGCCTCCTACATTCTGGAATTGAAGGTGTGCACCACCATGCCCGACATTTTTTTTTTCCTTTGGTCTTTTTGAGACAGGGTCTCCCTGTAGCCCCAGCTGTCCTGGAGCTCACTATGTAGACCAGGCTGCCTTGAACTCACAGAGATCCATCTGCCTCTGCCTCCTGAGTGCTGGGATTAAAGGCATGCGCCAGCACGCCCAGCGACATTGTTATGTATATAGTAATTCTGTCAGCATACTTATTGCTCATAAGAAACTGCTAAATGGGCCTAGGTCTCTCTTGTGTGTGGCTGAAACTGTTGTGTAGGCTCTGGCTTAAATTCTTTGTCCATGAAGGAATCTGAGGTGGCTCTTCCACAGCCTCTGTCAATTTGTAATCTGCCAGTGCTGGGAGATTCATAAGGTGGACACCAGTACCAGGAAAGCCTGGAAACCAGAAAACGGGTACTGTCTACCACATGAACAGAGGTCTCTGCTGGACCCTCTGTTGCCCTATGAACTGCAGGGGCTGAGGGAACATTAGGCAGGATGCAAGTCCCTGAAATGGTGAGGACTGGGCCTCACTGGTGTTCACTGGAGACAATGGCTGTGAATAGATATTCTCAAAGAGACAGACCTTCTTCCCATAGGCACTACTGACAGGTATGGTCATTGATTTCTTTCCAGAACAAGGGAGTGTAGGGGGGTGGGAACAAGTGGTGTGCCTGGACCCTACTCAATGAAATTTGTAGGGAGGTGGTGCTAAAAGTTTATAGAAAACTTGCCTACCTGGTCTTGCCATACTTGGTCACATTTTCTTTTTTTTTTTTTTCTTTTCTCTTTTTTTTTGATGGGGGGCAGGGTCTCATGTAGCCTAGATTGGTCTCAAACTTACTATGTAGCAGAGCTATCAACTAAGCTACATCTCCAGTCCCACCTCGTCACATTTTTGGAGCAAAAGATACATCAATGCCTTGAGATATGAAGAGACAAATCATAGTAGCCACATACCCAGAAGAGATATCTGACAGATGCAAAGAAACCAGCAAAGTCTTTAACTGTTCTTCATACCTTAATCAACAATGGAGAATTTATACTGGTTGAGAAGCTACACAAACACACAGTGCACAATTACATGGCAAAAGTTTTAATATTTTCTCAGTGCTTACTGAACATCAAAGAATTCATACTGGTGAGAAACTACACATATGCAAAGGATTTGCCAAAGCCTTTAAGGTTTCCTACCAGAAAATTCATAGTGGAGAGAAACCTTACAAGAGGCAAAGAATGTAGTAGTACATCTTTTCCCAGTCTTCACACTTAAATCATTATCAGAGAATGCATATTGCAGTGCAGCCCTACAAATATGAAGAATGTGGTAAAGCCTTTACACATTTTGCAGCCCTTACTCAACATCTAAAAATTCATAGTAGAGGGAAATGCTGAAAATTCAAAGAGCATGGCAAAGTACTTAATGTTTGTTCAATGCTTTCTAAACACCAGAGAATTCATATTGGGGGGGGGGAAAGACCTTTAATTAAAACTCAGTCCTTGAGCCAAATATGGTGGAGCAAGCCTGTAATTCCAGCACGTACAAAATGGAGGCAGGAGGATCAAGGGCTGCCCCATCCACATAGTGAGTTTGAGGCCAACCTAGGCTGCATAAGACCATGTCAAAAATAAAATAAAACTGGAGGAAAGAGCATTTTCAGCAAATGGTGCTGGCAAAACTGGATCTCCACCTGTAGAAGAATGAAACTAAATCCCTATAGTTCACCTTGCATGAAAGTCAATTCCAAATGAATCAAAGACCTCAATGTAAAGCCTGAAACTCTGAAACCATTAGAAGAAAACATTGGGAAAAACCTACAAGATACAGGCGTAGGAAAGGATTTTCTAAACCAGACAT